>NW_008794584.1:156205-223733 GCF_000699145.1 Aptenodytes forsteri | reverse complement strand
GGGGAGGGGAGGGGGGGGGAAGTCATGGGGTCACTGAGATCAAGTATCTGCATTGCCTTCCACCCCTAAAACTTTTTTTCCTGTGACAGTGAATAAACAAGTCTGAAGATAGCAGATGCAGTTGCTTTTTCCTTCATGCAACAGTTCAGGTGTGCTGCACAATGGTGGTGAGGGCTATAGGTGTATTTCACCCCTCTCCCTTTCCCATCCTTTACACTAGCATATCTGCTTAGATGGACAATCCCACATGCTGATGGTGGCAGAGCTAAAGAAAAAGATTGCAGACTTCAGGGCATGGACTACTTGGAGCAAGGAGGACAGCAGCAGCGGCCAGTTGCCTATTGTCTGTCCCCCTTTACAAAGGAGCAAGAAAGGAGGGGCTGACCCAGTATGGCTCTTCTTCCATTCATGTCTGGCCTATTTCTAAAGCCAAAAGCATCCTATGATATCCAGCATCCTGCAAAGCCAGAAGACATACATCAGGAGAAGTCAGAGAGATAATACATCAGAATTCAGACAGTGAGGGAGGAGGGAGCAGTCAGAATGGTCTTCTTATCAGATGCTCACATGCAGCGTTTATGCATCATTCCCCACTTCAAAATGATGGGGGTGGGAGAGGAAGGATTTTACCAAAACTTCATGCTACTGCAAAAGAAGCCAAAGCTTTACTTAGTACATGGAGATGGGAGCAATCAAAACTGCATTGCCGCTGGATAAAACAGACAAGTCTTAGGAATGGAATAGAACATCGTAACTGCAGTTTATCACTTCATGGGCTGCATACATCTTGAACATCCAATGCTGGCAATTCCCCATCTCACAAAGGAACAATTGGACGAGGTTCAGAGGAGGACACAAACCAAAGGTGTGGAAAGGTTTCCTTCTGGGCAAAAAGCAAGTAGTAGACTAGGATCCTTCAGTCTGGGCAAAAGAGTAACCGAAGGGCAATACCATGGAGGTCTGTAAGATTCTGTGTGGCTGGGAAGCAGGAGAGGGGCTAGGGACCAGCATTCACAGTTATGTCCGAGATGTAAGGGGCATTAAACAAGGCTGGCAGGTGGCAAGTTTAGAACAAACAGAAGAAAGTAGTTCTCACAGCAAGCACTTAAGCTGTGGTGCCTCCCTGTCAACATGGTGGATGCTAAAGGTTTACATGAATTCAGGAGGAGACTGGACAAGTTCATTGAAGACAAATTCATTGAGGACTATGAAATAGATTCTTGAGCCTCAAGGATCCTTGATCCTCGAGCTTTGAGAGTTTTCTGGGGAAATGTCATGCTTCCATTCAAGTGAATGCTCATTCTTTTATAATCTTCCCACAGCCAACACTGTTGGGGACATGCTACTAGGCCAGACAAACCTTTTCTCCAGCCCAGTGATGCTGCCCTTTCATCATAATTTTTCTCAAAGAGGAGAACTTGGAGGTCGACTGGAGCTAGGTAGCTATATGAAACACCAAACCCATCCAGCTACAGGACAGCATTCAGTCATAATCCTCACCTGGTGATTAGCATACATCTTAAATTGAAATATATTAAAGAGCTAAGAAGGGAAATGGTGAACTGTAACTTAAAATTGTATTCATATATGTTTTATTCTGTTTCCTTATTTCTAATCTTATCATTCCAATTTTTAAATAAACCATGACTTTATATATTAGTAGACATATTTCCCCAATTTCCTTAATTTCCCTGAGGGTCTGGTACTGGTGACAAATTCAGATGCCATCTGATATACTTTTTAATCTTTCACAGTAATAAATCCAGATAAATCAATATAAAGACATCTCTGGAGCTGAGATGTTTGGAGAATTTGCT
Source organism: Aptenodytes forsteri (assembly GCF_000699145.1). Classification (NCBI taxonomy): domain Eukaryota; kingdom Metazoa; phylum Chordata; class Aves; order Sphenisciformes; family Spheniscidae; genus Aptenodytes; species Aptenodytes forsteri. The sequence goes on along the minus strand of NW_008794584.1, from coordinate 221,916 downwards.
GGCTGGAATAGGCCTCCAAGTCAAGCTAGAAGAATCACTGTTTGGTGGCAAGCTGCAGGTGCCAGACTTTTGTGGGGAGTTCCCTTTTGGAGGCTTCTTCCCAGAGCTGCACCTGCAAGAAACTGAAGGCAAAGAGGCAATTCACAGCTTCAGACAAATCCCGTACTGTGAAAGAGCTGTTCGTGATTTGTACTGCACTAAAATTTTTTGGAAACATCATCTTCCATTTCCATCTCAAGGATGGCTTTTCAGTTAGGACACAATTATTTTAAACTGGAATAGAATATAGGAGGATGTAGGTTCACAAGGAGCTTTGGAGATCCCTAATCCAACCATCTGCTCAAACCAGGGCTAACTGCAAAGTCAAATCATGTTCCTCATCCAGTTGACTTTTGGAAATCCCTGAGGATGGAAATTCCACAGCTTCTCTAGGTACCTGTTCTGTACTTAAGAACCCTCATTCTGATTTTTTCCCCCCTAGATTTAGTCACAATTTCCCTTGCTGCCTCTGAGAAAAGTCTGCCTCTATTCTCCCCACAACCTATTCTCCCCACAACTGTCCTTGAGGCAGTGGAAGACAGCAATCAGATCCCCTCTTTGACTTTTTTTCTCCAGGCTAAACATCTCCTCAGCATCTCCTCAGTCCACCTCCATTCCTGTATAGCCCTCCATCTTAGTGGCAAATGTTATTTTTCCACTGTACTATCCAGAAAGTATTTGCCTTTTTTTTTTTCTTTTTTAAAAAGTTGTGGTTGCTATGCTGAAACATGTATGCGGCTAAAATACAAAAGCACTGTTGGAGAGAGTTTGCTGGAACACCCTCCTACCATTTTCCCACTCATCTGATGCACTATCAACAGGAGCAGGCACTCATGTAAGACTGCACAGATCTGCTAATAAAATGTTTTCATCACTCTGGCTTTAATGTACAGAGAAAACCACTGTGATAAAAAAGGGACACAGAATCAAGTTGCCTCAGCTATATTGTGTTATTTGAGCTACTGTAACTGATGACATATATGCTGACAGCAAACAGTGAATGGGAGAAAAAATATATGTTAAGACAAATATTAAAGAAAGAGATAATAGCTAAGGCCCATATGAGTCTGCAAGAAAACAAAGGGGTTGGTGTGCACTGTTGAGCTGTTGGCATAGGCTCTCTGCAGACTTTGGCAAGCTGTGCTAAAATTCCGTCACATTTGGAGTATCTCAAAACTTTTGTGTTTTAATGACTCTGTTGTTTGGGAAGAGCTTTCTGGTCTGGAGTACAGGATTATTTTGGACAGGGTGGTGGAAGGAGAAGAAAAAAAAACTTTTGAGATGTTGAAGAACTGTACAGTCCAACTTTTTTCTCCTGGTCCTAGGAAAGGTATTCCTCAGCCAGATATGAACACGTGCATGGAAATGTTAGAAAATCCAAATGCCAATCCAGACTGCCATGCATCAGATTGGTAACAAAGAAAGGCTCCTACCTGATAGTCTGGCTTGGTGAAGTAATCTAGGCTTGCAATATGATCCAGAAAAAGGTGGAACTCTGAAGGCATGTGTTTTAGCAGCATTCGGTGTTCATACTTTTCTTTTATCATGCCAACCTGCTCCTGGAAAAAAGAAAATATCTCAGAGCCAAGAATCTCTTCTATTGCTTCATATTCATACAGTCTTATCATTCCTGGAATACCATCTCGTCTTATCATTCCTGGAACACGGCATCTTCTTAGACCCAGCACTGTCTACACAATTCTCCCATTTGGTGTCCCTGGCAAAGGGGAATCCTGAGCTGGAAACACTCTTCAGAAGTTGTCCCTTTAGCAGAGCCTTCTGCACGGTGACCTATTTCTTTCTATGGATTTTATTCTCTAGCACAAAGTATTTCCAAGACAACATGAACAGTTATCTTTAGTCTGTTTAACTTTCCAGTTGCAATTCCCATTTGGCTTGTTTGGCATGGCAAAGCATTATCCTCCCGCCTTTCTAAAGGCTCTGTTTATTTGTCAAAGGACAGCTCAGCTTTTCCACTTTTGTTGTTTGCTTTGCAAGAACAAAGCCAAAGTCGCTTGATCAAATATGATTAACAACATGCGTAAGAAAATGTCTAGCTACTCCAATAAGACAAGCTCCACAGTGTGAGTCAGAACACACAAAAGCAGGTTAGCATCTTGCAGCTTTTTGCTGGAGTAAAGCCAGAGTCTGCTTTTCATCAGATCTTACTGCACTGAGCTGCAGGAGGAATAATGAGTCATAATAATGAAAATGTAGCACCCTATCTTAAGCACAGACACTAGGCTTCCTACCTTATCTTTGATCTTTCGCCATGGAAGCTGACCAACTGCAAACTCCACCAACATGTAGAAGAGGGACCACAGATCATCATGTCTACCCATCTCCTGGAGAAAAGAGAGACGAAGACTGAGGAGCAAAGTTCCATGCTGCTCAGTAGTCCAGATGTGCTCTCCAGACAGGCTACCTCATTTTAAACAGCAGGAAGAGAAGTCATACTTCCCATTCAATGATTAAAGAAGCCAGATTAAAGACTAAAGATGCAAAATCAAGCATTTATTAAACTTGGCAATGTCAATACAGTCACCCGAATAACCTCATTTGTTTTCCTTTTTGTGAATATATTAGGAAAGAGTTTTTATCTATACAACAAAGCACAAGTTTTCCATAGGACTCGCCCTCAGCGTATACAGGAGTAGAATATTTATTAATGGGATGTGGAATAACCTAGATTAAAAAAAAACCAAACTGTGTGTAGAAAGTTTATTATTATTTTTAAGCTAAATATAATTCAAACTCTTTAGACAAGACAGCATTTACTCAAGGGCTTTTGCAAAACACTCATCATCAAGCACCACAACAATTTACAGATTTATAATATTTCCACATACCACTCTTGTCCTGGCCTAGCAAATGGGAAAGTGAAACATGGGGATTAAGGCTGAAATTGTCAAAGCACATGAAGTCATTTTTGATGCTCAACATCCAATGTCTAGAACATAATTTTTCAGAATAGCATGCATTCTACAGCAATTTTTGTGTCTAAATATACCTTCAGCTGATGCCAGTTACAGCTGGCACTATTCAGCTCTTCCAAAAATTATACCTCAGGTTTCTCAGTGTCTCCCAGGAAATAGAATGAATTCATGATGGCATCCAACTGCCATCCCCTCACACTTTCCACCTTCTGCAGACAATAACTTTTTTCCCTAAAAAACTTGGAACTTCCTCATATGTCACAGGTCATCCTACAGACTCATCCCAAGTAGGCCAGAAACCTGGAGGTAATGCAGGAGGGCTGATAGTTTCCATCTGGCAAGCACTTAGCAGCAGAACCAGCGGACTTACGGTTTATGGTCTACACAGGAACATTACTGAAATAGGACAAATGCGTGTTTTGAGAAGAATGTTGGATGAGACTTCTGGAAGTGTTTAGAATGAAACAGGCCAGACACTATGTAAATAATGGCTCTTTTCAGGGAAAAATAAACCTAGGTTTCACTAGGTGGCTCTTCACCTGACGGCTTGATGTTAATATTAAAAATTCCAGGTAGAGAATGGATTTGGGGACTTGGCACTTGGTAATTCACAGCCAAATTCTGCTAGAAACTAGCAGCAAGCAGCCTGGTGCTTAACCTGATTTCCACTTTAGTGTGGGGTTTTTCCCCCCCTTAAAAAGTGTCTGATAATGCAATAATTACAATTATTAAGGCTGCCAACTAGAGAGGGTCCAATAACTGAATCATAATTTTGATTTTACAGTCAACAGCCTTGACCACCTAATGGAATTCATCTGATATACTAACTTCTGTAGGTAACAAACCAGAACTCAAGCCTCTTATTCCTCTGCTTCTAAAAACAGGTTTCTGAGGAGAAATAACCTTGCTGTTAACTCCTTATAACCCAAAAATACTCACTCGGTTTTTGTGTGCATTCACCGAAGCGTAGCGGACTGTTCCTCGAAAACCAGCAACATTGCGAGGCTGAAGGGAGACAACAGAAAATCTCAGAGATAGAGCAGATTACTAAATCCCCTGTGCAGCTAACTCCTGAGAACTTCTTGTCTGTGCTGTTATTTTGTATGTACCCAAGGGATACAAAGCTCTTAGTGCTTTCATCTGCTCTAGCAGCCAGCTAAACAGACAGCATTCTCCAATTCTGCATTTCTAGAAAAGCTTATTTTACAGAGAGGGCAAGGTGGTTACAGTGATAGGTTAGAATAGTAATAGTCTAGGCATGGAGCTAAGAACATTATCCAAGATCATATTTTCTTTTTTAAACTCCAGGTCAAGGGAAAAGCTAGTAAAGAAGTGCAAGTGCAAAACTGAGTCATGAATAACATGAGCTAAGCAAAGCCTGAGGGCAGCCTGGTCAGGACAAGAACAGGGATCCCCTACTCTGACCCAGGGCAGATGACCATACATGTTTGCTGACACTGGTTGTCAACATCCTCTGTAAGACTTAAACAAATTAAGAACCTCTGACTTTCAGAGTTCTTGCTTTTTTCCAGATTCTTCCCAGTGTATCCTATACCATGTATCTTTATTTTCTCTTTCTCTGATTCTCTTGTTCTTCGTGTCCTCAGGAAGTGAAGGCTTGATATAGCGGCCTTGGGAAGAAGGCAGTCCTCCTGTGACTATATGGCCAAGCTGGAAGCTTTCTCTGTTCTGGGGGCTGAGCAACACTTCCAACTCTTTCCACTGCTGCCTCCACAAGAATATTAGACCATGTGAGTTCACTTACTGAAGATGTCATTGTTCTGAAAAAATTGCATTTAAATAAGGACATCCACCAAATCCTTTCAGCTTAGCTAGAAGCACGAGAGTTAACAGCAGTGCTTTCAAAATTCATGTGGCAAAACCAGGTTCAGGCCCAGACATCTTCCATCATAAGGCTAAGCCTGGGCAAAGAACTAAACATACTCATAATTAAAATCCTACTCTTGCAGAAATTTGAGCACATTAATAACAACTCTAATTGGGTAACTTGTCCCACTTAGGTCAGTTGATTCATGTTTGTTCTTTCAGCTGTGCCTATGCGTTCAGAACTAAGCCTAAAACTCTATACTTTTATTCTAGGCCACCCTTCTGTCAGTTTAAATACGTACAATTCAATTGCTTCCTTTTGGGTACAGGGAAGTTGCTCTGAGTTTCAATACTCTCAGAAAGAATAAAACTTTAAACGTTTTTTAAACAAGTTCACCAACACTGTGCCACTAACACACACCTGAATGGTGTATAATACAGCTCTTAAGTTATAGTGACTCCAAGCAAAAAAAAGCTAAAAGTCTCTTACAACTCCTTTACGTTAATCAAATGCTCCACAAGGAGAACCTGTATGCATATCCCATGCACTTAATGCAGCATTTAATCTTGCAGTACACCAGCCTGAGCTATAAGCTGCTTATTTAGCAGCAGGTAATAGTTGAGATATTATATTCATGATCATGTACCTCATTCCTCCTGGAGCATACATTTAGGATTCCCACTGACAAATGACTGCAAAATATTTTTCAGAATTCCAGTGAATTCACTGATATGAGTTCCTGAAAAGCAGAATACTAGCCACTGGAATACATCTGTTGGAATCAGCCATCACCGTAAATGTCCTCTACATATTCAAAAGCAAGAGGACATTCTTCTTTTCCATTATGAGTGGAAGCTAGTGTGTTTGGATACTTTTCATGAGCCATAAAATAAGAGTGTATTGTGAACAATTCTAGTGTGTAACCCGTAATGTTTTCAGAACAAATATTGTTCAATGTTTGCAGTCCATGGGAGTTTTTCCATGTTCTTTCCCTACTTCAATGTCTTCACTTATCAACTGTGTATGTACTGAACCAAGTACCACATGTGCTGGTTTCAGTATGGTTGGCAATGTCTCTGAAAATCTTTTTAGATCAATACTTACTATTTCTGGCACACAGGTTATCTTTGCAGTGTTTAATTAGATCTATTCTGAAACCAACTTTAGGCAGTTTGCAAATGTATTCCCCTCCTCTTTCAGAAGAAAACCAAAAGCCCAGCCATCTTTTAACTGTGCATCTGTCCCACAGCCAACATGAAACAGTTCACCAAGCCAGTCCTGCAGCTGAACCCGAAGGGCTCTCTCTCCAGCCCTCTCTCATGTGATACCTCAGCAAAGGGAGAGCACTACAACTGAGCAAGACTTTGCAATTGTTTTGACAGGACATTTAGAGCTTTGAACAAAATAGGCAGATGCTAACTGTGTTAACAGCATCTTTTTCTCATAACGGTTTCACCTCTTTTAACCATATTTGACTGCCCTGCTAGTCACAAGGCAATTAGTCATGCCTTTTGATTGTATCACTAATCACTGCAATCAAATATTTCCATGGCTGTGGAGATACCTTGTTTTTCATCCAAACAAACAGCTCCTGCCTGAGCATTTATTGTAGCACATGCTGTACACCCAACTGTTATTGACTTTTCTTCTGAATTCATCAACATTAATTTTCCAGATTATTTCCTTACACACTTCATTTCTTCCAGTTAATAAATTTCATCCCACCACTGCATTGCCCAGTGGTGGAAAAGAGCCTGGATAAAGCATCCTTGCTGTCCAGACTGATCCACATTTGACACAGAACTGAAATTCTAACACTTAGGAGCTTCAGACTATGGAATCATATATAACCCAACCGATTTGAATCCCAAAAATGATAAGAAGGTAATAAGCTAGCAAGTTGAAATACAATTTTAAACCATACATGATTTATTTTTCAATTTTTCCACATCAGTATTACTATCAAAAATGTTACTCAGGGTAAAGTATATCTCTTCCTGCATTCAGATTGTGTCTAGCACAAAGCTAAAGTAATTTATTACACAGAGCTGTCAGGGAGATGACAGAGATATAAAGTATACTGCATTGTGTTAGAAGCTTGGTTTAAAATGAGTTTTAGCTTGGGAAAATACATTAGATCACTACCACAGAGCAAAAATTATACTCTGTGTTCCTTTCAGTATATTAGCCATGTACACTACCTCACAGACAAAGACAGAATTAGGTGACAAAATCCTGTACAAAGTGGTGGATGCATTGTTCCAAATTGTGCTCTTTTGCACCCATCAGCTTTTCATCATTCTCCAGTTCAAACACTCATGATCATTTGTATTTTAAGTGCCAACAGTGTCTCCCTTTTGATTCACATTAAGTCTGTCTTTCCTGTATATGCTCCCTTTATTTCAAGAGTGCTCGTATTTCCTCATTAATCTGAATCCCTGCTCGTTACACCACATTCACACATAGAGATTAAAATTTTTTCTCTTGCCTCACTGGTCCCTAGATTGGTATTTTGAATGTCCCGGTTTCCAGCTTCCTTCCTAAAAACTTGTATTTGGATGTCAGTACTTTCCTCCTGCCGTTTCTTATGCCTGTGGTACTCTCATGGAACGTGACCGCTGGTTCCTCCCCAACTTTCTGGAAGCCTGTGCAAACACCTCACAAGATCCACCACCTTTGCCCCTGGCAGGCCTGCTGTTATCTAGGATCATTAACCCACCTCTCCTGGAAACAGGAAAAGGATTTCCAGCAGTAAGAAAATGAAAAGAAAGTTAGTGCAGATCGAAGAGAAGGTGGTAAGGGGAGAGAGGAAATGCCACAGATCTTGGGAAGCACTTGGAGATGTATCTTGGATTGAAATGACTTGTTGGAAAAGTTGTGATAAGAAAGAAAAGTGAAAGGAAGCTTTAGCTGAACTAAAAGGAAGTATCTCTGAGACTTCTAGGAATCTCCTGCTTCCACCAGTTAGGCTCACAGGGGAGATGCAGGGATATGCATCTCCACCTCTTCTATGGAGACAAATTCTGCACCTCTTATATGCATTTTGACTTGCTAATTTAAACAGCAGCATTTTGTAGAATCATTAATGACAGCAGCATATTTTATCCCAATGGGGAGTCAGAAATTTAATAGAGGAAGCTGGAGCCAAAAACGTAAGATGAGAGAACTCCCCTCCCCTTGCCTCTGAAACCACAGAAGTGACAAAATCACCACCCAAATGTCTGCCAGCCCCTCAGGCAGAATCCCAAGTGTTCTAGGCCTCTGCATCACATTTAGGTAGCTGTCACGATCCTGCTGAAAAACAAATATATCATGAGGGAAAAAAGAAAACCGGGTGTAATTCGGACTTCCATATATAACAAAAGCACAAAACAAAATGAAAACCCAGAAGCATGGTGATGGCTCACTCACAACTCATAGCAGAGATGGTTACGAGCAGCGGATGGGAAGCCAACGCATCAAACACAGCCTCAAAAGAAGAGCCCAAAAGAACTGTAAAACAGAGAGAAACCCAAAGAAAAACATGATAAAAAACAACAAAATGAGAAAAAAATTAAACAGAAATGAATTAAAAAACAATTCAATATTGTATCCCTCCAGAAACCTGGGTCTCTTGTTCAGCTGTTGCCATCTCCCAGCATCCTCCCCAGGGCTGTTGGCCCATGCTGTACTTAGTTTCATTTAGACACAGAGTTGAGTGAGGCTGTGTGGTTTGTGAGTGCTCTGTAAAGTGGTGAGAGGGGTCCCTCTAGAGACTAACTTCCCCCTGCTCACATATCACACCTAACAGTATAAAAAAAACAAAGTTGAGAGCAGAGATGCATGCAGCCTAACCACAGGTCAGTTGTATGGTTCTACCATCATTTTCCTTCCTAAAATTATCTGATACCTACACCTCCCTTCCTCCTCCAGTCAAACTGATCTAATAACCAGCAAGGGGATTTGCTCTTTCTCATCCCTTGCTCTTTTCACCCAGAGCAAGTTCTAACAGTAGCGCTTAAGTTTCTACAAATGAACAGAGAAGTCCCCTTCCCCATTTGAATTGTCATGGGTTCCCACCTAAGATATTTGGCTTTTTCTGCAACCACCACCTTGCTTTCTCACCAGCAATCTCCATACAATCACTGGCTTGCCAACTTTACGGGCTTCACAGCTGCCAACTTCAGGCATCTTCCCCTTCCCTGATGATTGCTGCAGTGCTCCACCTAGAAATAGCGGGGTCTCCGCTGGCTGTGGTGGGATGCAGCATGGTGGCTTGAAAGAAAGCAGAATGAAAGTCAGTGCCGCTTTTAGGCCATGTGAGCAGTCACTGTATCTTAAGATGTGAATTGCACAGTATGGAAACATGAGGGCCTAAAATTATCTGATACCTACACCTCCCTTCCTCCTCCAGTCAAACTGATCTAATAACCAGCAAGGGGATTTGCTCTTTCTCATCCCTTGCTCTTTTCACCCAGAGCAAGTTCTAACAGTAGCGCTTAAGTTTCTACAAATGAACAGAGAAGTCCCCTTCCCCATTTGAATTGTCATGGGTTCCCACCTAAGATATTTGGCTTTTTCCACAACCACCACCTTGCTTTCTCACCAGCAATCTCCATACAAACTGGCTTGGGCTTGAAAGAAAGCAGAATGAAAGTCAGTGCCGCTTTTAGTGAGCAGTCTGATGATTGCTGCAGTGCTCCACCTAGAAATAGCGGGGTCTCCGCTGGCTGTGGTGGGATGCAGCATGGTGGCTTGAAAGAAAGCAGAATGAAAGTCAGTGCCGCTTTTAGGCCATGTGAGCAGTCACTGTATCCTAAGATGTGAATTGCACAGTATGGAAACATGAGGGCCACCCTGATCACAGGCAAGAGCTAATATTATAATATATTATTTAACCTTAAAACTCAATTCAATGAGCTGAGGAAAGACCTCCGCTGAGAGATACTTATTCGAACAGAAATCAAGTAATCAAAAGCAATCAACCCAATGGAGTTTCCTATTTGAGTCTCAGTATTTCTCTTCCCTAAAAATGTGCAAGTTCTAAGAATTCCATAGATTTTGCACGAAATTTAGTTTTGAGAAAGTTACTTAATAGTCTCCTACTATTCTTTCCAATGCAAAAGACCAGAAGGAGATGAGTTAAAATACCATCTTTCCTTCTTTACTTTAGGAGAATTCAAAATTTCCAATGGATTTTAACATCAGAAAAGACCAAGGTAATAATTTTGTCTTTCTGAATAGCATGCGCCAACTATCTCATCATGCGATTCCTGGGCCAGAACTTGTGCTGGAGATGAGGATGCCTTTCTCACATTAGAAACAGGGCTAAAAATGAACATTTTTTTTTAATCAAAAGCTTATTCCAGCTGTAATCCTATTATGCAATTATCATTCGATTTTTAACAAGAGAATTTTGGCCTCAGAGCTGCACTTGTTTCTTACATGCATGGTCCCATAGGGGAACAAGGAGCACAGAATATCCCCATGGAAAGCATGGGGACTGCTAAGTAAGATAGGTAAGTTTTTCATGTGCTGTAACACAGAACGGGAACCAACTGAAATGGAAATGTTTTGGAGAGTGTTGTAGAGTGTTAGTCACATCTCATTTGGGATTTACAGCTCATAATGCTTTCCTGGAGTCAGATGGAGAAGACGGTCCTTTTCTACCAAAAGCAAGACGACAAAAGACAGTCGTGGCAATCACTGAGATGCAGCAGAGCTAAGTTCAAATCTCTCCACCCCTTGGACAGACATGAAAACCACACCTCCCTCCTTCCAAAGTACACCCTCACCCCTAAGCCACAGGGTACTCTGAGATGCAAGTCTAAGAACATCCATGTTGGAAAAAATCCCTTTTGCACAGAATAATTGAATATTTATTACCAAGAGAAAGTGTATGACAGGCAGTCTGTAACCTGGCAGCAAATGCACTTACCTGATGGAGGGGAGACTTGACCTGCAATCCAACTCAACATTCATTTGCCCAGGGAGTAAAACCCCTGTTCCCTCACCACTGGACACAGTAATAGTTTTCTGTTCCTCTCTCTGTAGTCCAGTGGGAAGAATAATCAGAGTTTCAAGTGGAACAGCATCGACCAGAAGGAATGACACATTCAGATGTACCGTATCCCCCCTGCAGCTTGGCAGTAAAGGCACTCAGAAATGGAAAATGGGATCTTAGTTCCCTGCAGGCATATATGGGATTTGAGCCTGAGTTGTCCTTCCTTTTCCCTCACCCTTGTAGCACAAGAGCTCTAACCAGAGAGATGCTACATAAAATAAAACCACCAACAACCTGATGTAGATGATCTGAGGTCACCATCACTGAATCAGGGCTTCCAGGGGAGGAAAGCAGAGAAACAGCTAGTTATAACAAGACACAAGACTTCCTGCTTGCTAATAGATTTTCAAATCCATCAGCTAGTCTGCTTTTCATACATTTAATTTCAACTGTACTGGCTTTCTGTAGTTGTAATGTTTTAAGCCAGAACACGAACTCCCTTCTCAAGTCCAAATTTGCTACTCCAACAGTGAAAGTAACAACGAGAACCTTTACGTAATTTGTATGATGATCTGTTTTATAACTAACCCATTCCCACAGAAATAGCATTTCTATAATATATTAAATGTGCAATATTTTTAAAGACATAGGTCCATTTTTTTCCTTTTCCCCATCTCTGTGTGAACCAATGTGACTATGCTGTGCTTTCAGCCTTTTCTCCGATTACCTTTTTACAATACAAAACTTGAGACAAAAATTATATCCCTTCCTAAGCTAATATAGTACTCTGAGTACTACAGCTCCACATATCTGTTTATTCTACTGCAAAATGTTCATCTCCTACATAACATTACAGCTTTACGTATATTTCAAGTACAAAGTAAGTATAAAAGCTACTGGGCTTCTATGTTTGAATATTTGGGGTCTTTGGATGTAGGAGTTAATATCCTTTGTGTTATTTTATAGCTTATTTTCAAGTGGGGGGCAAACTTCTTAGTAGAAAAACATACCAAACTCTCCTCTTCTAATACCTTGTTCACTGCAGCAAAGTTTATTTTTCACACTATGCACAGACATTTGGAAAATAAATACCTTTTTCTCAATTAGCTAACACATTTCTGCAGCCTTCACCATGCTCATCTAAACAGGCTATGCACTGTCCTGCCTACAACATCTTTCTGCCCACTGACTCACAGAGCTGCCCTTGCACATGTACAGTATCTTCAGCAAGGCACTGCAAACTACTGCAGTGCAGTCTGAGCCATGAGGAGATCGAGGTCTAATCAATGGGCTGCAGCTGACTAAGCTAAAAAAATGCTTGCTGAGCCTAACAGCCCAGTGTCAGATCCTGCAACGGGAGAGAGACTCCAGGAAAAACATAGCCTCTCCTCTATTTTCAAATAAATAATTAAGACCAAGCTGCTAAACCCTCGACCACTTTCAATTAATATTTGTGGAGCCACAGGGAATATGTTTCTGAAGGCAGGGTGTCACAGAGAGAGGAAAAGTATAATGCTTTCTGTACTGTGCGTTAGTGACAAAACTAGCAGACCTGAACAAAGACCAGTAATGATCAAGGAGTTATTGTCCAAAACCTGACCTACATTAGCACGGAAGACCTTCATGACTCAGAACACCTCCACTATACAAGCATATGTTGTTAATCATATTATCTGTATAACAATGCTTATGTCTATTTTCCCCTCCAAATTCAAATTTTCTTCTCAGCCTTAGTTCTCCATATCAAACACGTTCTGCTAGTTCAGCTCTCTGCTGTAAAAATTAATGCAAGATGAAAATTTTTACTTCTGTGCTCTCTATAGAAGATACTTCCACAAATTTAAAAAAACCAACTTTTCAATTCATTCCCCAGTTGCTTAGCTCTGTTGTCCTAAGACGTGCATCAATATTGACTGCTTATACTGCTGCATGGTAAACGTGGGTTGTACAACCAGGACATCACAGTGAATAAAACTGCTCATGTCTCTATCTGAACCATGGCAGAAGGTTGCATCTAGAGGAAATAATAGTTAAATCCCTAAAAAAGCTCTCTGCATCCTGTAATATCGAATTTGTTAAGGAAGGTTTTGGGATTCACACCAAAATGGACTTTTTTTTTTATTAACTGGAGCTGAACTAAGAGATACCCTCCATAAGCCATCTCTTCTCAAGCAGATCTCCAAGCCTTCCATGACTGAGAAACACATGTTCTCAGAAAAACATGGCTTGAACTACTTCCCACTTCAAACCCACTTGGATGGGAATCCTCGTGCTGATAACAAAAGTATGTAACACATCAGCATAACCATATAAAAAACTATGCTTCCTTGCCACTAAAATTATACAATAGCATGAATCCTGGGAAGATCCCACAGAGAAAAAGGTATTGTGGGGTGTGGGAGGGTGCAGAATGTAAACTTGAAAAACAAGGACATTGACCTTGCATGAGGCAATGGGATTGCTTCAGGTATTAAGGGAAGGAAAAACTGCTTCCTATATATCAGTAGTCTGGACAAAGGTCAGACTGGTCGAAGACAACACTGCCCCCAAGCTACTTATACTTCCCAATTTTATTCTCCAACAAGGCAAAGATGGGGTGCAAATGTTCTGCAGGAAGACCACTGATATGGAAGAGACCACCAGTTCTTTCTTTTGCCTCCATTTTTTAAATGTTTCTGAACAGATTTTATATTTACCCATTTTCCTGCTGCTGGGCTAGTTTGCCCACATGCAACCACAAAGTGAAGTCACTGCAAAAATCTCAGAAGAGAGGGGTTAAAAAGTAAAGAACCCTAAAGCAAGCTCTTTTAATAGTAGATGGCAGAGATGGCCTATACCCACAACTGCTGCTAGCATCACGCTATGACCAACAAAAAGAGAAAGGCTCTTTGCAAGAACAAGGCCAATAAACACTCAGTCCACCTCAGATCAGTCTAAAGTTTTCTCTCAGGTATCCTATGAGAACTCTGAAAAGCTACCCCCGCCTCATCAAGGGTCACAACAGTGATCTCTGATTTGTCCTGTATTCCTTTCCTGATGACTTCTAATGTTTGAGCACCTTCTTGAAAGCTGTTGAGTATCAAACCCATGTTTTCATGAAGCTATTCCATAATATCAAGGTCTCACTTATCAGTGATACCTGTCAGCTCAGAGGCCGCTATCATATATGTGAAATTAGAACTGTTCTCCCCCTGCCCCCAAACACACACCATGAGCATCACCTTTTACCTACACAGAATTTCACCTGCCAGTTTATAGCCCCCCCCTATTTTCTATAGCTGGCCCTTACCTTTACCACAGCACACTCTGTCCCATTGCTGCTATTTAGACCAGTCTCTGACCTGCACGCATGTGCTGTATTACTCTTCCCAATGCACGCTGACTACCTGTGGCAGCAAGTGATGCCTCATGAATAAATGCATCCCTTTATTGGTTTAAATTTATGAGCTATTTCACTGAATATCTTATTCCTATGTAACCAGAGAGAACAGAGGCGCTCTCATTCACTTCTCAAGACTTTATAGCATTTTAGACTTTAGAAAACTCCTTTTATTCATCTTCTTGCTCAGGTTATAATCACAATCTTTTCGATCCCTCTTCACGTGAGTTTGTCATTACTGTCTTCTGAATACTGTTTAGATCTGCAGTACCTTCTTTGAAACTGGATGGCTGGTATCTTATGCATCATCAACTGTTATCTTATCTAGATTTGTATAAAGGCACTAAAAAAGGTTTTGTAGCTTTCCTCATCCTATTCCATATGGACCATAACGATTGCATCACTGGCTCGATGCATCTCATCTGGTAACCTGCCTCCAGTCCTAAAGAAGGTGCTTCTGGATATCCTACAGGTAGAGTACATGTAGTTGGGCAGATGCAGTCCCCTTGCATTCTGTTTAATCTGGCACGTGCAATACTAATTTTTAAAACGTATAATGTTGGTTCAGACCCCACGCACCAGAATGAATACTTGAAACTCTCCTAAAGAACAAAATCAGTAGAAATATGGCTAGCTGGGATGTAATTAGGAAAAGTCTACACAGCTTTTCTAAGGGAAAGTAGTGTATCACCAACAGAGTTCTCTGCAGCATTTGTGCATATAGACAAGGGCAACCTAGTCCACATAGTACACCTGAATTTTCAAAAACATCAGCCCCTGAGAAAGTCCACACTTCAAGAAATTACACTGCAAAAGATAATGTTGCTCTCTCATTTGGGCCGTGGCAATTACAGTTGTCCTTTTAAAGAGGCAACAAACTCTTAAAGACCTGCACACAAAAAGAACTTTATGATACAACCTGGTCAAAGTTGTGTTTTCAGTTTCCCCTCTCCTGTTGCATTATTTTTCATATCATGAGACAAGAAAGCTTTGAGATCAGCCAAATTCAGAACTGATTTCCTTTAGATCAAAGTTTAACTGTGAGATTCTTGATGTTTAACAAAAACTTTGGCATGAAAAGCATGAAAATTTTGATTTAATTTTTTCCTCTATTTATGATATTTATAAGCAGCACAATAAACAGACAACTAACAGACCTGTAGCTGTTGTGACAGCAGTTCGCAAAACAAGGGTGTGAAGGGGCCCGGAAACTTTGCTCAGGATGGTGTGGGCCTGACTGAGGCTGCAACGATGGTGGTGATGGGCCACAAGGCCTGGTACCCAGCATGGGCTGATGCAACTATCTAGCACATTGGAGGCTTCAAGCCAGAAAAAGCCCCAAAGGAAGGATGTGGCCATCCACATTGGGCTGCAGAGAGCACCTGATGCCTCTGCAGTGGCCTCATTTCTAAGAGAAGTACTCTGGTTGAGGTGCGGAGCTGCCAGGTGAAGGAGCTGTGGTGAGGTGGGAAAGGAGGCAAGCAGACTGTGTAGCATCAGGGAGGGTGAACAACAGATCAGTAGAATCTTCACAGAGCCTCTGAAAGTAAAGATCATGAACCCTGCAATGCAAGGAAAAAGGGACAACTAGCAGTCATCCTCAAAGGAGCAACAGATGGAGACTTCCAAGAGGAGGGAAGCTAGCAGAAGGGAGGCTCCTGCTCCACATGCAGATCTGCAGTTGCAGAATAGATTTAGTAACCTGGGAAACTGGTGGGGAGGAACAAGACCTGTCAGGGGAGCCAGCTGAGCCTGAACCAAATGTCCATACCAAGAAGCAAAAGGTGAGTGACGGTCACTGAAGACTTCTTCCTGCAGGAAATGGAAGCCCCATCTACTGGCCTGACTTGATGTCTCAAGAGCTTTGTGGCTTGTTGGGGGCCTGGATATGGGATGATAAGGACAGATTGCCAAGGTTTGTGTGGCCCTCTGACTATTAACCCTTGCTGCTCATTCATAGGAGCACCAAAAGCACCTGTTTTTCAAGGGGTGACCTTGAGTATACTAAGAGTGACTACAGATCTGGGGGCATAGGGGCCCAGGTGCTGTCCTCCTAAATCCTGCCAGTGAGTGGGAAAGACTTAGGTAGAAGTGGATGCATCCTGCAAGTCAACACCTAGCTATCAAAGACAGGGCTTTGGCTTCTATGACCATGGGTCCCTCTTCGAGGAAAAAGCACTGTTGGTGAAAGAAGGGACCCACCTGACAGAGTGGCAAGAGCATCTTTGTGAAGGCTTTGCATCTAGGCTTGCTAACCTAGTGAGGAGGGCTTAAAGCAGGTACAATGAGAGATGATTACCGTAACTTGAAGAGAAGTGGAAGAACGGAGGCTGTGAGGAGGTGCCCTGGGAGAGGATGATAGAAGCTCTCATGCCTCCCCTGGAAAAGCAGCACAACTGGTGGCCCACCTCAAGTGCCTGTCCACAAACACCTACACACGTGAAACAAACAGGAGGAGTTAGTGGTCCATGTGCTGTTGCAAAACTACGATCTCACTGGGATTACAGAGACTTGGCAGGACAGCTCACATGGCTTGAGTGGTGCAATGAATGGAAAGAAGGACTGGGACGGCAAAGAGGTGCGTTTGCACAGGATTGGCTTGAATGTATGAAGCTCTCCTTGGAGCAGGCGATGAGACAGTCACTACTGATGGGTAAGTGATCAGCACCAACTAACACAGGTAACATAATGGTAAGCATCTGTTACTGACTGCCTGATCAAGAAGAAAAAGTAGATGAAGCCTTCCTTAGACAACTGAAGGAAGCCTTGCAATTGCAAGCCCTAGTACTCATAGGGGGCTTGAATAACTCTCATATCTGCCTGGAGAGGCAATATGGCAGGGTGAAGCAATTCAGTTTTCTGGTGAGCATTGAGCAGAACCAGAAAAACAAGAAATGAAGGTTCAGATTCACAAAAAAAGGACAACGCTGAACAGGAGCACAGTTTCTTCTCTCCAGCATTAGATCATTCACCCAGTTTGGAAGTCTCAGGTTCAATAACCTCCTCTCCTACAGGAGTTCCTGCATTGTCACCTGACAGCAGAGTACCACAAACATCGTGTATTTAAGCCACAGGCAGAATGGGAGCAGGCGTATTGCGATCTCTCTCATTGAAGCTTTACAGCTTTGCACAAAATTAAGACATGTTCCCTAGAAAAGGGACCTCAGGAGTCTCACAGCCCTGGAGATGGCCCTGTTTACTGTGACTAAGTAATTTTTCCACTCTGTTTCAGTAAATATGTAAGTATTAAGCATCAAAAGATGTTACTAAGGGTAATGGACCAGGAATACTTTGTGAATTATCACTGACAGTGCTCCCTTGAGTAATGGGAAATCCCAGGTCAAACATACCCTGCTGAATACAGATCACAGATCTTCACCAGTATTTGCCACCTTTCAAACAGGAGAGAGTAGGGCTTGGAGGGGCAGGGAGGAGCAGTAAAGAAATCAGCACCTCCTCTAGCAGTTTTGTCAAGCTGCCTGTCTTTTCCTTCATTTCCCTGTCCTCACAAGTGTTTGAAAACAAAATCCTCTGGAAAGATTAAATTTTTTTGCACTAGCAGTCTGTCCTGTTTATCATAATAGCCAGAGTCACTCCTGCTAGCCAGGATGTTGACTCTGATCCAAATGCCAGAAATGCTGATAGTAGCCAAAGTAACAGCCTTCAGCCAGGCCCTAAGCAGTTCTCAACACACAATGGACACCAAATGGCTACACGACTGATGCACATCTGCTCTACCCGTCCGAAGGAATAACTATCAAAGACTGACTTCTACAGCCCTCAGACAAATATCAAGTAATGAGACTGTTGAGAACAGCTGAGTTCCCCTGATTGCTAACAGAGAGAAAAATTGTTGCTGATGCTTCCTTACACACCTTCTGGCTCCAACCATCTTCTGTCTTTATAGTGCAATGTGAGTTCCTACCGACTGTTATCCAGGAGATTTTGCAACATCTGGCAAGGGGTAAGTGGTAGAGAGGTGAGACCGCTCCCATGAAAGCAAATCTGTGCGACAACAGCTTTTCTCCAAAGAGGAGCATTTGTGCTAATATTAGCATCCCACATAAGGTAGATCAGTTTTGTTTTCCTAGAAGCACAGAATAAATTCAGATTCAGAATAAATTTTGATTTAGTTAAGCCAAGTGGCCCATAACTTTACAAATGCCGAGCAATCAAGTTGAACTGTCAAGTAGCTAAAAAAATATACAAACCAAATACATAGTACTCATCAGAAGCTTAGCAGAGTAACAGCTCCCTAGGTAGAAGCTACTGTGGTAGCCCTTGAAAGAGGATCTGGAAAGCCAGAGTGGTAACAGCTGAGGATGGAGGAACTAATGCTCAATGAAGATCATGGAGAGTAGAAATGATCCCACCTCAAAGCTTTAATCAATGTCTAGAAAATCAGAATGAGACCTTCTTAGTGACAGCCTATGCTATCTGCCTACTAAGGGGCTCCCTGCCTTTTCATATAAAATAAATTCACACTGTTTGGCATCCGTGAATTGCACATAAAAAAATAAATACATAAAATCAGTGCTAACACAGCTTTCTGTGTTCTGTTTCTGATTTTGCTCCACAGAATCACTGGCTTTTCCCTTTTTCAAAATCAAAGGTGTTTTCAAAATAGAAAAGTGACCAAAAATAAGAAGGCAAAAGGTAAGTTAAAAA
Source organism: Aptenodytes forsteri (assembly GCF_000699145.1). NCBI lineage: Eukaryota > Metazoa > Chordata > Aves > Sphenisciformes > Spheniscidae > Aptenodytes > Aptenodytes forsteri. Next base: position 203,083 of record NW_008794584.1, on the reverse strand, counting down.
AAAAAACAAACCAAAACCACGGCATCCTAAAGGCCAGGCCCATTGTATGTATTATTAGCAAGTCATTCAGAGTCTTTCTGAAGATTTGACAAGCAAGATTGAGGTTATGAATTTCAGAGGATGTGGAAACAGCGAATACTTTTTATGGAATTATTCATAAAGTATGACAATGCTTCTGAAACTGTAGAAAACTGCACAGAACCTACTTGAGCAGAAAACTTCTGTTAATAAATGAATACGACTGAAAGCAAAATTCAGACATGCTTCCAGAAAAAGAGAAAGAGAGCTCCTTCCCCTACCTATCTTGTGTATGTACCTCAGAACCAAATCACAAAAAAACTAGGCTCAGGATGATCACGTTATAAATCTGGGAATTGTATTCTTCATGGATAAAGGAACTGAAAGAGAATGAAGAAGAATGTACCTTACTGGCTTGAAATAATCTCCGTGGTGAAATAAAAGATTAAGTTCTTAATTAAAAAAAGAAAAAACTCACAAAAAAGTTTCATTTCACTTGTCTTCATACCGCCCCTCACCCCCATCCTTCCTAATCCTCAGTGTACTATTTGGGTAGCAATCACACCATGCTTCTCTAGGCAAGTGTCTCAGTCCGGTAAGCAGGACTCAACAGTGGTATCAGGCATCAGGGATACAAAAGGATCAAACAGCCCGGTGACTATAACATAATGTTAAAAGGGACTGAAGTAAATATTTATGTATTTTTTATTGTATCATTTTTGTGAAAAAGCCTCACCACCTGAAGTGTAGCATGGGGGAATAGGTACATTAGGTATATGAGACTTTACCCCATATGATCCTCCCACATCCCAAACAAACAGAGAATTTTTACCGCTTTCAGCAGGGCATACTCCCACCTCTCTGGGGATCCCCGTGTCTTTTTTCAGGAAAAGATTATGTGCCATTAGTCCTTCTGTGAGACCCATCTGTGGCAAGCAACCAACCAACCACCAGAATGACCAGAATTAAGACCGACCTTCTCAGACTCTTGCGTCCTAACAAAGCCCCACCTCCCCCACACCAACTCAGGCAGGACACAGCTTGCAAGACACAGTTGAAGAATCTTTTCCTCTGAAAAATGTCAAGGCTGCATGTAGTGCTGTTTCCAAAAGCAGGCCCTGGGAGTATTTTCTAAGGATGTAGCAAAATAAAAGCAAAGTAATTTTAAATGCGTGGGAGAAAGGAAGAAAAAAGAGGATCCAAAAGAAGAGACATCTGGAAAAATTAGTTTCTTTAACTGTAAAGAAAGAACAGTGTTCAAACAATGGGACTTGAAATACAGAGATAAAACATAGTTGCTTCACTGAAGCAATGAAGAAATTTTGCAGAAAACCAAATGCCAGTTTCAATCCATAACGGGCTTTAATTCTGACTGCAGAAAGAGGAAAGGAGTGGGGCTGTGTTTTGAAAAGGGCAATATGGAGCAGGGTTATCCCCAAACTAAACAGCATTGACAAGGAAGACCCAGTAGTACATAGTGTGTGTCTTTTTAAGAATAAGATGCAGACACAACCTTTGGAGCTGCTCCCATCTACAGCTAAAAAGAAAAGACTTGCAACGTCCAACTGAAAAGACTTATAAAAAACGAAGAAAAAAAAATAGAAAAAAAATCCCACAGCTGTGTTCATCTGCTAAAGACATAAAATCTGCTCACTGATCTTTGCTTTCTTCCCACTCCCCAACCATATCCTGCACTACAGAGTCTCTGAATTTAGCTCTCACATTGTCAACATTTTCCAGAACGATTATCTTGCAGATAGAAAAGATGCGCAGACCGAAAGGTATAAGCCTAGGATGATAAACAGAGAGACTGTCTGAGCCCTCCCTGCTTGCGCTGTGTTCCGAAATAAACCTAGGAATGCTCTGACTGATACCTAGAGCATCTGAAGCTTAACACATCCTTATGAGTGTCCCCAGATAACACAGTGCTGGTAAAAGGACTGAAGAAAACACACATGTCATGTGATGCAAGTTATGCCCCCTGCCCTTACCTCCCCTCCAAGCAGGCATGCTGAAATAGTCCTACTAAGAAATCTGGACAGGGGGCAATATACACAAAACCAAAGCCAGGCAGGGGTGAGAACAGCATTACAGGTTGCAGTTCACAGGAAGCTCAGTCTCAGAGATCAGGTCAGCCTCTAACTTTTAGCATTTTTTTCATAAGAAGCTTTAAGAACGCACCGACCTGGTTCCCCAGATCACAGAGAACTGAACTAGACCAGTCCTCTGGGACTACAGAAGTTACCTGGCCAAAATTCGGTTCACCCTCTTTGCTTGGCCATAATGTACTCAGTAAGCATTCCAAGCCTGTGGAAAACATGATTATCCTAAAGGAAAAAAAAAGGAAAAAAAAAAGCCACACACCTTGTAAAACAAAAGCAAGCATCCCTTCTTAGATTCCCCACTCAGTTGAAGTCACCTGCTGCTTCTCACCTTGCAGAAAATGCAGTCCAATATAATGACCAAGCATAACAACCACAAAACAAACAAAAATCACAAAACCTTTCCATGCCTAAGCAGTTGCAGAAGTGGGAAAAAGTTACTTAAAATTTACTTACTGGCCGGACTTCACCAGTGGTGTTGGTATACTGACGGGCCAGACCAAAGTCTAACATGTAGCACTTCCTGTATGTTGAAGGTAAGCGGCCCATGGCAAAATTGGACTAGACAAAGAAAGAAAGAAAAAAAATCAGTTTGATACCAGCAACTAGGGTAAGAGTGGCCATTTGTTAACAAAACTGTCATATAGCCCCACATGCCTCTGGTGAAAACATAAGTCAAAGAGAAGAATTTTAAGATGCATCTTAAACATCATGATTAGAGAATCACTGCCACGTTAAAAAGTTCACTTTGCAGATAAGTGACTGTGGAATCTCAAAATAACTAAAATTCACATTAGCTTCGCTAAATTTCAGCTGCTATGAGAAAAAGCTACATTTAACACCACTAGCTCTGCAGTGAGAGCTCTAGCACTTGCATAACAAGCTGGAGACAACTGCTTCTGTTCGTGGTTCAGCTGCTAACATGCATTATTCTGCCCTAACTCCCAGAATCTCCATCCACTGTATTGCATTACCTAAATTTATCTGAACATTCAGACATCTAAAAAAATACTGGGTTTGGTTCTTAGTAAATAAACTGACAACAAGCAAATGGAGCAGCTCTTTTTTAACCCCCATCTTAAAGTTATATCCTTTACCATAACGGATGGCTGCTAAAGGATTTGTGGCCAGTCACATTAGTGACTGATTTTCAGCTGAATCTGATCAGCCAAAACCAGCTGATTTTAAAAGCAGCAAATGATTTTGCTGGAAGGAAGATGGTCTCAGGGATGGTGTAGCAACAAGTGTTCAGGTCAAGTAGTGAAGAGCTTCAGGAAAGAGACTGGCTCCTACAGTGACACTTGGAATTATTGTGCCTCACCCAGGCAGATGACCAACACTGTGACTGTGTTTCCGACATTGGAAACTGTGCTCCAGTTTTTTTGGCAATTGCTCAGAAAAGATTAAGAGGATTATTTAGCTAAGTCAAAAACATGAAATAGCATTTATTCAAGTGATGGGTCATGGAGCAAGACACCCTTTCTGAACCCCTTTTATAGTAATAATTGGTTGGACTCTAAATGATTGTTCAAAATTAGACTGCTTTGTCATGTGATCTTGACTGGTACAAGTATGACCGACAGCTACTAACCCACCATGGAGCAGCCTCTGCTGATAAAAACTAGTCTGCTATGCACTTAAATGAATGACAATACTATATTATTATTCTGTACTTATAGAAAATAGCCAATATGTCAGACAGTGGGAGTGTGCAAGGAGGCCTAAATGCCTCCACTGAGATCTGCCCATATTCAGACTGTCTTTCTTGACTCAAGCAGAACAGGCACATACAACCAAAAGGAAAATTTCCAAAACAACATACAGGCTTGATGTCACGATGCAGGAATCCCACAGAGTGAATGGCTTCTATTGATTCCAGAATCTGTTTGCCTAATCGCAGTGTTGTGCTTAGCGTGAAAGTCCCTCGAGGCTGACTCCTTCTGAGATCTGCAAGATTTCGGCCCTGAAACAATCAATAAAACACTTAAAACATCACACTAAAGCATAGCATTTCACAGCTGCAAGTTCTAACATGCATCCCCAAAAAAGCAGAAATGCTAATCAGACAGGTGCTCACCTTATGTCTGCTTTATTTCTTGTATATGATCTTCCAATACTTCATTTTAACTTTTAAGCGATGTATTTGATGATAAGAAGATACCAGACCGTTATCTTGGGAAGTCAGCTGATGTACTATTTGGAAAATAGGCACGGCATGGACAGCAGTGTCTCAGACTGTGTGAGCCCAGCATCTCCTTACTGTTAAACCCAGACTATATAGAAGCTGATTTAAGAACAATCTTTGACTGTTCTCTGGGCCATCTAAAGATTAAAGCAGTACAAATATGATAAGCAGGTCATGAAGCCACTATCTATTACAGCTCATCGAAGCAGTTTCATTAGAAACTCTCTAGCACACAACTGTCTGGCTCAAGCTCAAGTCAGCATTGTTGTGGCAATGCCACAATGGGGAAAGTGGTCTATCAAGAGAATCATACCAGAAATCAGGAGGGGAGGATTTTTCCACTGACTTAAAAAATACTTATTAAAAAAATTGGTAATTTACCTCCAGTTAATTATATTTCTGGGGGGAAAAAAGTCTACCAGCTGGGCATGAAAATAAAGACAATTTAGCAAAAAAAAAAAAAAAAAAAAAAAAAAAAAAAGAGGGAGAGGGGTATCATTTCTAGTGCTAAACACATTTGCAAATATATTTGATTGGCCTTTTAGCAAAAAAAAAAAAAAAAAAAGAAAAAAAAAAGAAAAAAAAAGAGGACAGACTAAACACCAGAAGAATCAGTGTTCTTTGACCTCTGTCATCTCAGTTTTGTCTGAATCTCTTTAGATTTGTAAAGAGAAAGAAGGTGTTAAAATGAGTATACTCTATGGCAGAATACCCCTCTAATCCACAGAACTAATGCATTTATGAATTGATCAAAAATATTAGGAGTAAGAGTCCACTGTTTCAGAGAACATGCATCAAGAACAAAAGTTATAGGGACATGCTGATTATCACTATACTATAGAATCTCTTGATTCTGCTTCTGCAGACATACGTGTTTATAATACAAGTCCAGATGTATTCAAACAAAATTCACAACAGAAGATCTATAAAAGATTCCAAACATTTGATGAGAAAACACAGATTGCTCTCCAAACCAGTGAAATGCCTTCTATTCATCCACCCATTCCCAGTTCTCAAGTTATTTACAGACATTAAGGGGCCAACTTTAACTGGCTCTTTTAGCATATGACTAGTCTCTCAAATTGATTTGACCCATGTTTCACTTCGGGGCTCTGGTCCCTTGAACAACCACACTTGATACAGGTCAGCTAATACAGATAGAGCCAAGCCACAGCAACTGGCCCAGGTTTGCTCCTTAGCATGAACAAGATAAGACTAAGCTACTTCTCTAGTGCTTATCTTTTTTAATTTCTGTGACAGTTTACTAGAGGCAGCACAGATTTGTCATCGCTATCCTGAAAGGTCCGAGTTACTGAACTGACAGCAGATCTTTCTTTCCATTGTAAAGCGGTTCCTTGGACACCAGCTCTCTTATCCAATGGTAATAGGGAAAGGCAGATTTTTTTTTAGAGCCACACACTGAAGTGTGCCATAATTTTCCCCAGCTGGTTTGGGAGACTGTCTCAGACACCTGCTCTCCAGAAACAACCCAAGGCATTTGAATATCCAATACTGCCCCCAGGAAAAGACAGAAAATGAGCATTATTTTCCAAGTAAACGCTATCAGGCTGGCTAAGAAACAGAGCAGATGCAATGAGCTGCAAAGCTTAGAGTTGAAGCCTCAGTCACAGTGACTGAAGAGAAAGGGAGGACTGCAGCACACAACAGTCAGAGGGGACACATGATAAACCATTTCTCAGCAGACCCTGAAGTTGAAGGAGAATTTTAGCCTAAAGAGTGATGGTGCAAAACTAGCTAATGCTTTAAGTATCAAAGTCTTCATTTGTAAATAATGAAATGATTTTTAGCTCTGCCTACTCTACGAGCTCAGCTACATAGTAAAGAATAGGCTAGAAAGTAAGACTCTGGGCAGAGAAGTTTTTTTCCAAGGTGTAGACATCTTTATCAGGCTTGTTAAGGACGGGATTGGGGGGTTAGAAGCCTTGTTCCATCAGCTCCCGATTAGCCCTTTCAAGAATCATATTCACACTCACACTGCAGCAGCAGCAATAGCCAGGGTTGGTTAGAGAACAAAGTTTTTTTCTATCCCTAACAGCAGTTGGGATGCCAACGGTGTGTAAAAGGCAAACTCAAGCACCAGGAATTTACTGGGTTTATACATCCACCTTGCAAACTAGAACTACACTTCAAAAGAATCAGAAGTTTATTTTAAAGAAGTACAGGGGTCTGCTGGTGTCTATTTTACTTCATTCACCATTCACTAATTAAACCTTTCAGTTTATGCAGCAGATTACTTCTCATTACTTAGTGCTTCAATTGTCTCACTTTCCTTCTGCATGTTCTATCATCCAAATTATACATAAAGAAACATGACATAGCTCTTCAGGGGAAGGGTAGGCTTGTATTGTATAACCATACAGTGTTTTGCACAGCAAAGCCCTGATCATACAAGCTGCAAGAGGGATAGGACAAGTTCCCTGTCAGCTCTTATGTCAGGTGCTGAAACAGGCCAGCTTCCAAGGCAACTGTGTCAGAAGGAAGCACCTTTAGTTTGAAAGTATTCCCCTCAAGCCAGGGACAATCTCCCTCTCCTTAAAGGCCTTTCTTCCATGTGTTTTTGACTCAGCCATCTCTTCCCACTTGTTCCCGTCCAACTCTTTCTCCTGTGACTGTATGCTGTAAAAGAAAGCTGCTTTCATGAAAAAGAAAGCTGTTTTCATGACAGTACCACCATATTTGGGCTCTGAAGATCTAACTATATATGTTTTCTTGGTAAAGTTTCATGCTGAACCATGCAGAGGTCCCTGCACCTCCTGCTGTTATTGTGGCTTGTGTAGACACCCATGTAAGACTTCAGCTGCCTAACTCTGATAGGAGTAGCTGGCTGTCTAGCAGTACAGTCACCATGTGCTAGCTACCCAAGTATTTACCCATATTGACTTAGTATCAGCAGTGTTCAAACAGGAGAAAACACTTTCACAGCAGAAGCCAAGCTACTGCTGAGCTTGGTAGAGACGGGGGAGCCAGAGATCACTCCCTTTCACAGAGAAGACTGTGCTGCTGGTGTGACACCACTGGCTCCCACCACACTCTGAGCTCCGATACAAGACAAGTATTTTGAATGCTGCATCACAGAGCTCAGCAGGAGATATTTCAAACAGCTGCCACTGCTGCATGATATTGTAGGTAGCTCCTGCGAGCATTCTGAATTGAGTGCTTTCCCCAGAAAATTGACAGAAAGCCATCTTAAACAGAAAAGCAGAGCTATGAAATATCTTAGCGCGTCTTGACAACTGGAGCTATCCCAAGCGATATCACAGCAACACCACCCCTTCTCACTGTCTCCCATTCCACCCATTTTCTATTTACAACAAAGTCTCTACACCAGTGCTTGGCCTTATTCTCTCACTGTAAATCCTTCCTTGTGATGCCATCTCCATGGGACGGGGGGGAGAGGGGAAGGACAGAACTCACCTGGAGCTGCATGACCACATAATTAAATTTTTCATTCCTTCCACAGCCAATAAATCTGCAAACATGATCCTTCCCTGAAAAGAAACAGAAACATACAGAATGGAACATAAGGTAACAACCCTGTGATCACGATTTTTAGAAAAATGGTTTCTGATCAAAGGCCTGTAACCGTAAGTGGCATCAGGCTGGGAGTTTTGCAGAACAGTCTGATTTTGTTTCTATTTCCCAGTCTCGTAGCTCAGTAGAGTACTGACATTCAACAAGAAAACTGCCTCAGAAATAGCCATGAGTGGAAATCAGTGTCAGGGATCCTTGAATCCTCAAAATGACACAGGGCACAAGTGAGAGTGTGATGAACTGCAGTTTATACCACCACCATGTACATGCAACACCACCACAGCCACCACCATCCCTGAACTAAACCATGGGTAGCACACATGACCACGTGTTTTTACAGGTTCACTGGCAGCACGCTTAAGCTCATTACATCAGCTTTACTCAGTAAATGCTGACTTTTACACCACCACTACACTTGCTTATTAGCATTGCTTACTCTGAAACAGCTAAACTAATGCTACTTCAACATGGACAAACCCTGATTTTAATAGTCAGAAACATCTGGGAAAAAAAAATGCTTATGGAAAAACTCCATTGAAACATTAAAGCAATTTTGTAGTAAAAGAAGGAAATAAACCTGGGCAATTTTGTGTCGAGTGCTGGCATGGTGTTAGAAGTACAAACTACATCTATTCAGGCAAAATCAAAGCCAACCAGCCACACTGCAACACTCAGCTAGTCATCTAGGTTCATTCTCTGTGGTACAAAAGTGCTGCTACAACATCTACATTTCATCACGTGGCACCAGGCAGGACCTATCTTAAAAAAAAAAAAAAAAAAGCAGAGGGAGCGGAGGCTGTGGTTTCAGATCCTGACCTGTAATGGATTTGTGATGGTGTGCTCTCTGTATAGCAAAAGGGGAGGTATGATGCATGCGTTCCTCTAATAGCAGATTACTGATAACAGAGTAAAGGTCGATGCACACCACAATAGTGAACATTTGGTTCCTGGTGGGGTTTCTAAGCAGGGGAGAGGGTGAGTATCATTGCATAGCTTTGCCCTGTATTTCTTTGTAGCACTTGAGCAATGGTGATTTTAAGTAGTTTTTAAACCAAAGCTTATTGTTAGATACTTCCCAGTTTTTAAAAAAAAAAAAAAAAAAAAAGAACATGAACATATACAGTAATCAGTAATTGCACTGCCTGTAACACCCTCAGGACTCCGCTATTGCTCTCATTGTGTGCACCATAGGCCTGGGGCATCAAAAACTGTTGAGGACAGCAAGATGTGACAGAATAGGGACCTGGAGGGCAGCAGGAGACAAAGAAGCTTTCTCACTGGAGAACCAGAGCTTTGACCAGAGCAATATATACAGCTGTGGAATACGGAGCTCCATCCCAAGGCTCTCAGTAAGAGCATCAAGAGTCTGCAGGGCCCAGCAGCATCCCACAGCAGAACACCCACACTCTCTCTCCTGCCACAAGGAGGTAACAGAGCTGCTGGCAACCAGAACTGGAGGGACAGAGGCCTTGGCTACCCCTTACTCCCTTTGGAAGAACAGGCTTAAAACAAACCAGCCAACCAATCCTAGTATCCATCTGTATCTGGTCAGATAAGCAGGAAGGTTATGCGGCTGCAGATCCTTCATGTCTCTGGCACAGACTTAAGGGCATTGTCCAGTTTCAGAAGTGAGTGTGCAAGACCATACTGAAACCATCAAGGAATGTCACAAGCCACCATATTTCAGGAAAAGATATTCAGAGATCAGGAAAGTACCCTCTTCAGTATACATCAGGGCAGCCTGCACACTCTTCCTTGATCCTTTTTTTCTCATACCAAGCCCATGTCCTGTGTGTGCCCATGAGTACTGGGTGCCACTGGTTTCCTACTATCTGCACATTCATTGCAAATTCAGTGTTGATTTTGACATACAGGTTTTTGGTTTTCTGAGGGAACTCCTTGAGACACTGTCTGAATGTAGCACATGTCTTGGCCTTGGTATTACCAAGAAGGGACCACCAGCAAGCCTCAACGGTCCTACACGTCTTCCTGCCATGGGTCCCAATATGGATGGCTACGCTGCCTGCCAATGTGAAGGCAGCCTCAAAGCCAGATTTGTGGCTACAAAGCCAACATATCTGGATAACCTCAGAAAGAACCAGTTATGTTTCTTTAGGAGCTTATGATACTTACGTGCTTCAGCAAACTGGCAATCTACACAGGTCTCAGACAGGATGGACAGGCCAGCGCAGGTCCACACTCATCCCAGACCTGACTCCTCTATGTCCGTACAGATTCACACAGACCAGCCTGGCTTACTTACAGACACACTGTGAGACCCACTTTGCTTTGTTTTGCCTTTCAGAGCACCAGGAGATGGATATTGAGGCAACAGCCAAAACAATGACTGTTTCTACTGGCAATGAGAGCTACTGTGTGGTAAAAAGGGTAAATTACTCCAATTTTTACTTGCTTTTATTATTTTAAATAATTGCAAAGCACTAACAGGCAGGACACCATGTGCTTTTTATTGCTGTAAAACTACAGACAAGAACATTAAAAATCAATCCCCTGTGACAGGGAGAACCTGGCCACCTAAATCAATCATTTCAGTGAAACAGGAGTGGTAGTGTCCAATAGACTTCATTGTGACCTAAGACATCCCTGCTAATTCGGTACTGCCTCTTCTGATTTCGAGTATATTCCTGAGACCCTTTTTTTTTTTTTTTTTTCTTTTTTTTTAAATCAGTTTCCTCCATAACATTATTGTTTTCTGGATCACAAAATTTACAGAAAGAAAAAGCATTTATATTTTTAATTTATTATCTTTGAGAATTGTATGCATGTTTAGGCCGACAACGTGTTTCTGCTTACTATAATTTTTGAAAATGATGAACTGACTGACAGTTCTTGATGACCCACATCCCCAAACTGACTTGATTTTATATTGAATCCTCCTTTCCAGCCTAAAATGGGCTCCTACCTGACCTGTTGGTCTTGGGAATTTAGGCTTTCCCTGGAACAGCTCTCCCATGCACTATTCTGCAACACAAGCAACAGCAGGAAAAGAAGAAAGTGGGGGAGGGAAGGCTGTGCCAATTCCTGCATGAAACAAAAGGAATATAACAGAGTAGAGAAAGCAGGCCACATTTAGAGGTGGTGTATGTACAGCCAGCTGGTCATATAGATGAGATAAATGCTTGCAGCATCAACCCCTCTGGGTTTCCAAGGCTTTTACTAATTTTTCAACTAAAGGAGGCACCAGGTTAAAACTGTTTGCTCTGTCAGAGGAGTTCATGCCATGCTGAAGTAGCAAATGGAAGCTGCAAGTCAGGCATGACTTTGGGATTCCTGCAGATCAGTCCTGAGGCTGATCAGAATTAACATGATTTGTTCTTGGGGGCTTCATAATAACCTCCTGTGCAGCCAGGATGACGAGACTGTCATACTTTAAGGCAGAAGGAAATAGCCCTCCTTCCTCACACATGCCCTCCTCAAGCATGCAGACCATAGCACAGAGAGCAGCAAAGCATATTTTAACCCAGAAAAGTAAGAAAAGGAAAAAAAAAAAAGTTTTTTCAAGGTATACTTAGTACGGGCAGCCTCACAACCATTTTACTGCACTAACTGCCAGATCACACCTGCTCCTTTGCTAGACTGTTCCACTGAACAGCCACCCTGATATTAGAGAAGACCACAAGCTCATACTTTAGAAAGTAAGTCCTATATCTGTATTTGTTTATTACTAAAACGAAGCAGTTATCTCCCAACAAAGTAAAGGAACAGAGCAAGAGATTATAAAGAGTTTTGGCCTGTTAACTAACTAACATAGGTTGGAGGAATAAGTCAGCCTGATGTTCATAAACACTGACCTGAGAAAAGTTTCAGAGAACATGTGTTTTATTTTGTTTCACATGCATTCATTTTTCCAAGGATTTAGTTAACGCAATGTTTTAACGTTCACCCACAGAAAAATATTCTTTCTACTGCTGCCTTTAAACTAAAATGAATATCATAATCTCCCATATAATACTGGGTAAGAAATACAAATATTTCAGTTACTGAAATGGTCTTCACCATCCTTATTCTGAAGGAACTTAAAAATTACAGTCAATAACCATGTCCTCATGTATAAAAATAACTTCAAGTATCTGGAAAACCCTTCCACCCTAGGATAGATAGTCATCACCTTGTAGAGATATAATTAAAACCCCCATGTTAATACTTAAAAAACTTTCATTACATGAAAAACATTCATTACACAGCACTTAAAAAATTAAGTTATGATTCTTTTTTGAGTGTATTTTTCCATATTAATCAATTTCAAACTGCTGGAAACCAATATTCATTCCAATCCTCTACTCGTTTAAGTTCTTAAATATTGGTAATGTATTTTCAATACAGCAACGAAACGAATCAAATAAATAGTAAGAAAGAAATATGTGACATTATTGTTGCAATTTGAAGTTTTGGGGTTTTTTTGTAACAGAATCCATATTTCCTGCATTTTCACCTGCAGAAAACAAATAACCACTCTTCTCCCCAAAGGAGTCGAAGAATTAATCTTTTAAATTTATGCTAAAATTATTTTATGATTCATCTCCATAGATTAGCTGTCTCATTGCTAACAGTCCATCCAAAACACTGAAGAAACTTCTACTGCATAGATTATCATAAATCTTGTGGCAATTATTGTTATTCTTATAATTGTTACCTTACCAATTCTTGCATTTCCTCTGCAGTACAAGACCAACACTGACATAACGGCACAAGTCCAGCAGTGGCCACCAGGATGGTTGCAGGAAAAGGAGAACATGACATTCAAAGAAGGCGTCAGAGAACTGGGTTTGTGCAGCCTTAGGAAGGCAGCAGAGGGGGATCTAACTGCTGGTCAGAGCCACCTAACAGAAGAGTGCCAAGAAGATGGAGTCTGACTTTTCTCAGAGGCACACAGAGAGGCATTGGACACGAGCTGCAACATGGGAAATTCCCATTAGGTGTCATTTCTTTTTCACCACAAGGGTGGTCAAACCCTGGAACAGGGGCCCAGAGAGGCTGTGGGATCTCCGTCTTTGGAAATCATTCAAAACTTCACTGGAAGAGGCCCAGAGCAACCTGATCTATTTCTTTCCACTTGGAGCAGGAGGTTGTACTGGAGACCTCCAGAGGTACCCTCCACCAGCCTAAATTATCCTCTGGATCTATCCGTGTCAAACACTCACTTTTCTTTAAGGCCTGCCTCTTGCATCAGCAGCGGCCTCTGACCTCTCTAATCACAAACTCAGCTTAATTCCAGAATCATCAGTCAAGTTTCTTTTTATTCAGGTAATACATGAAGTATCAAAACCAATGGTATACTGCTGGCCAAAAATAACCAGCATGGCACAGTCATCCAGCAGCTCAACCCTAAAGACAACTGCATAGGAAAAGCCCAAGTGCTTAGTGACATACCTTACTTGAGCACTTGGCACTGCCAGGATCTCTATTATATGCACAGTTGGGGACATCTAGCTATACAATTGCTCTCACCGGCATTTGGAAAGCTGCAGCTATTTCTCATGCTCCACATTGTAGATATAATATACATTTTACAGCTATCCTCTTTTTTATTCACCTGTCAACATCAGTATCAGGTTTATCAGCTTATCACAGATTTTGTATTGTGGGGATATTGAATTCACTTCTGTACAAATATTCTAAAGAAATGGAGGATCCATCAGGACTAGAAAATAAAATGAGAGTTATTTTCATCATCTTCTAACTTTACTTGGAAATGGTGTCTGTAGCTTGGCAAAGCTGACTAGCATACAGTTTTCTTTCCTTTGCAGTTAGCAAGTTTCATCTCTGGCCAGACAAACTAGCTGACTTCAGGGACTTGTCAACTCAGCTTGGTGACAAAGAGTTTCGAACATGAGAGAAAACAAATGCTATGCTGCAAGGAAGGCTTAAATAACTACATTATCCAGTAGTAATCAACTAGGATTTAATCAACTGGGTTAACCTTGTTAGTGCTTCTGTAATAAATGAATGAACTAATGGACATAAAAACAAAAGGCTGGTCATCATCTTCTAATCAAACAGTAAAAACTAAAACTGCCTGACCTTGCATGGCATAATTTCTTCTACTTGTTTCCCAAGACCACTAAAAACTTTAAGATGAGCAACTCATAATAGATCCCACACAGGACAAGGCAGAATAGCGAAGGAGCAAGAATTCAACACAGCCTCAAAAAAAGTGTTTTAAATCCTCTTTCATCCATCCCATGTCCTTCCCCCATCCCGTGACACCATGGCTGACACAGAAAACATGTGACCCAAATGCCAGTTCATTCAAACACCCACAGGACTCTTCCACACGGAAAAATGCAGTGCTGGGCAGAGAGGCTAGAGCTACATCAAGTGTCTGAATCTGCCACACTGTGATAGCCTAAAGACCTGCCAAGGCTAATTTACCTGGCTTTCCAGCCTTTACAGATAGGTTGGTTACATCAACCTAGCAAAATACTGTAGAAACATATAAAACGTGTCTACAAAAGTAACAGAAACTGAATCAGAGTTAAGGCACCACTTTAACACAAAAAACTCGCGTATGCAAAAAGAAGAGACTAAGACTGGCAAATGAGAAAACACAAGCAAGATCCCTTTTCCTCCCTTATTTTGTTAGGAAACCCTTACCTGTCCAACCCCTGGCAGTAAACGGGGAACAATCAACACAGACCTGCTTCACTATCTGCTATAATAAAATCAGGTACTCAAAAACTACAATGCCTGTGACCAGGCTGCGTCTTGCACAACTACTCAATATGCAGAAGATCTCTGCACTGCAGAATAAAATTAATCACAGTCCTACGCAATGAGATTGGTTACACTGAAAAAGAAGGCATTTACAAAGAAAATGACACACTGAAGAGAGCTTAGGAATATCTGTCTGCCAAGTGAGGTCAAATGCAAGTACACGGGGCCTTGTAGCCTCACACCGCAGCAAAATTGCCACTGCGGATGAACAGAAAACAGTGCTCAGCACCAGAATAATCTGGCCATTTTAACTGACAATCTAACTGACTGTTAGGCTGCTCTAAGGAGGAGCCCAGCAAAGGAAACTGAATGCCATGGCCACATCCATATTTTGGGGAGCCTGTGGACCAGAAGGCATCTGAAGTGCATGCCTCATGAGAGATCCCTCATGAGAGATCCTTTTGCACCATCCTAGTCTCACAAGCCCTCAGAGTGCTCCCAGAGAGACCTATCAAGAAGTGGGTAAGGCCAGGGAGGATACTTTTTAATTCAAAGCATCTGCTGCCAGGCCCCACACAGCCCCAGCTGAGCATCTAGAGCAGACACAGTGCCTGGTTTGGCATGTAAAGATGGTTTCCACACCCCTCTGTGCAGCAGCCCGAAACCGAGAGAAAATAATCCACTGGATTTAATCAGGGATACTGGTTTACTGTTTCTGCAATTAAGGCTGCTGTTGGAAAGGTAGACTGATACTGAGATAGCCCAAGCCAAGCACCTCAAAAGCTGTGCAAGAGGTGTTCTAACAAAGCCGTTGCGTTTTGATTAACCTCAAAGACCTCAGAGATGGGAAACAGAGTCCGGATAGTATTTCACAGGTGCTCCTTTGCCACCTGCATGTTGCTCCACAGCAAATCTAGGGTGGGAAAACGTCACAGACAGAGCAGGCAGGTTTCTGTCTGTCTGTATTCAAAGGGTTAGAAAAGCATTGAAGATATGGAAAAAAAATCTGTTCTTCTAGAAGTGACAGGACTCTTCCTTCCCTGTGTTCAATGACAGGAAACCATCCCATTTTTTCTCCCCATGATTCCAAAGAACAGGAGTCTCAGAGTCCTGGTTTATAATAGCAATGAGGTTTTAAAGCAAGCCCCCATACTGCCATAAATCTTTGCAATTACCCTGTGTCAGTGTTGTTCACAGAGTGGCTTTGGGTCACATAAACTTTTCTGATCAAACAGACCCAGGAGCTCCATTCCAGGTGCATACCAAAGAGTTCCCAAATCCTAAAGGAGACAGTCCAAACCAACAACTGGTCCCTCAGACAGGGGGAACAGATTAAAACTAACCCAAAGCAAAATCCCCAAAACACATGCTGTTTATAGTGTAAAATCCGCAAGCCATATATGCTGGAGATGTAGAGGCCTGAGCAACTGCTTCTATCCACTGATTTGCTGGTACTATACTGCTCACTGATGTAGATGTAGCTTAAGAGGGTGAAACAGAAAACCCAGCAAAGGCTGTTCTTGCTCTCTGGATAAGCAAGTTGCTAATTCACTTAGCCATACTGATCTTATTTCCATTTGCTTTTTAACATATGTGATCAAAAGGCTTGTCTACACGGCAAAACACTTGCAGATACAACTAAACCATCAACCTTCTCTGCTGGAGACAAGTTGTATCTGCAAGGAGTATTTTGCCAATGCAGCTTAGGCTTGGTTTCAAAATGCTTGATGGCAAAGTAGAAAAGCCCAATAGGTTAAAAATATGTGCAAATGGTACAATCATATACAATTATCTCACTTAAAGATAATTTTACAGTAGTGATTAAGGTAATAAAATGAGGGCTTGGCACTAAAATAGTATTCTTCTGACAGAGAAGCTGTATTCATGCAGAAGTTCCCTGTGCAGATGTGCCAAACTATCCCTGAAACAGTTTCTGAATTTGTTATAGGTAAGTTCTTCATCCCTAGGAGGGTAATTCTCTATTAGCCATCTATAAAATAATTTTTCTTATTATCTTTTTTCATACTATTACTTTATTATCCCTATACTTACCAACTACATACACACATTTCTTATTGCTGTACACCATGAATTTTACATATCATTTCCATATTGCTTGTTACTTATTGCATGCTTTAGAGATAAATATGTATATAAGAATCTATTACTGCAAAAGTCTACTCTCTGATGCAGTTCCTTGGACTCTCCATGACACCCAGTAGCTGGGAACTGCACAGCAGCCTTCTTCAAGGAAGTAAAATTTTCTGATCCTCCAGGTAAACTTAGTCCTGCTTACTCCTTCATCCATGGAAGGGACAGATAAGCCAGAGATAATCAAGCCCAACAGAAGTGGTGAGCAAATCCTGTAGTCACGCCAAAAGAGTTGCTCAGGCTGGTGTTGATAAACAGCAGAGAACTTCACCTACAGCAGACAGTGGGTAAACACATGTTTAAGTGTGTCAAGTAAAAAAGAGGTCCAAGGTCATCATCTGTAGTGGCCACTGGTCCTACAACAAGGTATGGTTGCCTGAGTGCCACCACATGGTGAGGATTTGGAAAGAAAGACTTATTTTCAAATGGTGAGTCCTCATGGAAGAGGCCTGGCATCATGGAGGATCCCATCTGCTCGTGCTGCAATGATGATACGGGTAAAATCAGGCACTGTGGAGGGTGCAGGCCTCCTTGAGCAGCAAGGACAGTAATACACATTGTGATACTGAGGTCAACATTCCTAATGGTACCAAAAAGAGAATGCAATTCTCCTGTTCCTCAAGCAAGCTTACCAACATGCACTGAGAAAACGGCTTTGGTTCAACAGTGCCAAGGCCCTGTCAGAAGAGGGGAGCAACAGGACAATGTAAGCCAAACAGTGCTTGACAAAGATGAAAAAAAAAAGTTATCTTGTGGTGCTCTGATTAGAATTGGCCAGATAGAGTAACACCAGACAGAATGTCCTGAGCCCTGCAAGCCCAGCCTGAACAAGGAAATACTCTACAGCAACTCTGTGGGACCAAGAGGTTTTGATTTTCACTAAAATAGTCCATGGAAGGCAAGAAAAAGACAGAAATTTTGCTGGAAGCTTTTTGGGTAAATGTGCAACAACAGGACAACTGGGAGCTTCAGCTCATCACCTGCTTGAGCAAGAAACTCTGTAAGCTGACTTCTCAATCATGTTTCACTCAAAGCCTACAAGGGCACCATTGCTGCTGCTTCCCAGCCCCAAGAGAGTATAAAGATTTGGAATGTTGGTCAGAAGATGATCTATGATCCTTGCAAGTAACAATACAAGTCAGAAAGAACTTTGCCTTTGGCAAACACATTAATATCTAAACAGATAAAGAAAAAGCACTATACAGCTAGAAGAATCAAATCAAGTAAGAGCAGAACAGAATGACTCTGCAGGGCAGTTGAGAGATACTGAAGTGGCAGTGATCTCACGTAGCCAAGCACAAATGTCACAGAATCATTTATGTCAGAAGGGACCTCTTGAGATCATCTAGTCCACCCCACCTGTTCAAGCAGAGACAGCTAGAGCAAGTTGTCCAGGGCCGCATCCAGTTAGGTTTTGAGTATCTCCAAGGACAGAGACTCCACAACCTTTCTGGGCAACCTGTGCCAGTGTTTGACCACCCTCGCAGTAGAAAACTGCACAGTGTTTATGAGAAGGTATAGAGACTCTCTAGAAGAGTAATTAACTGGTTAGCTCCCCACTTGTTCTGTGCAGACTGCCAGTGCAGAAAGGACATTGTGAAGGACCTGCAGCTACGTTCCTTATGCGGCTATTCCAGAAAGTGTCCCAGAAAGCCTGACTGTTGGCAACGGCCTGCAGACCAAACTGATCAGGAGCTACTGCACTGAGAGGTCAGGCTGCACCCAAATCAGGTCCTGAAGTAGGTCTGCAGTATGGGCTAATGGCCAGCCTTCTCTATCCCAAACTCTGTGAAGCTCTAGCAACTTGCAAGACCCTGATCACAAGCTCTGAAAAGAGCAGCAGCTCATTAGTCCTTTAATGTTGGTGTGATACCTAAATAGAAAACAATAAAGCTGTACTATTTAAGAGGGACTGCAATGTTCAATTCTACCAGAAAAGTACAGAGGAATTTTAGACAACACTGTTCCCTTGCTTTTCACCTGGAAAACCATGAACTGGCTATATCACCTATGGTAATACCACCAACTTCCTCCATCCACCAACTGTTTGGATAAAGCCAGCATCTCCCTTTCCGAAATGTTTCTCACCTCTTCACAACAGTTCACAGCGAAAACATACACAATACATGATTCCCAACTCTCTCAACCTTATTTCTTATTTTAACTTTATCATTTATTTCAGTATGGCATTTGGGGATTAACCTTGAACCAAAAAAGCTAAATTCTTCACAGAACAGCTTGATTTGAAAAATATGGCTGAAGTAATTTGTCATTCTTAAATGCAGGATAGCTGATGCATAGCCAATTCTGCTTCTTCTGTCTTTTCTCTCCCTTAATATTTGATAATTGCTTTGCGAAGGGACTTCCCTAATTCCACACACCACCACTCCCTCTCCCCAATTACCAGGATCATGCTGTGTACAACTGTGGGTGTTTTTTCAAGCATTTGGTATTCTCAATTATTTTCCAGAAATAAACACTGATGGCAAAGCATGAATATTAGTTGTCAACTTGCACATTTTCTGATGCTAGTTCTGATTTGGTGACTTCAGGTCACGCTTTTCAGGCATTCCCTGCCCTGGATGTAACACATATTGACACTAGCCGGCATGATAGCATCGTCTCTTGGTATTTTAATAATCCGCTGTCATACACAGTCACACTCTCACTCAATTCAGAGCAGTTCCAAGTGTACAACCAAATGCAAAAAACTAAATCTCTGCCTTGCTTGCCCTCACTACATTGCTTTCAGACCTCAGCCACCTGCTCTGCTGTTCTCTGGGAGCTCTGTGTATCCAGGCCTTTCACAGATCAACAGCAAGCTTCCTCCTAATGACCTGGGTTGATTTATCCTTTGTTTCGATTCTCTTTACACAGATCAGCTGCATCTATTACAATACAGCGTATTCAAAAAAGGCCTTATCAGTCCTCCTCTTAGAAGAGCTGAACTGTGGAAAACTATTTGACCTCCAAAAATAATTCACTGACTTTTACCTAGAGGCAATCTGTCACAAACATTGAGTAACCCCTGTTTCACAAGACCTGCAACAGTCTCACCCTCTAATTCAATCATATCTCTGGAGATTTTGTGCAAGAGCAGAGGTATAGACACAGACATAGGGCCACAACACTATCTCTGAAGCATAAACCCTGGTGATAAGGATACTACTCACTGCTTCATGGGAAGGTGTTTCCTCAGCCCAGGTGGGAATCCTGCAAAAAGGAACATCCCTTCAAAGGCATATTATACTAGAACGTGTAAACTGTACCTGTCAATAGCTGGCCTTGCCTTCACAAGGAAATTCATGCACAATGCACTTCAGCAAACAGCAGTTCTCAGTTCCTCAAAGGGAGATTTGGAAATTCCTTGTTTACATCCTCCCTTAGCAATCAGTTTTTAGTAGAAGCCCCCTCACTGTTCTTTCAGCCAGGAACAACTGCAGCAAGACTGCTCCCTTGCACCCTTTGGCGTTAAACTATATCTCATCAGCATTGCAAAAGCCTTTGGGATACTGGCTGGCTTCTTTCACCCTATTCTACTAGTTCACTCCTGATAATGTGACTTTAAAGACCAGCAAAGGAAGTTTTAACTTTTAGCCTTATTTATAGTTTCATCTGAGCAAACAGAAAACAGCATCCTGGCATAAGGCAAGTCCCCCTTCAGTGTAATCTCTTAAGTGGAAGCAGGGTTGGACATGAGTCAAGGCAGGCTCCCATTTTGCTGCTTCCCAGTCAGTTTGAAACTTGCTTATAAGCTTTGCCAGGTTCAACTACAGAAATCGATGGTCCCAGGGCTGACTTCCACATGCAAACCAATATAAAGCTGTGTTAGGAAAAGTTAAGAATAGGCATATCATTCAAATTAACATAATTCAAAACCACCAACTCCCAAAACTAAAAGACCTAAAAAATCACTTCACACTTTGCCTTCAGGTACGTGAAAAATTAACTAATTGCCAGTTTCCCTATACTTCATGTTATCCACGTTTTGCACTCATCTACTAGTCAACCGTTTTACTTGAAGACTCTGTCACGCTCACAGTGCTATAGTCACAAACATTGTCCTGGTCCTCTGGGAGGCAATCAGCTAACCTCATTTCTTAGACATTGCTTGCTCTATTCCTTACTGTCTAATCAGTATCACCAGAGTGTACAGACCAGCGTACCAACAGTTTGGTTTAAGTCTCCTCATTGTTCTTACAGCCTGGCGGACAAAAATAGTCCCTGTAGTTGGAACTCACTTGAGTAGGACACTTTGCAGAATGTAATAACTTTCTGAGCTGAATGACTTAATGTAACATCACATGTAGATGGAAGCTGAAGAGGAAATTATAAAAACCATTTGCAACTTTGGATTCTAATTGTTAACACACAGAGTGATCTTTAGCACTTCCAAAGAGCTTTCTGCCTTACCTTGCAGCTTTTTCAGGACAGCCACTTCCATCTTGAGAACTTGCTTGGGCTGCTGGGCTGATTCCACCTTCAAGGCCACATTCTCACGGGTCAGCAGATCCATCGCCTCATAGATCTCCCCAAAGCCACCACCACCAATCTTCTTCAACTAGAAAAGTACGAAGAGGTTTGGTACAAGGTACAAGAGAGAGAACATCAAATTGGCTCTCAGAGCCAGGCACTAGCTTCTTTACTGCATAGGGAGAACAAACTTAGCTCCCAATCTGTGCCGTGCCTGAATCCCTTCACTGCACAGCTAGGCAAAAGTCCAGCTACCCACTGGACTGTGCTATGTATAAATTCTTTGCTGTAACAACAAAGAACAAGCCTAGCAAGCGATGACATGTGATACACTTAAAAGCAAATGATAACGTCTATTACCTCAATAATGTTCCTGCCAAAATTCAAGGAAAGACCCTTCAAGGAGATAGTAGAACCACTATCCAGACCATGGTAGATAAAAACTGTCATTCCCTCTCAACAAACACATCTCTGCAGTAAAACACAACCATGGTAGTTGGAAATAATGCTTTCAAGAAATAAGTTAAATGAAGTTTACATCTCATTCACAGGATTTTAAATACAGAAAAAAACATCCACTGGAGTATTTTACAAGATGCTTGACCTGCTCTGCTAGTGAAGTTACTTCAGTGTCACATTTCAGAGAACTGCCAACTGCATTACCTCAAAACAGTTACATACAAGCCACAAATACAGCTCCATTGTTTCTCTTTCTCTCTTTTTCTTCTTTTTAATTTTAAACCACACCAGATGATGCTTTTTGTGTCTCTGAGCAAAATTAAAGACTGTTTCACAATAGAGGATATCACTACTTGGAATCAAAACAATTTCAATTGACATAAACTCAAAGCTAAAGACGTCTAAGTTTCAGCATATTTGATACGCACCTACTAGAGATAGATCGTCTGCCTGTTCTAGAGTAGCTACCCACTCAGAGAGCAAGCTGGGATCCTCTGCCTTTCCTGGAAGGTGATTCCTTGATTCTCCTTCTGCTGAGACTTGACAGCATATGCACATATAGTTATACATATGCATGCATAAGACAGACTCCTAACATGTTGCAAGTGTCAATGTCTATGCCAGGAAAATTATTTTATATTTGTTTCTCTTAGATATATTTAAAGCATACTATGCTGCCCAGGAACAAATTCAGGTTTACAGCAGAGCTAGATCAGGGTTCCTTTGATCTGCTTAGCACTTGTTCATTGAACCTAGCTGCAGCCCTTCCCTTCAGCATTTTATGTCCCCTCTGTTCACAACTGCTCAGGAAGCCCTGAGTGCTGCTTCTTTCCAATGGCAGCAATAACTCTTGAAGAGAAAAAGAAGTTTAAATCAGGCAGATAGTCAAACATGTATCTTACACAATGTTTAATGAGGTTTAGATGATATTTTAGTCTATTCTGCACCACAGAAGGCCTGTTCTGTGCATCTGTCCGGTTTGCTGAACAAAGGGCCCTGCCTCTCAAGGGCAGGTTGTTTTTCCTTTTTAAAGCGACCCAAACCATTTGCTTTTCTGGCTCCCAGGTCAAGAAAAACAGCTCTGCATGAAGAAGGTAGTACTTTCTGTATTAACAGTCTGACTATTGCCTCTGAAGCTATTTCTTGATAACCCTTTGAGAGTTGCTGTCCGGAGCCATTCTTCTCCTTTTACTTGTTATTTTTCCTCACAACCTTCTACTGGGCTAAACAGGCATATTCATACAATAAACAGCCCAATAACTAGGTCACCACATATTATTCATAAATTATTACAGTGCAGCCCTACTTGTACTTGGAAATTCACACTAAGTGAGCTGGCTATTAAAAAAATCTTTCTATCAAAACAATGCTACATTCAGCATAGCAACAACAGCTAATACCTCAGGATTCAGTACACAAGATCTTCTGTTGCCTGAGGTATTAATGACACAGAAGGGAAAGGGACAGTAAAAACTGCAGAAGGCAAAAAGTTTAGTCGGGATCCGGAAGGGCTTTTAGGAAGATTTAAAAAGTCTCAGTGGGAAAATGGGTAACATAACAAGCAAAAGTCAACAGTAATAAATATAACACAACATAGCTTGGATGGAGAAGAAACATAGACTACCCAAACATCTCGCTGGGTTGCAAATTCAAGAAATGGATCTGGGAAGAAATATTGCTGAGCCAGCACAGACGCAGACAGTGATCCTTTTCCATTCACTGGCCTTAACAAGGACAGCTCCCACATCCAACACAGTTGTCAAAATGCAAAGCCACTACAATATAAATGGAACAACACAGTAATATGATTAGGATAGTGGCACTATAAGCATCTGTAGGAATGTCTAGTCATGTACAATGCACAATATCAATCATGTTGCTGCTAGAGGCTCCCACTGAGTTAGGAGTGGTTCATTTCAGGATGAAGAGAATGATCAGGAGCCCAGAAAAACTAAGGACAGACTAGGATTGCTACTTCAGAAAAAGCAAAAGAACATGTGCATTGGATAAGCAGGTACAGGTGTTGAGACTGCTCACCTGGGAAAACAGCCAAATCAGAGGACCCCTTGGACAGAGGACCAAGTCTACGGAGCAACAAATGCGAGATGACATGAGATCAAGATCAGAGCTTCTGCTGAATCAGAAAACCGATTTTATACACACATTCCAGCCAATGGATGCACCTCGCTGTCCAAGAGCCCTCAAGCTGCCTCTGCTTCCTCACATCCTCTCTCACCCTCTTATGGAAATTATTCTCTGGCATACTTTTCCCAGCACACCAGATGGTCCTATTCATCATTACCAGCACTGCCATCCTCCTTGATTTTTCAGCAACATCCAGAGGCCATTGGCAGCCATTTTCTTTTCTTTGTTGCAGAGCAAGTTGTTATCTTGCAACTCAAGGCCTTGGCTGAGGTCAGGGGCTTATACCACACAGGCATTTCCTCATTGCTTGGGTACTCTGTGGGAGTTCACTGTCTAAGGGGAACTCCGCACAGCCTTCTGGTGGACACAAAGGAGAGATGGGCATATACCACTCAAGAAAATAAACAAATAATGAAGCCATTAAACACAAAGTCAAGAAAGAAGGGAACATCTAATGAGAACCTCCTAAGTGGTAATCACGAGTCACCAGCCCATGCTAAGCCTCGCTGCACTGGGAATATTCTCATCCTGTTTCCTACCTTCCACCAGTCCATTAACTGTTAAGACTGGGATGCAGGCTGACAACACCAGCAGGATTCATTCTACCTAAATGCACGAGCCTATATGTGAGCTGGGTGTCCAGGTTTCCATTACAGCCTGTGGAATCAAGTGAACAATTCATCTGATCAAACACAGGTATCTATCTGAACTTGCATATAGACAACTAAAATTAAGTAAGCTGCATCTCAGACATGATTTCAGTCCTTCCAGCATCCCTCTAACAGCCACACAACCATACAGCTCATTGCAGTGCTTCTTCCATATTCTAAGAGGTTTCATGCCACATTAGGCCCTTGGAGTAAACTGTCACCAAAAAGCCACTCTACTTGACCCCTCAGTGTGGCAGTCTCCAACTAGGGGGTTCCAGGAATTCCCCAAACTGGACTGTCCCTCAGGACTACCAACACAAAACAGCCATGTCCTGATGGGGGAAGCCATTCCCAAAAGCCCCCCTGGACGTATCAGTAGTTACACAGGACACAGATGGCTCGCTTTGAAGTCTCCTTTAAATATCCTGAAATATTTTTGATTTATCCTGAAAAGACTCTTGCAGCACAAGCCTCCAGAGCCTATTAAAAAAAAAAAAAAAACAAAACAAAACATTATCCTGAAAAGACTCTTGCAGCCCAAGCCTCCAGAGCCTATTAAAAAAAAAAAAAAAAACACAAACCAAACAACACACAGCCTTCCCACTAAGCAGAAATCAGTACTCACAGAGGGACAGTTCAAAAAACCAAGGCAACACCCCCCCCCCCAACCAAAAATAGCCTTCAATTGCAAATTTAATCTTTTATTTGGCAAGGATATATGACGCTGCTGCTCTAAACAAAGTCTGCCTTCCAAGGATATTATATAAAGACTAGACCTTCCCAGGAAAACTCTCCAGGACCAAGGCATGAGTGGAACAAGAACATGTGCTCTGAATCCAGAGTAAAGGACCAAACCAAGAGCCAGCGACCTATGATGAACTCAGCCATGGTCAAGGCTTCAACCCACAGGCTTCAAATACTGACAAGGTCAAACAGGGACTACTGTTACTGCCTTTTAGGAGCACTGCAACACCTGCTGCACAACTCAATGGGTTACTTGATCCAGAAATGGTTAGCAGGCCTCATCTGACTTAACAACAGATAAGGAAGAGTGGACTTACATTCACCAAACTCTGAGTCCACTCAACTTGCTTAGGAGGACTGGAATTATACTGATCTCAAGGGAAAACTAACTTATATAAAGTTGGTGAGAAGCCAATCAAGGAGAAGTCAATCAGCCACATTCTAAATTATCTGAAGACCTGCCAAAGCCCACTTAAAGCAATTCTGCACAGAGTGAGACCAAAACAGGCCCCAAGACTGACAAAGCACCTTCCTTGTCCCAAGTTCCCTCTTGGAACCATAAATGGCCTTTGTGACAAAGACAAGGTGAAGAGTCCACAAAGGTTTGTGGGGCTTCCAGCAAGGTTTCTAAAATAAACAGGAGAAGGACAAGTGTAACCAAAACTTCGGTTCAAGAACCTCAGAAACCTGGAAGAAACCAAGGCATGGATTGCACCTGACAGAAGAGCATACATGTGTACAAGAGTCACCACTTGCATTCAAAGCTCAGTGCAGGAGCTGCCAACTCTGTCTTGCTAATAAATCTCAGTTGTGAATCCCCAATACAAAGCATTTAGGTGAAATAGAGACACATCCATTCAGCCTTAACATCTATACCTAGTTCAAAGCAAGTACAAGTTATGTTTGACTTTGTTCTCTCCCCTGAACTAAGCAGTTCGCATCATTCAGAGCATGTGTGGATCAAGTCACCCTCGGGGGTCTCAGCAAAAGTCACATGGTTCCAGTACTGTCCAAATTTCATCCAGTCAAAACATTAAAAATATCTGCAAGTAAAGAATGATGACTCAAAAGGATACTTCTTCAAGTCCAAAAGTTTTGATAAAAAGCATAAGCACTCCCTGCCCATGCCTTTCTCCAAAAATAAGAACAAAAATATCATTGCTGTCAGACAGCCAAACTTTACTGACTTGGCGTGACAGGAAAATGTCCAACAGGCTAACTGCAGAGAACTAACATCTTCATTTTTCAAAACTTTGTCAGCC
Source organism: Aptenodytes forsteri (assembly GCF_000699145.1). NCBI lineage: Eukaryota > Metazoa > Chordata > Aves > Sphenisciformes > Spheniscidae > Aptenodytes > Aptenodytes forsteri. The sequence goes on along the minus strand of NW_008794584.1, from coordinate 176,667 downwards.
AGCATATAGGAGGAGAGGAGGAAAGGAATTCAAGGAATACATTATACCGATCTAAAATTAGAAATTGGCTCAATACTGGAAGTATGCCAGCACTAAGAACTACAAGGTTCAAGCAGATGCCCAGCCAGAGACAGTCACAATGGGAGGACAAATTACACAAAAAACCTTCTGGCAGCTGAACCCCAGCATCACATAAATATGCCACACACCTGCTTGAGCAGGATCCATCTCTCACAGCAAAGCTTTGGACTATCCAGCTTGCATGCTATGGGTTAGATTCAGAAAGGTCTCTGATAAAGAAAAAATGGTACTACTGAGGTTACAGCTGTATGCTCACTTTAAGGTACACTCCCTTTTTCATCTGTCACTTGATCCTACGCTATCCATTTCCTTGGGCCAACAGAGGTGGTTTTATATTTTTTCCAGATTACTTCGAGCCCCATACAGCTCACAGTTCTGACTGGTCCCGCACCAACATCAAGCACAACAAGGGAACAGCGCAAAAGGCCTGCCTAAAGGGTGTGCACTTTTTAGTGGGGCAGAAATGACTGTTCAATGAAGGCTCACAACACACAACTCAGATAGCACAAGGCCAAATTCCCAGCTCTACTCACCGAGGTGGGAATTAGAATTTCTCATTGCTATTTACGCCCTTTAGCAAGTTGTGTAATTTCTCAGGGCCTTCAAGTGGGGCAATGAGCTCACTGCAGTATTGAAGACTACTGTTAGTCAACATTATAAAACATAAAAGGCTATTTCTCTAGTTAGAGGTCGTTGTTGTTGACAATATAGCTACACATTTCTATATTTTCTAAGGCAGGGTTAGTGGGTAGAGCTTCTAGCAGTCCCCAGTCACAGATTCATGCAACAATGAAGTCACCGAATCCCACATTTAGTGCCTCTACCAAGTTTAAAATTAGTTTGAAATGTTCCTCTATGAACATAACTGAGCATATTTTAGGCTTTATTTGGAGTTTTTGGTGCTTTTAAGAGTTCTGCTGTTTCCAAGAACAAAGTTTAGACTTTGTTAAAAGAATACTCCCGTCATTTACAGAAGTTTTAGCACTCCTGTCTATGAAGGAGAAACTCAAAGTTTGATGAACAGTAGGAATTGTACAAGCTGAAGCTAGCTAGGGTAAAGGAGAATGGAGAAGAATGAGTATTTGCAACCATACACCTGAAGAAATGGCTTAGCTTCAGGAGAGTGTCTAAATTCAGCTTTGCAAAGAACATGCACCAATCTGACCAAGTTGTAGGCTCTGTGGAAACTTCCATTTGTGCAAGGAGGGTCAGATAAAAGCTGCAAACAGTATTTTCTGAGAAGTCCATAAGCACAGAGCATGTTTCAAGTCCTATATGTCAGTTAACCTGCACATGTATCATCCTGCCAAAACAAGTATACGTGCTCCAACCTAGAGCTGCAAGAGCACAGCAAGACTTTCCTTCAGCCGTGCCAGAAAGCTTTGGGAGGGGGATAGGGGTTGTCTCCATTTTGGTATCTAATCACAGAGAAAATTGAGATTCTCCATCTGCTCTCAGGAAGCATGGAGAATGAAGAGCAGTTTGAATTGCTTAAATATAAATAGGCTGTTCGGGGATAGGCCAGACAGAAAAGTGAGGGCTGTGGAGAAAGCAGGAGCAAAGTGCTAGGATGAAGAGAGGCAGGCAATGGGGGAGTAACAAGAACAGAGCAAGGTGGAACTGTCCAGGGCAACAAAAGAGATACAGGCACAAGGCAAGTCTAACGAAAGGATAGCATGTTGTCTGAAGTGGGCTGTTGAAAATAACCTATCCACAGCCTGGAACTGAAGCGAGTTCAGAGTCCTGAGTCTCTTTAGTCCTCTGCTCTTCACAGCCCACTGCAAAACTCACAGGGCAGCTGTACCATAGCTAGTTAGCACAGAGAAACGACTTAGTGCTACTACTACAAATTACTTGTAGTTCAAACTAGCGAGGCTTCTGCTCTGAGTTTAATGATTCAGACACCGCTGGTAATCCAAGTTAAAAATGGACACAATGGCACACATGGGATTTAAATTTTTTTTCAGCTTTTTAAAAGCAAAGCTTTTAAAGCCAGAAAACAAAAACTCTCAGAAAACACATACAGAATTTCAAGAAGTATAAAGGTACATGATCCTTTCATGTGTTATATTCTAGTTTCTTTAACTGAGGTGATAATATAATGCTACTTCCCCTACCATCCCAGAGACCTCACTTTATGACTAAAGAGAAAGTCTTATACGTAAGAGGAACTGCATCCTCTGAACAAATCTGGTGGCAATAAAACACAGGCCTAGAGGATGAGATTCTCCCCATGTCTCTACCACAGCATTCTTCTGTGTCAAGCTGCTGAAGTCTCTGCTCACAAGCCATCATTAATCACATGCTCATCTGCTGGGTGCCTAAGGCAAGACAGCCAGGTCCCATCGATAGAAGTGATGAGCATGACTAGATGCCCATGATATCTAGCAGAGCTGTGCTTTGGTCATAAATATTAAGCAGTCTATAAAAAAAAAAAAAAAAAAAATCAAGTTTAACTAAATTTGAAACCCTATCTGTAAAAGCAAGCTAATAGTTCTCTTGTATCACCTGGTAAAAGCACGAATAAAGAAAAAAAAGTACCTGACACAGATACTACAGCAATAAGAAACATAAAGAGCTGATTTGGCTTAAAAAAAAAAAAGGCTAAAAAAAAAAAAAAAAAAAAAAAAAAAAAATCAAGTTTAACTAAATTTGAAACCCTATCTGTAAAAGCAAGCTAATAGTTCTCTTGTATCACCTGGTAAAAGCATGAATAAAGAAAAAAAGTACCTGACACAGATACTACAGCAATAAGAAACATAAAGAGCTGAGTTTAAATGACAAACTCATGCCATGAATTTAAATGGATAGTGATATCTGCAGCCATACAATGAATACATAAAAGATGAAGTGGCTACTAGTTCAGTGTACCCCATCCAGCTTGTACAACAGATGAGACCATTGTCCCATGAAGAACTAAAACTCTTAACATGTGATGATATAATTTTAAAAAGTATCCTAATAAATTTACACAGAAGTTGTACCAACAAGCTAATCATGGAATTTCTGACTTTTGAAGTAGTTGACATTCCAACCTTAAACATTTGCTTTTAAATTATTTTATTGTAATGTAATTTATTTATAGGCACGTCTGTAGTATTCTTTGCCACAGTAACTCGAAATCTAAGTTTCTTACTAAAAGATGACTCAGCCTGCTGCAACAGTTCAATCCTACCTAAAAATCCTTGGCAGGTTTAGTCTTCTAAAAGTACCAGACAGTCTAAAAAACACTAGAGCAATATTAACCATCTTCTTGCAGTATCTTACTAACATGTCAAACCATACCACTCCACTGTTGCTTGCCGGAGCCCACGATTAACTAGACAAGCTTCTATACTACTACAGGAGGAGGAGATCTGTTTGGGCCACCAAAGGAAGCACAAAGCCGGAGCTACTCACCACTTTCCAGCGATCTTTGACCACATAATTGGCCGGAAGAATGTCGACCTGTTCCCCTCCTCCACTCATGTTTGGTTCGTCCTTGATGACTGCTGCTAGGCACTGCATTTGCTAGCCAGAGAGTATTTTAGTAGCTCCCAATTTAAATGAGCCATTTATCTGGGGAAAAAAGGGGCAGGGGGAAGGAATGACAAAATTAGTACATGTCACGGCAGAAGTACATGCTACATTTCCACAGGTTTTGCTTATGACTAAATCAGAACCAGTCTCTTAGGAAAGAAGGCAAACTCACCTTGCAAACACCTGAGCTCACTCCATGCATAAACTTGGCAGACGCAACCATGCTTCAAGTCAGCAGCACAAACTAAAAGGGTGACAATTACCAGCTACCATGCAGGAGTCCAGTGCTCTTGGGCCTGACAGCCAACAAGTCAGAGAGAATCTAATGCCAAATGCTGCAAGAGCTGTTATTGTTACCAGGCAAAAAGGTCTTGCTTTAACAGAGCAGCTGCTACGTAGGAAGTTTTTATGGTTTTCATTGGACAACATCCAATGCAAATCAGAAAGGTTTGCCAGGTATTGCATTCAATAAGCCTAAAAGCATCTGAATAGGGTAGAAGGGCCTAGGATTACAGACACTATCACTGTGATGAACAGCCAAGCAAAGAAGATGGGGATGGTTAGAAAGGGCTTCAGCCATGTATAAATTAGTCCTCCTCATAGCATACACACAGTGCTAAAAATGATCAAATTAAATACAGAGAGATACCTTGTTCCTATGGTGTTTGCTTTCTACCTCATGCCCCTTTTTCCTGCTTTTATAGGGAGCTCCAGGTAGCCTATGCTGAAATTAATTTTGTTTGGAGGTTTTTTTGGTTATAATTCTTCTACAAAAAAAATTACTTTCAGATACACATTAACTCCCTTTTCCGGGAAGAAAATGAATTGAAACAGGAGTAATAAAAGATCTTCCTAGTGCATTTCGTCTCTTCCTGCAAGATATTTTTCTGGCTTTAGAAGTAGGCCAGATCTTTTATTAAGCATGGATCTTTTATTAAGCTTTCTTGGCAGTTCTATCGTCCTTCCCCCAAAATATGAAATATTTTCCATCCTAAAAATGACTGTTACTGTAGCACTCTGACTGCAGACTTAAATAAGATTAACAACGCAAATATCAAATTAGAGAAAAAGACTAGAGCTGGTCATTCAACCATCACACTTTTTCAGGCCCAAAAAAAGGGAAAAAGTCACCGGTGAATTATGAGCTCAAAACGAGAAAAGAGCGCGTTCCCTAGCAATAAAAGGACTGAGAAGGAAGGATAGGAAGTGACCAGCATGTGGTGTGCACAAGGAAGCAGCAGACAGAAGTATGTCAAAAGTGCAAGACATAGAGGATGATCAAACAAAACATGAACAAAAGATCTCAAAGAGATCTTCTTAAAAGATCTTCACAAAAGAAGATTTCATTCTAGATATAGAAGATAACTACATGGAAAAAAGGAGCAACAGACTAATGCAGTAAGAGGGCTGCTGAGAAATGTTCATAGAGTCCAACATCAGCTAAAGCACAATCAAAATGATAGAAGAGAAATAAGAAGAAACGGAATGTTAAAGAAATTCAGAAGAAAGGTGCTGCAAAATGCTCTGAATTCTCATAGAAAGAGTCCTGCATCTGTATAGGGTAGCAGCCCTTTCAGTCACCAGGTATTGAAACTGGAAAGCTCTCCAATGAGAAAGTACATGCTATGTTTGGCAGCACAACATTTGTGCTGCTTCTTCCTGATGAGCAAGTCTAATGCCATTCCCAGGCTCCTTATGGTCACCAAAACCTCTGAACTGACCAACCCTAAGCTACCAGTGAGGTCTGCATATGCTGTGCACCCAGCCTCCCTGCACAACACCGCAGACTGCACAGGAGAGAGAATCCCCGCAAAAATCTCTTCTAAGGCTGGCTTTTCTTCTGTTATTTAAAGAATAGTCATTTAATTATAGACTATCCCAAGCCCTCAATGTTATAAAAATATAAAAACCCAACATTAACACACAAGTACAGAGGCAGGTATCCCCTCTCTATTCTTGAAGGTCTCTTGGCATCACTTCATGAGGACAAGTACAGCACAATGCAGGCTCTGGATTGCAGGGGATACAAAGGCAGCTAGAGATCCAGGACGTGGGGTGGGAGTAGCAACAAAGACAGACAGAAAAAAGTTTGGGAGTTGTCCAGAGAAAGTCAGCCATGCACTATTTTTCACTTTGCAGCAAAACACCTAAAAAGTATGGTACATGATGTACACATTAGCGATGCATGCGCATAATAAGATTTCAGTCTAGTGACTAGTGGTGGAAAGTAATCCCAAGGAATAATTTTAGAGGAGAGACAGAGCATGAAAGTCTATGAGCACTCAAAGCTAGGCAAGGTAGAACTGCTTTCCCTGGTGCGCTATTCCACTTTCCTTTATCAATGTTATAATACATGTGTACAAAGATAACATGTTTGTTATTTAAAGGAGTCGCATAAATCTTCACTGGCTTTGAAGCAGAACAAAATCCTCCTGGGCACTACCATGAATAGCAGCCATTTGGCAATACAGAATTACAGAACTAAGTTTACGGATATGCTCTGGTATAGCCAGAGTGATGCAGCCAAACCAAAAAGCCAATTTAATTACAGCCTGAGACAAATTTCAAGCTGTTTTAGATCAGAGTAGCAGCACAAAGCAGTGTTAACATATAAAAAATTTGTTCCTGAGGCAGTACTAATACTGCAGAAACGTGCTCAGGCCTATGGACCAAGGGTTTACCAGAGTAACACTGAAGCATTGCCTACACCCATGGCAAGACATAACACATTAACCTAGGTCTCCAGAGCATCACAAAGAAAGGGCAAAAGAAGGGATGAAGTTACCTTTGTGCAGAAAACATAAGCACATTTAAATTATACTTTTAACTTACACGTTATTGTAAGTCCTTCTAAATCAATAAAATACAGTGTAAATAGTTTGACTAGCATCAAAGCCTGCAGCCAGCCCCCTGCTTGAGCTGAATTTGCTAATGTAGCTACAGAAGGGAGGTGGCAAAGGATGGTCAGTGGGGGAGAGGTAAGGCACTACTGTCTCTTCTCCAACACACAGCAGAGAGCATCATTTCTGCATGTTAAATGTTAAGTGATGTTAAGGGGAACTGGACGAGAGATGGAAGGATTACCTCTCTCTTGAACTCCAGTAAAGCTGTTCCTGATTCAAGGGGTGACCAAGCATATGAACTTTGACATATCTGCATCACTTTTAGCTTTAAAATATACAGACCGTAGAATGTAAAGATACATAATGAAGATAGTGGCTGAGAAGACAAGAATTTTCAGATTGTCTTTTCCTGCAGGAAATGTACAGGATGTCTAGAAATGATTGTACTCCTCTCCCATGAAGACAGGCAAGAGACCTGAGCAATCCTAAGATATTGTGAAACTGGCTTCCTAGAAACAGCAAGTGAAGCAGAAATGAAAGCAGCTGTGAGAAAGAAACAGTGACAACAGGACCAAATCCCGTCTCTTGGCCAACCTCAGCATGAAGAAGTGTGGAATCAGCTCTTGCATGCTGCCATCTCTTCCAGCCCATACTGGAGAATCTTTATAGTTTTATAAATTTAGTCTTGGCCTTTAAAAAAACGAAATCCAAAAAACAATGCTTAAACAGGCTAATAAGCCCCACTATATATTCTGACACACTGCTCTGCTAGCTGTTCCTTCTATTTGGCATCAAGACAGTTCCAGTCAATAGTACTCGCGGGTAAATGGTCTCCTTATTTTTAAGGCAGCTTACAAAATCTGATGCACTATAGCAGCAATTATTTAGCCAACCTGAAAATCAAGACCCAGCAGAGAAGCATGACTGGGATAGGCAACAGTAACAAACTTAGGAGGAAAGTCTGCAAGACTGATGCTGCAATTAGTGTGGCAGTCTTACATCAAACACATCTGCCTTGTTCACGCGTGTGTTCATCAGGAGACAAACTAGACCAAGCAAAAGTAACTTCATACAAGTTGTTAAGCTGAAGAAATCTTCGCTGCAGATGCTAAAAGCTTACATAGATTCAAAAAGTGACTTGACAAATTCAGTAAAAAGAATGATAAAAAAAAATCCATGAAACAGTTACATACAAATATTCCATGTTCAGCTTAGGAAGCCTTCAATTCACTGAACGTGGCAAGAGCATTCTGCGGAGTCATTTTATATGCTTTCCCCGCTCTTATTCTCTACCCTAGATATCCACTCTTGGCCAACTTAGAACGTGATACTGGCCTAGATGGACCTGTGATATGACTCAGTATGGCCAGACTTGTGTTTTTACCAGTTACTCGTAGAGGAAGTAGTGTGTATGTCTCCTTTTTCCCTTCAAGGAGATCAGACACCAAAAAATAAATAATCAATCAAAAAGTCTCATATACACAACCCAGTTACCTATCTTACAAAGTTCTCTTTCATGCAAGCAACATTTTAAACAGCGTTACTGGAAAAATTATTTCCTAATTTTGCAGGATCACAGCACTCTTAAAATTAAACTTATAAACATGGAGCATTCCCTGTGGAAATTCCTAACGTATATATGAGATCTTTTCCTATGTTAGCTTACTTCACTCTCAATATACTGTGGTAGCAGTGCTCAAAATACAGCCAAACTCAAACAAACATCAAGTTGAAAACTCGTCAGAAGCAAGGTGGTTATTAAACAGCAGAACAAAGCTATGGAGGTCTGTCTCTCACCATCTCACTAAAGGTCCTGGATAATCTTAAGTGTCTTAATCTCCCTGTGGAGGAATTGCAATATCCCACTTTATTTCAGGACACATCCTCACCTTTGGAAGCCTACAAATTAGAACAATTAGAACAAGTGAAGTTTATTTAGATTGCTGTAGCCCATGACCCTCTTCACTTTATCGTTCCCCACCATGAACATGGGATCCACCTTAAGAGCAGATCCCAATGGTGTTTTAGAAAGCTGATGCAAACACTAGAGCTTTTTAGGTGAGACAAAGCTGGACATCTGAAAAAACAAAAGAAGCAACCCCAGTAAACTGCAGTCTAGAAATCAGATCATTCTCCCTGTCCAATACTTGCATGGGAGGAACAAACAAACAAAAAAGTTGTAAATAGAACTTAACCATAACTTAGCCATTCCCAACATGAACTTTACTGGCATTAAGCCAAAATGAAACAGATGGGGTGGGGAATAAGAGGAGAATATAACAAGTAGGATTGAGAGTGCTTAGAAGTAAGGAAGAAAAACAGTGGTGTTTCCAAGTGCAACTGAGCAGCAGAACTGGGGCTCAGTTAACGGCAGCATTAACTGCACACACTCAGTGTCCCTCACTGTTTTACAAACATCGTCCACTTCCAACACACAATACCAATTATAAAAATGAAATCTCTCACATTAAAACAAACAAAAACCCCCTTAAATCTTCGTATAAATAAGTTGTACCATGCACTAGCATTCTGTTATCAGGGTAGAAATGCATATGAGAGTACAGGAAACAAGTTGATTAAAAAAATACAGTGCACTGGACTAACAGCCCCTCAGCCCTGGAATACATCATACCTCCTGCTGAACTTGAAAAGGCAATTAAAAACAAGTCATACACTGTTAGGGTAGGTCTGACAGCAGGAGCTCGAAAGGTTCTGAATTGTTCCTTGAAGACACATATCTTCCTTCATTGCCTGCCTCTGCTGTAGCAAACCCTGCTTAGACAGCAGGCTCAACTCCTAGCAGTTGTGGCTTAAAGTCTCCTCTGTGACATATTCTTCTCATAGGCATGCAAAGGCATCAGCCTTAGAAATTCTGGATTTGCTATTCACAGCATTTCATTTCTGTAAAAAACAAAACATCTAAAGGTGAGGTTGCAAGATACTGGGACTGTTTTTCACCTTTGAAAGGTTTATGACCATTAAGAAGTGATGTACCTATAACTAGGAAAAACAAAAAACAAAAACAAGCAAACAAACAAAAACCCCCCACCCCCCAAAAAAAGCTGCCATCAAGACAGACAGGTCCGGATTCTCTGCTAACAGGCTGCACTGAACAGAACATACATAAATATATTAAATATGATAACAGATAACACCTTGACAGCATTATTATGGCTACCTGGTTGCACAGCCAACTGAATGTATTATTGCCTGCACAGTGACTTACAAGTAACAGCACCCAACCTAAGCAAACCAACAAAACCCCCAAACACATAATTTCATACTGCCAGAGACTGTACTCACATACATTACAGAGCAGTCAGACACACCAGTGATTTCTGTGCCAAAACCACCTATCTACAGGGAGAATCAGCACAGCTAATTATGACAACAAATCATTAGGAACGCACACCAGATAAGCAGGCCTGCACTACTGGCAGTTTATGGGATCCTAAGCCTCTCCAACTACATCTTAGCAGCAAAGCTAAAAAAATGGGGAGCAGGAGAGTTTGAGAGGAAAGTCTATTACCTTCCACCAATCTCCCTGACAGAGTTGCTCCAATTGTTGATCCAAGCAGAAAATTAAATCCAACACCAGGAAATCCCTCTAATATCATAACCAGCTTAACCTCTACTAATTTAACAGGCAAATATTACGGTCTGCATACAATAAACATTTAACTGCAGCTTAAGTATATCTACCTGCAAAGTCAATATACATGACTACTTGCAAAGCTTCAGTAGTCTGCTGGTAGCCAAAACAAATACATCTGAATAAAAGCAAGAACTAAGCAGAGGTTATACTTATAGTATCAGACTCAATCTACACCTGACACCACCAGAAACACCACCATGTTTTCATCACCTGATCCTGGACCAGTTTGTTTAATTGATCCTTCGGTAATGCAAAGTATCCCTCTTAGGCAAGTCCTCTCCCTTCCTTCTCCTTGCTTTTCTGGGGAGGCTGTTATTCATCTTCCTTCAAACGTGGCCACTCCATGTTGCTTTTCATAGCTGTGGTCAACAGTACCTTCCTCGAGTCCTTATTCTTGGAGAACAGTATTTCACCTTGAATAACCGACTCAGCCATACAGCAAACTGATAACATCTGTTGCTCAATGGTCTTGTATATGACCTGTTACATTAGGTTATTAAAAGGCCCGCAGCCTGAGATCAATCATTTTAAACCTCCTTTCCAGGGGGAATGGTGCTCATCTTACCCATTCAAATAATTTTATGATATACACAGTCACCATAATTATCAAGGATTAAATAAACTTGTCAAAAAACTATTCAGAGGTTAGGAACATAACAGTAAGTTCCTGATCAGACATTTGGTATTTTGATTCAAATTCTGGAAGACAGGGTATTTTGCAGGGAAAAATAACGTATTTATAGATTTGCCACATAGACTTCATGTTGCCAAGCGCTGTCTGAAATTTAATAAAAATTAGCGTAAGTGGGGCAACTGCCACTTGCTGCACTGATACATCGTATCAGACTAATTGAGAGTAAGTGGGACAAAATTTTTGCAGTTTTCAAGCCCACTGCTGATCATAGCAGAGATTCTGTTTGTAATTACACAGAAGAGATTTCCTGGGACAGACAAAAACATTTTATCATGCCAACTGTTAGTCACTTAAACCATCTCTCTACAGCCCTTCCGTAACTGTTTATCCCATTTTTGTAAGGAACTCTCCCCCCTTGTTGGAGCATGCTCAGGGGAGCATGTTCAACCTTCCTCTGCCCCCTGCAAATCTACAGTTTCATTCTCTGATCTGCAGCCTCACCATTTTTTAGTTTGCAGACAGCTGGTGACTTGCCCGAAGGTGATATCCTCATGGCTGACCCACTTTTTCTTCTACCCTTGGGAAATCCCAGTGCATTCTCAACCACATTCAACGGTTCCCTGAGCTTTTTCCCTCAAAGACAAAATTCCCCAGAGGTGTAAAACTTGGTTTTAGATTGGAAGCTCAAATTTCATTGTTATTTGAAGGATCTACAGTTCTAGAGGAATTTGTTTCCTTTGTACTTAATATCTAAAGATAATATTAACAAAGAAAACAATAACATTAAGGCAGATAATGGCTGTGGCCTACACCTGTTTCTCTCTATGCCTGAACATCCTAGAAAGACACATGAAAACTCTTGTATATGCAAGCACGGCCTGTTTGATTTCTTTCTGCACTGCTGCGTGAGTCAGTTTCCACGGAGAAACGGTGTTACTAAGATTATGGAAGAGTTTTACAAGCTGGTCTGGACTGCCTCTATATAATCCATTTTGACATGTGTCAATGATGCCATCTAGTCCACAACTGTCAGTATCTGCTTGCATTCTCCCAGCCCATGCAAATAATTTTTTCCCATACATAAGTTTTCCTATCTGTTGAGTTAAGCAGTTCTATGACTTAGGCATGTGTCTTCTCATTCTGCTATCAGATCTTGATCAAGCACCAGCTCGTTGTGCTTGACAGAAAAATCCTGTGAATATTATTCTTAGAAAGAAAAAAAAAAAAACAAACAAAACCAACTTCAAAATATGTTCTTCAGGGCAGATTCATTGTAAGAAACCTTATTTGTACTTTGATCCTTAATTTGCCAGTGCTATGCCAGGTAACAGGATCCTGAGAATTTCCTATTACAGAACACAGATGGTCAGAATTTGTTTCTATAAAAAAGCATCATAAACCTTATGTCATATCTGAATGTAAAAATAATTTTAATTCTATTCATAGCTGTAATGAAGTAATGGAAAACTAAATTTTGTACTTGAGCTGGTCAAAGCTCATAACAATTTTTCAAACTGATCTCAACCTGAAATGGGTAATTGCGTATTCTGTGCTCAACTTGCCAGAGTAAGCTGGCTACCGGCAAACGCTTCTAATAATACTCCACAGACAGAACAATTACTGGTTCAAGTCCAGCCTAGGATGTTTGGAGGGGGAAAAAAATGTATGTCATTTCATCACAATCAGACACACAGGTAGCAAGGTTAAAGAAAATCTGTTTTGCAAAAGAAGCAACGACACTAAAAATACCAGCTTCTGAGTTGCCATCAAACTTGAAAATAGGCTGCAGAGACCTACACGACCAGATAGCCCCAAGTCCTGGAACCCAAATGCCTCCTGCCATTTCCCCCACGTCGATGGTCACAAGAGTGAGAAAATACTTGACTACCTGCCCTTTGCATTTGCACCTTTTACATTTTCTTTTTTTTCCTGTTAGCTCAATGGACAAAGCCCCTTAAGTCTCATCTCTACTTGACAAGCAACCACTCCTGATTCTTTCTAGACATGGAAAACAGCAGAAAGAAAAAGTGCATCTTCCACAAAATGCTTCTTAATACAACCAAACTCACGCTCAGACGTCTATGAATAAGTCATACAGGTCACGCATACAGAGCACAACATTGCTACAGAGAGAAGCAGGAAAAAAAATGGGAGGCAATTCTGTCCTGGCCTACAATTGGGGAGAGACAGTGGAGTCTGGTAAAGGGCCAGCATCCAGGCCTCATGGTCACTAAAAAAGTTGGAGCTGAAAAAAGGCTGAAAGATGCCTTCCAGCCACCTGAAAACTAAACTCTTTAAAATGCATGTATCTTACCCAAAAGGCACACTGAAAAGCAAATGAATGTAGTGTAGAAGTATCTCTTTATGATGAAAATTTAAGAAACTGAAGGGCTCTCCCATTCTAGCTCATCTTCCGATAGAAGCTGAAGCCTGACAACTGCAAATTATTTTTTCATGGGAGTTTTCCTTAAGGACAGGACCTAAAACAAGGGAGATGGTGGATTCTAGATCTCACGCTCTTTTCAGATCCAGGCTGGGCACCTCTTGCTGTTTTCTGATCAAGGCTTGGCACCTTTAAAAAGGCATGCTTTAGCTACTGCAAATTTTACTAAATGACCAAAAAAACAAAAATCACATTTTTGAGCGCTTAGACACTAATGAATGAAAGTTGAGAATCAATGGAAGCACTGTTACACCGCATTACCTACATTTCCTCCTCCATAAAGCCTACAAACAGACGCTGATCCACAGCTTCACGTTCCTGGTTAGCCAATCTAAAAACCTACCAGCAATGAAGAGAAACAGCTTCCCCTCTCTCTTGCCAGCTCTGAACTCCTGCATGCCGGATTCCACCATGAGCCAGTTCAGTGACTTGTACCAGCAGAAAAACTGTTCCTCTTCCTAATAAATAAGGTTATTTCCTTGGCTTAGAGCTCCTTGAACTGGTTCATTGTAGGGTCAGTCAAACGCAAGTGCCAGCACAATGGAGGAGCGGTACCTCAGATCCATTTCAGCTTCAGTCAAGCTGCGCTCTGTGTTCGTCTCCACAGCAGGAAGCTCTCGGCCTTCCATGAGATCACACGATTCAGCCACTTCTGCTTAAAAGCAGTGGAGTAACTCTGCCTGAGGCCAACCTTTTTTTTTTTTTTCCAAGGAAAGCAAAATTTAAAGAAACCAGTTAGTTTCGATAACTTACTTTCATAACTCCTAAACTAGTAAAGAGAGTCTAATGCAGCTAGATTCTGTTTAAATAATTCAAGATGTAATTAAACCACAAAGCTCTAAGTCTCCTAACACAATGTCACCACACAGGTGACTTCTGTTCTCTGACTGAGGTACTTCAGCAAGAAAGCAACAAACAACTTGCTCTTCTTCATGAAATGAGGGAAATAAAACACACAAGTTAATGGAGCGTCCAATCAAAAGGAGCACTGCGCTGATGCCTATATGAAGGTAAAAGTATAAGACAACTACACCATCCCCTTGTTTGAGTGCGCAGAACATGTATCAAGAATTTAAGCTGTATGTCAAGAAGACTATGAAGTTCCTAGTCCCTAACTGTAGAAGTGAAATAAAAAAAAGTTATGCTAAAAGAAGAGAGAAACAACAGAACTACCTACTGACTGCTCTCCACTACCTCTAAAAAGGCTGGAAGCTGGGAAGCAGGCAGCAGTGCAGCAGAAAGGCAAGACGGCTGTAGTCTGCTTCAAGCACTGCATGTACAGCTACCTACCTCTGAACAGATGTACGTGCACCTCACGGTCCTCAGAAGCAACATATTGCTTTTTCATGTTAGGGATGGATGAACTGCACAAATCGGGGTTTGGGGAGGGGGAAGAGAAGAACTTCAGATATGTTCCTACCTTCAGCCTATGCTCCTACCAAGGAGGGGAAAACACCTTGTGGCAATAGGTCTTAGGGTGACTAGCAATGATCCTGTTGGTGACACCTCCTCACTGGATGGCGGTATCCCATCCTCTTGCGCCAGGAATACCCACCCGCTGGGCAGAGGAAAAGGAACGCTGCAGGAGCAACTCAGATACCTGACAGGCAGACAGCTGAATTTGTGAGGTGAAAGCAGAATGCGGCGACCTGCCAGTCAGGTGCAAGACTGGCACACCAGGTGCTAGGAGGCAGATTCTTACGAAGAACAACAAGTTGAGGTGCGGTATGATTGAGGTCTACACAACCAAGTTCCGCATGGAGAAGGTGAACAAGAAAAGACTGTTCACCGCTTTTTCTGGAAGCAGCAGCAGGCAACTCTAGCAGGTGGCATGTTTGAAACCAGTGCAAAGCACAGAGGAGTTGTGCAATGCTCTGCTGCAAGACACAGTGGAGGTTAGCATTTACACTGAGTCCAAAGAACTGGACAAATTCATAGAAAAAAAAACCTAAGAAAAACAAACAAACAAAAAAACCTAAACCAGCCAGCAGAGGACAACTGCATATGATGACAAAAACCTCTGACCAAAAAAAAAATCACTGAACTGAAAGCGACCGAGCACTGAGAGAGCACTCCAGGAAAATAGCACGGCCCACCAGCTCCAACCTCCGGCTCCCCCCGGGCATTCAGCGTTGGTCACAGTCACAGGTAACATGCTGGGTGGTCTAGTCCAGAACAGCCATTTCTGTATCACCCCAGGGAGAAGCTGGCAAGCATGATCCATATGGCTTTCAATGGTATAGAGGCGAAGAATGATAGCCTGGATGAAATCCCAAGTTCTGTAACTTCTGATGCAGGGTAGGGAAAAAATGGGCAGAATTTTAGAAGAAACACCCCCCGCTCCCAAAGAGCAGTTTTGAGGGTATGTGATATTTAAATGGGACCCAAAAAACCAAACAGATGAAATAGGTCTCAGAAGTAAGGTGGGGAACTAGTATGTATGGATTCAAGGGAAAACATGGAGGTAACGTGTACCCCACGAACCTGTTAACAGGGTGGCATTCTCTGGCGCTCCAGGGAACAAGGCACACAGAAAAAGGCCAGGTCACTCAAGGGGAGGAATAGTACTACATACCAAAGAAAAAAATAGACTCAAAGGAGATAGATAAATGAATTGTATCAAGCCTAAATGGAAAAAATGTAGTAGTAAAACTACCCCATCAGACCAGAATAAAGGAGCACAGTGATTTGCCATGGAAGAACAGATGGGCTGTGCCTTTGGGAAACAGGCAGCAACGGGGAACTTCAGTTTCCTCATGGAGTCAGGACATGGCACCAAGATGAAATTTTAAATAGTAACTTTGTAACTCAACAGTAACTCAACTTTGTTGAATAAGAACAGAAATATATCACCTTTAAAAAAAAAAAGTCTTTGGTTAGCGCAAGTTCTGCTTGGTCCTTTAAATTGCTTGATTTTAATTCTAATTGACTTATTGTACAAGCAAAAAGTCTTTTAAAAATAGAAGATGTGCGCAAAAGAAGAAAACAGCACAAATTCTTCCAAGTTAATTATTTTTTTCTTGATGATTTTAAAGAGATGAAGCAAATTTCTACAGATAAAAACTACGTATTATCCACACACACCTGACCAGAGGCCAGCCAGCCAGCCAGTCCGCTGGATGACAGACAGACAAGAAATAGAAAGACTGAATAGAGAAAAGGTAAGAAAGAAGATGTCAAGGATTTTTGGTTGTTGTTCATTTTAAAGAGCTCTGCAGAGGATCTGGAAAATCAGAGAGTCTTACTTCCGCACCAGACATGTTCCAAAAACTGAAAATGAAAAATAAAACTAACTGGCAGGCAGGGGGGAGAAGTCATGATTTATAGACCTATTAGGAAAGGCTAGGTGCTTTTAGGAAAACTCAACAAGTACGCAGATAGAGCCATCTCACTAATAACAGTGTCTCTGGATAGCCAAAACCTTCTGGTGTGGCATCAGACCAAAGGCCGTAAAAATTAAGATGTCCCAGGATAAAACTAAAGTTTCTCCAAAACTAATAACTGGCTAAAAGAGAGGAAAACACACAGGAATGCATAGCTAGGTTTCACAACAGAGTGCTGTTACCAGTGGAATGACACACCTTGTGTACATACAAAATTATTCAGGCTAACAAAAAGACTGAAAAACTGCAGACTGCAGCACCAAGAAGGGTATAACTAGGGCAAGCATGTTGTACGTGTCCTCTTAGCCTTTCCTTAAGCATCATCTCTTGGTCACTGGCAGAAAAAGGACTGGAGCAATACAGGGTTTTGGCCTGAGCAGTTGGGTTTATAATCCTATAATCAAAACCTTTTCACTAGACATCAACTTCTCCTTATCCCTTTTGCAATCTTTTCAAATCTGATTGGTAGGCCACCAAAGCTTTCTACACATACAGCCTCTGGGCTGACGGCAAGCCTCCTAGCATTTACTGTCGCATGGACAGTGAGGAATCCACTTCCATCTGTCACGGCTGACGCTAAATCTCTTTCTTAAGGCTAGGCTGCCCCACTTCTCCAGAGAAGAGGAAATCTGCACCCACAAGCATTCTCTCTGCTCCCTGTTGCGCCTATATGGATGGAGTCAGCCCATGATCTGCAGTTTGTTCCTTTCATATTGTTCACCAAATTGAAGATGACATGGCTTGACACCAAAAGGAAAGGGTTTCCAAGCACATCTTATTTGATTACATCTACAGTCCATCACACTGTCAACATCTTCCTTCTCAACTACAAAAAAGACCCTTTCACATGTAAACGGCTCTTGAGTAGTGAAGACGACTTAATGGAAAACAGTGTGGAACTGGGTAAGACCAAAAGGGATTGCAAGTCTGATGAAAAAAGCTGGTGTGTCAATTTTTTTTTCCTCCATCAAGTCCAATACATTGATGTATCTGCTGGTCTACAAAAACCAGAAAAGTTAATGTGAAAAAACACTTAATACATCAAGTTCCAAGCCACATTACTATTGCCAGATTATTTCCCATATTTTCTGGGATAACTGTCGTGGGTCTCAACAGTGTGATACACAGGCTGTTGTGGAGAAGACCAAGAGTTGGTCCTGCATGACATGGGGGACTGCCATTGCCCAGTTTGTAGCTGGTGAGACTCTTACAGGCAAGGGAGTCTCAATTTGGGTTCAGACGCACAGTATAAAAATCACATCATCTCCCTCACCTCCCACCTCTCCTTCCTAACACTTCAATAAATGTCCAACAGATTCTCCCATTCTTCCTCTGCCGTAGGGAGGGAGGCCTCATAGCTGGTCTTCCTTATTCCTCTCTCCCAAAGCAATCTTAACATTTATTCCAATTGGATGGTGTCCCACAATGACATTTAAGGGGATTTCAGGATGTTTCAGAGGAATACCCGCTTTTTGGGTTTTTTTGATGGAAGAAGGGGAGCGAAGCACTAGTCGTGCCCATTCTGCATCTTATTCAGTAAGCTAGCAGAGCTAAAACACCCTTTTAGCAAATACTTCCAGCAAATATTGGCCTGTGCCTTGCAACGTTCAAAGGAGAAGATACCAACAAAGCCAACAAACCCTTAAAAATGAGGGAACGGTTTACAAAGCCCTTGAGGACTTTACAGAGACATATTCCTCTATAAGGCCCTATTTGCTGTCTTCTGCTCTGTTCTCAAAGTTACTGGAAGGTCATTATGGAGCTCTGGCAAATGAATCTAACCTAGGACCTTCCCAGGATGGGGAGCCATTCCTGCAGAGTTTATCTGGACCCTGCACATTGATACATACATAAATAAGACCAAGGCAGAAAACTGACAGGACACAACTGAAGAGGTGAGCCCACAGCAAGACCCACAGGAGAGTAGTGGGCTACCCAATAAGCTATAAAGTGATGTGGCAATCTTTCTGTAAGAGAGGACAAGAAACAGCATGAAGGGATCCAAGCACTAAAGATAAAGATGAAAGAGGGATTTGGCTCTTCCTGGATCTGTCTGATCACTCCTGCTTTGGAAAACGAGTACCAGCTGCTTCCGTCGGAGGAGAGCTCCATGCTGCCTGTTGCAGTGTAGAGATACACTTGCCTTCACCACCAAACATTGGGGTTGGGATGGAGAGGGAAGGGAAAGGAAATCCACACATGGGCCACAAGCGCCACTTCATTAGCATCAACCCTGGGAGCTGGTGAAATAAATTTCCTAACACCAGCGACACTCCTTTCTGGAGGACCAAGAGCCTCCAGATGGGGATCCGACTTTCCTCTTGCTAACTATTCCAAGAAAAAAAAGGTTAGGCAGGTATCCCCAAGACTGATCCTGATAAAACTGTCCTACAAGGGAATGATAATTCCAGTGTTTTTCTTTGCCAGTCAGAGAAGAGGAACTTTGCCCATTCCTGAAGGAATGAGAGTGTCACAAAGCATGCAAAAGCACACAGAACACAAAAGTAACAGCAGTGGACACCACATACACCATTCATGAGCATCACATCTCAAAAGTTTCTGATCCCACATACATCAGCATGAGAATGCTTGTTATGAGCTGGATGATCACTGGCATACAAAGGAAAAAAAGCCAAAACATTAACACGTAATTCCTACCCTGCCCCTCTTATACTGAGCGATAGTCTCAAAAGAAGCTGATACACCAAAATGTGGTGAATAACTACTAGTGAGACAGTATGGATGCACACTGCCTTTTAGTCATAGCACCTGTATAGGCACAGCACCTATAAGCATTAGTGTTGAGGGAGCATTAGCACACCCTATCTCACACACAACGTGAGGTTAAATTTCACTCATACAAAGAAAAAGTTCTCAGGCTGAAAATCTCTGTTGTGACTCACCGAGAAGTTTGTTGCTAAAAGGTAGCATTTTCAGTGACAGTACAAGGAATATAAAGAAATTCATGTGCAATAGTAAAATTAGGAAGCCTTTCCTTCTATCAATCAAATTGCCTATACTTTCTCCTTGCAAGCCTATGGAAATTCAAAAATATAGAAGAAAGATTTTAATATACAGCTGGTTTGGACTGCTCAGAAACATGATACCAACAGGTACTGAAATCCCCACCCCCCAAAAGACACAGGGGGTCTTGAACTTGGCATGCAAGTAGTTTAGCAACACTGATGGAGCGGCAGTGTCACTCCAGCACTTCATATAGCATACTGGTTCCTTGTTAAATACAAGATGCACTTCAAGGTCACGGTGCTCATCTTGAAAGTTTTGGTGGGTCAGACCCAGGCTACTGGATACCGCCTCTCCCGGTATGCAGGGAAAGCATAATGACTACAGTCACATTCACCAGTGCAAACTTGGGCACCGTGAGCAATAAAGACAATGGCAGGAAACTTCAAGCTAAAAAGCTGCAGAAGACACAGCAATGCACACAGGAGTAAAATCTCCCACCCTGCAAAAGCTAATGAGGAGAAACTCTCAGCCTCCCGCCTCCAACCCAAGCACCAAAGAGTTATCCCAAAATAACACAATGAAAACCATCCCTCCCCAAAAGCCCCTACAAAATGGGCCGGCTTTCTAGCATTCGGTTAAAGAGGCACCTAGTGACACCTGGGAGGATGCTGGTCCCCTCGCCCCGGGCGGCAGCCTGGCTCCGCTGAAATAGCTGACACCTTCCGTGGGTTCACCTGACACCCCCCCCCGCAGGCCCCGGCCCGGCCGCCCGGCACAAGGCTGCCGGCTGCCTTCGCACCTCAGCCCCCACCCCGGCAACGGGGGCCGGGCGGGCGACGGAGCCACCCGGCACCACCCGGCGGGGCCATTCCCTCCTCGGCGGAGCCCTTCGAGGCGCGGGGGGACGGGGCACCCCCGCTCAGGCCTCCCGCGGCCC
>NW_008794584.1:147547-155286 GCF_000699145.1 Aptenodytes forsteri | reverse complement strand
GCCGGCGTGGGGCTGGGCACGGCACAGCACCGCCCGGGGAGCGGGGCCGGCACGCGACTGCCCCGCCCTGCGACCGGGACCGGCACCGCCGGCACGATCACGGGCATTGCCAGGACGGGGGCTGGTGCAAGGCTCGTCTCTGCGCTGCTGGGATCGGCACTGGCAGCACCAGCGTGCGGCCGGGCGCTGCGCTGCCCGGGGACTGGGACCAGCGCTGGCACTGCCTGCACAGGGCCGGGTGCTGCGCTTTGACCGGGACCAGCACACCGGCCCTGGGACTGTCGCTCCAGGACTGTCCCACTGGGCCTGGGACTGTCACCGGCACCTTCGGCGTGGAGCTGGGCACTGCACTGTTGGGAGCAAGGCCAGAGTCAGCACATCTGCCTGGGGCTGGGCATTGTGTTGCACTGGGACTGGCGGTGTCACCAGTGTGGGGCTGGCACTGCCCTGAGCTGGCAGCGGAGTCAGCCCCAGCAGTGCTGGCCCGGGGTTTTTTACTCCGGTGCTGTGGGGCCAGGACCAGCTCTAGCACCACCAGCAAGGGACTGGTGCACTACCCTGCACTGCCGGTGCCAGCACCAGCGTGGTCTGGGCTGGACACCACACTGGGACCGGGACCAGCACCACCAGCGTTGGGCTGGACACTGCACTGCCAGGACCAGCACCATCCCCATCTGCACAGGGCCGGGTCCTGCCCTGCCAGGGCTGGGAACAGGCCCAGCAACCCACAGCCGGGCGCAGCACCAGTGCTACCAAGACTGCACCACGCACAGAAATGGCTCACACAAGTGAGCCTCTCCCTACATGTGGCTGAGCAGTATGCCTGTCCCCGGGCAGTCCCCTGTTCCCCCACCCTGGGGTACACAGCTGTGCCCCTGCTCCAGGGCCATGCCATCCTCCACGCTCCAGCTCACCGCTACTCACGTTGTATCGGAGAGCAGATAAGCACACGGCTCCTACAGATGTGCTGTGCAGTGCACACAGTTATGCTTTCTTGTTCCCTTTCATCCCAGATGTGTACTGCAAATCGCCCATATCCCCAGCTGTACGTTGTACCTGTGCCCCAAACCGTGGATGTGCACTGTTCCATGCCCTACAGATGTTCACGCAACACACTGCAAGAGGTGCTGCTCCCAGACCCTCTCCGCAGACTTGCAACACACCCATGCCTTCTCCCTGTCCCCACCAGAGTGACCCAATCTGTTGTCGATCCCTAGCTGGAGGTTCGCATCTGATCGCATGTGTGGGATGTCGCACCAGCTTCCACAGGGCTGTGGTGCTCCCCAGTCCCTTGTGGGACGTATCTCCTAGCCAGGACTCTTCCCCTCCCAAAGCAGTCCCTTGGGGCCAGGGTGGTAACGAGGGGAATATGTTATGAAGATTGACATCTCTGCAGACATGCCCGTGCAAAGGTAGATCCTCCATAGCCATGGCCACCCCCAGCCACTCAGACCAGGGAGAACAGGGCTACCAGGCCCCCGTGATGTTCCTCCACTGGCTGGAGGTGGCCCTGCTCCCCCTGTGTTGAGGGCTTGCTTGGCGGAAGCATCCTGCAAAGACTCCAGGGAGTCTCCAGCCCTGCAGCAGCTCATCCCCCGGGTCCCAGGGTGTAACACAACCCTTCACAGGCAGTTGCATCCTCATGCCTGGGGCCCTGTCATTCTAGGTCTATGATTGACAGATGATTGGCAGTTGCTGCATGAGCTCTGTATGCTGCAAGTCCCCATCACTTGTGTCCCTAAGTGCTGGCCCCTGGTGTTGGGTTTGAGAAGGCTCGAGGGAAGCAGGCAAAGCAAAGGGAGAAGGTGGGGGAGCTGTCTTCCCTGCTGCAAAGGCCCTCTCACATGCTTCTCGGTGCCCTTCAGGCCCCTTTTTCAGCACTCTACCTGCTGCCATGGACATCTTCTCTGGCACACCGCTCTCCCAGGCTGCCTCCCAGATACACCCGAGGGCATGGCAGAGATTTCCCCATGGAGGGATGCAACCAGGGGAGGGACTCCCGGCCAGAGATGCCAGCTCCTTCATGCCGTGTCCTGCTGCCAATATCCACATGGGCACTTGCTGGGGGGAAGGAGCCCATGTGGCCAAGGGCAGGGTCCTCACAGCCCAGCAGGAGAGGGCTGGTGGAGCACCAAGCACAGACCCAGCAGCAGAGTTGGGTTGGAAGAGACTGTCATGGTCCTGAGTGCACTAATAAGCCTTAATGGCCCTTACCAGCTTCACCGGGGGCTCTACCCACACCCTGCCCATGGGCCCATGAGCTCCATTTCATATTAGTCTTCAGTCCCTGCCTGAGCAATGCTGTGCTGATCTCCAGCTCAGCCACAACTGTACCTGTCCATGGACTTCCTGGCTTGAGCTTGAAGCTGTCTTGTCAGTATGGGCCTGCCCAGGTGGACAGTGTCTGAGCCAGGCTACCATCACTGAACCTGATCCTGGTCTGTAGATTGACTACCTGGCTTGAGTCCACACCTGCCTTGCCTCATCACCACAAACTTGCCTGATGACTTGGGGTCTTGGTTGAACCTGGCTACCGCCGCTGCATCCACCTCGCTTGGGTACTGCGATACTGGGCCCTAGCTGGGGAGGGCCTTGCCTTGCTGGCAGAGCTAACTTCAGAATTAGAACAGGGACTTGTCCAGGCCAGTTTGGACGATCTCCAGGGATGGAGAGACCACAGCCTTTCTGGGTACCTCAACCCCTCTCCTGGGAAAGCAGTTCTTCATGCAATTACAGTTACGTTGCAACTTGTGTCTCTTTGACCTTAATTGAAAGGAGAAGGCAATACCACTTGATGAGCTGAAGTGTAAGTCAAGCGAGAGCTGGAGGCTTCCTAACTTCCTCGGTTGTTTCCCCCAGGCAGTTGTCTGCCCATGAGTGGGCCTCTGCCACATGTGGACACTGAGCCTAGAGCATCAGTACCAAGCTGGAGGGGACGGAAGAGTTTGGTGCTGAAGCCCTCAGTCCCCCCTCGGGGTGGGCAGCCCCAAGTGCTGCCCAAGAGGAAGCCAGCATTATGGGGAGGTTCATCAGCAAGGACTTTCTGGAACAAAGCACATAGCAAAAACAGTGCTGAGACTGCTCGTGCAGGAGAGGAGCCAAACGGCAAGGAAAGTTCAGTGTTAATCAGTGTTAATCCCTCTTGAGGGTGGGACAACTGATGGCCTGGGCAGGCCAATGACAAGTGAAACGGAGAGTATGGGCACTAGCAGGGAAGGATACCCAGAAAAAGCAGTGATCTCATTTGCTACTGATTGCCCCAGTGCGATACCATACCAGTGATGGCAAGGAGTCTCCAGAGGAGAAGGAAGCTGACTCTGCGCGAGGTACCGGGCTCTGAGCAGTGCCACTGGGGCATTGGCTCTCTGATGCCAAACACGGCATGCCCTCCATGCACTCCGGACAGACAGCCTGGAGGAGCACCAGACACCCCCGTGCCCGCACATTGCGGGGTGCTCCCGCACTGTGCACCGCCACTGTGCGTGTGGCAGCCATGCCCCGTGCTGCGCTGTGCATTGCAGTCAGACCTGGCACGGCAGATGTCTGCACTCTCCTGCTTCTTGGTGCAGAGCTGGGCTCTGCTCCTTGGTCCTGTGCTGCACGCTGCACCCGGGCAGGCGCTGCGCGCTGTATCTGCCTTTGTGTTCAGCTGGGCACTGCGTCTCCAACAGCCTTATCGTGAATTTATATCATGCTTCTTGAAACATTCTTGGGGGAGAAAAGGCATTTTTGTTCATGATCTTTTTAACACTTCTAAGTGTTGTTTGTACTGTGTACAGCAAATGCAAACCTTGCAGCCAATTTAAGGGAAATATGTGCAATCTTGTGAGTTAAATGTTTGCAAGATGGTGCTATAATATTAGAGATGTTTTTTAGTCTCTTTACATCTGTCTAAAAGCACTTTAGTTATCTGGATATTTCTAAGTATTGTTTTTTTCCATTGTCACTTACTGGGCATTTATTACACATTCATAAATCGAAGAGCAGCAAATCTATTTTTCACACTGTTTAGACCTTTATTTCAGGTGTGGCTAGATGTGAGCAGATCAGGCAAAGATTCACATCCCCGATTAACTCGAGTACTCTGCTCCTTCAAACCCTCTGTAGTTCCTGTTGCTTTGGACCCAAGGTGTGTGCTGATCTGTGCCACTGAGTTAAACTGGTACCTGAAAAACTGCATTTTAGCTTCATTACATCCCTGCTCTAAACCCCCCTTTGAGCCTTCTCTGCTGCAGATGGAGCTCAATGGGCCCACAAACCCACTGGAACAGCCACCTGGGAACATGTCCAATTTCACCTGCAGGCCCAAATGTAGCTGAAAATGATCAAAAGATTTTATTAAAATCTGGGTTAATTGTGACTTGGGAAGATTTCTAACACAGACCTGTGTGTGCATGGCTCTGATGTTTTTACTTGGCCCTGCCTTTCCTTGTGGGGCCAGATTCCAGCTGTGTGCACACCATGTGGGAAGATGGCTGGAAAGTACAGTTAGGAGCAGAACCAAGTGGCAGTCATGGATTTCACCATCTTCTTACTCTCCTTTTTAGAGCATTAAGGGAAAAATAGGGGAGTGAGCCATTGGGAAACATAACTCATGTCAAATACCTGCTTTGATAGTAAAGATAGAAAGACAAGCAAAGCGGTTAGAGGGCACTGGTGTGCATGCCCATAGGGTAGCTGTGCCTGGAAGAGGGGCACAAGCAGAACCCCCCTGATATTCTGCCAGTAGTGCAGGCCTGGTGCTCACCAGGGAGAGCAAGAGGTGGTCTGTGGGGTAAATGCAAAATGAGCCCATGGAGAGTTACTGTGTCGTGGAGGCTGTGGCTGGGATTAGCCCGCCCGGTGGAGACCCGGCTCTTACCAGGACGGCTTCAGCTGAAGGCTGAGGTTTCAAACTGTCTCCAGCAGACCAGGGATGGATGTGGAAAAGCCAGCCAGGCTTGCTAGGATGCCAGGCGCTCTTTAACCCCGCAGGGATGAAAATCCTGTGCCTGAGTGCTTCCAGTTGAAGGTCCCAATCCTGCAAACACCTCTGCCTGTGTTCAGCTTTATGCTGGCACTTCTAGGGCTTGCACACTGCGTTGAGAAAGTCTTGTACATCTTGGCAGGAATCAAAGATGAGGCAAATAAATAACGTTGTTGGTAGTAGTAGGAATACGAGTACAAAGATGTGGGGCATTGGGTTTTTTTGTTTTGTTTTTGATTTTTTTTTGCTACAGCTCTTATCAAGAGGTGTCCGCAGCCAAACTCACACCCTCCTCAAACCACTACTTGCTTGGTTCATCAGTGCCTGCCGTGATATCAGCACAGAAGACCCATAACATATGGCAAGGGCTGCAGCTATTCAGCAGGTGGTCCTGTTAGCTGCTAAAATCTCTTGCAGGGCAGTGAGGTTGCCTGGCTGCCTGGCTGGACCGGGAGGCCGGGCCAGGGGATTTGGCTGCAGCAGGGAATGACTTCTTCTACTTTGGCAGCCACAAGCCTTTGGGAGCTGCCATACAGAGGTGGCATTTGCAGATCACAGTAACGGGACTTCCCCAGAGCTGAGCATTGCTGTTTGGACTCCATAATGCCAGGAGGGTCTTCTGAACGGAGACACGGCGAATGCAGGAAGCAATTCCATAACCTGTCTTTTATCCAGCGCCAGCCTTTCCTGGCGTACTCAAGCACCATACTTAACAATGAGAATTGCTGTAACCCCCATCGACTTTCAGAAGTCAACAGCCTGATGCCAGCCTTCACCGCCAGAAAGTCATAGCTGTGACAAGTAGGCATTGCAAAATCTCAGGGACTCATCTCCCCTCTCCTCAGCTCTCTTGCAGGCAAGAAAGGAGATCTGGGGTTGTGTTTGTCCTGCCCAGCAGCCCAGCTGAATGGGGAGATTGAGTGGCCTCCGGGCTGGATTACATCCGAGTTGTCTTGATGATGGTCATGGCTTTCTTTGACCAAAAAGGCAGTCAAAACTTGAGGGTGGGGAGTGGTCTGGTGAAGCATGAGAAAAATAAAACTTGGTGGTGGAAAAGGAAAATTAGCCTTATGTGGAAGAAAACCGGAGAAGGGTACCATTCCCAAAAGATTTCAAGGTCTGCAAATGAAACAGCTAGGTTTTCAGGCCAAAGAATTTAAATTCATGCTCAGGTTTTTTTGACAACTCATTTGCTTGTTTTGTGAAAAGCATTTCTCTGAAATCCTTGGGGCGGGGGCGTGTTGGTGGTGGTTTGCATATAAGTACTATTTGATAGAAAACTTTTGAGCAATCCTTAAGGAAACCAAGTGAAAGCCGAAGAGCTCTCCATGCTCCTGTCTGGCTCCAGGTGGCACACGTGCTGCTGTTTGTAACTCGGCGCTTCGGCAAACCGAAGCACTGGCATTCAAAACACAAGGAAGGAACACCGAGCTGTATTAGCAGTGTGGTAATGCCAACTTTACAAGGAATTTAAGAGTATATTTATTCTTGTACATTACCTATAAAACACAGCTGAAAACGTCAGAAGTGCCTGAAATCCGAATCCTGATAAAATCTGTATTATTTACCTAAATAAAGTGTCTGGTGATATTTCTAGGATAGGAAAAATTTATAGAAAACACTACTTGTCTGTACCACTGCCAGAACAAGTTTCAGCTTAGCATAAAGAGTAGGTTCAAGTTTTTAATCTTGACCATGAAATGTGCTTTGTCTGCCCAAACTCTGGGAGTGAGTTGAGTTGGCGCTCAGGTAGTTTGGCACTTCTTAAGGATGCCCAGACCTTGCCTCTCTAATATGAGTTTTCGAACTCTGTGCTGGGAGGCTGGACCAAACTGCCTAAAAGAATTAGTTTCTTCACGCCAGCAAAGATGTCCCTGCTACGCACAGGGAAGAAGCTCTGTGTTACATGCTGTAAAATCTCGCTGCTCGTTGTTGAGGGTTTGCACTATAAAGTCAGGATTAAATCTGGTGCTGATATCAAGACAGAGGAAGAAGCGTTGTGTTAGCAAAGCCAGGAGCTCCACGTTGTGGTAACAGTGATGCTCGCAGGGCTGCCAAGCAAAGGGTGGATGTGTACCCACTTAGAGAGACTTACCCCATTTCGAGCAAAGCGGGGACAGGGGTATGACACGTGGCAGTGTGCGAGGGCACAGCACGTTCACCACCTACCCACATGCACAAGCACTGTCTGTGCACAAGGGCTGGGCACGCCGTTTGAGGACCGTGCCACCACTGTGCTGACTTCGTGGCCAGTGTCCAGGCGTGTGGTGACATACAGCCGTTGTTGACAGGACAGTGTGTGTGTGTGCCGAGTGTTGCTGTGTGTGTGTTAAAGTGTATGGCTGTACCCAGGTGCCTGTGTCTGTGGTGATGAGGGTGTGAGCAGGGGTGCACCTCTGCCTGCATGTCTGTGCAGGTGATGTTCCCAGGGTAGTGTTAGTGCAGGGTGCATCTCCGCAGGTGTCTCTGGGGGTGCAGGGGGGTTGCTCCCAGGGCTGTGTGGACACAGGGGGTGCATTTGGGTAGGCGTCTCTCTGGGTGGAGTGTACCTGTGTGAGTGCTACGGGTGTTCCCAAGGCTGTGAGGGTGCAGGCGTGTCTCTCTGGGTGCGAGGCGCTGCCGAGGCCCTGTGGGTGCAGGGGCGTCTCTGGGTGTGGGATGCTCTCAGAGGCGCAGGGGTGTCCCTGGGTGCGGGGCGATCCTGGGGCCGTGCGGGTGCAGGGGTGTCTCTTGGGGTGCTCCCGGGGCCATGCGGGTGCAGGGGTGTCTCGGG
>NW_008794584.1:106398-146782 GCF_000699145.1 Aptenodytes forsteri | reverse complement strand
ACCCGCTTCTGCCTTCGGGCTGGCCGGGAGATTTCCCACCGGTGTAGTTTGCGCCAGAGCCCCTTTTTGGGGGAAAACCCCAAGATGTCGGTTGGGCGGCGCTCAGAGAAAATCTGCCGGGTGTTGCGAAATGCTGGGAAGTGGGGAGAAAATCCGAAGCCAGGGATGGCCCTGGCTAAGTCTCTTGCCCTGGCGCTGCTTCCCCGGTGGCCACCCATCGCTTCTGTGGAAACCCTGCCGCAGCCCCGACGTCTTCCTTGGGTCCATGCGGGGCGAGGGCGAGCAAAGGCCTGCCGAAGGGCTGGGGCACGGCATCCCTGGCGCCATGCCAGCAGGGATGCCCTGACCTCAGCTGTGCCGGCCTCGACCCTGGTGGCCGGCTGCGGGGTGCTGCTTGGTCCCGTGGTGGGCTGCGCAGCGCCGACACAAAGATGATCCAAAGGTGGGGGACGGTGTGAATCCCAATCTTTTACGGGAGAAGCTGCAGCGTCTTTTCTCACTTAAATGAAGAGCTGGGTCTTTTCCTCCAACTTCACGACTTACATGAAGGAAGAGAAAAATGTGCTGTGACAGTCCTAACTACCTCTGAGTTTCTTCCTGGCCATATCTGCCTTGAAGGCTCTTCTGTGCTGTGGCCCTGTTTCATTCAGTGGGAGTAAGCCCCAGCCCCGTCTAGGGTACAACTCGGTGGTGAAGTCTTTTAACAGGGATATACGTTTCTTAACTTCATTTCCCATTCCTGAGAGAGTGCTTGAATCACCAGACTGCGGTTCAGTAGTGCAGGAATGGTAACATCTCTGGCCACCTTTTTTTCATAGCAAAAGAGCAAACCCTCCTCAGGTCTTCCAGAGAACATAGGGGAGTGTCTTCTCCCAGGAGGTGATTCCCAGCAGTGGATCCCAAGTTGATGGAGGTGTGTGTACAGCCCTGCCTCCAGCACCCAGCAATCAGAGGGATTTTAGCCAGACTTCTGTTTTCATTGATTCCTATTGAAAGGAAGATCTTAGCTGAACACATAGACTTTCAGGGATTCGTTTCTTTCCTCTGTAGACTGGGATCAGCACCTTCTTTTGGATCCCATGTGGGTAAGGTGTCTGAAATCCAGATAATGCTGGGCCTGAATTTAGATCATGTCTTGGGTCTGGTTGTTCTGCAGGCACTAAATGCTGCTTAGTTTTATTTGCATAGGTAAAAAAAAATAATCATAGACCACTGAAACACAGATGCACAGAATTAAAGTTTTGCTATTGCTGGTTTTCTCCTTTTAAAGCACGATGAAGATGGTACTCGGCCACAGCTGAGTGCCTAGTTTTCTGCTAGGAGGCTCTGGTTTTGTCCTTTGGTCTCTTAAATCAAGAGATTTCTTGAATCTCTTAAATCAAGAGACTAGTTGCAGAAATACAGCAACAGTTCAGGTCCCTGATCCAGAGCATCCTGTGTGCCTGTCTGCCAACACAGCTGGACCGCAGGCAACCGAGTCATCTGCTGCTTTTTGCTTGGGGAGGCCTTGTGGTAGGATTTGGGGGAACTGTGAGCTTCAGTGCTTCTGGGTTTATTGGACTGTAACTCCTGGCCAGGAAAATACCCCGACAAACTACTGCACTTCCAAGGCGCTGGGTTCTCAGGAGCATGTCTTGCCGAAATGAATCATTTCCAAGCATTGTTGAGGAGGCGAGAACACGTATGGAGAAACCATTAGGGTATAGCAGTAAGGGGAAGGTCACTAAATTCTGTCTTGTAAAATGAGCAAAAGGCTCTTGTAAGCCTAAGATCAGGAGGGAAATAATAGCATTTGGCCCTGGTTCACCTGCCGGTTCTTACTGAGCAAAGAGCTAAAGCTCTCACTCGGCTCAGCCGGGGCCTGCTGCAACAGAAATTCCCTCTGAAGGCTAGTACGGCTGCTCACGAGTAAGAAATGCTGCTTGGGCAATGAATCCCGTTAATGTGATTTACTGTAATGTGGCGCTACACGTGAGGGTGTTGCTGCAATGAGCTCGGAGGTGGGAGTTGCTAAGGGTCGCGGACCAAGCCACAGCACATCCAGTTACCTGTGGACAGATGACGGAGGAAACCAGTGTATAACTGCTTAAAGCATTCCCCATTAGAGCTTTTGTCCTCCCGTATCGTATTAGGATGACCTCAGAAATGGCTTTATCATCTCCTTTGTTTTTATAGTATTGCTGCAGGAATTTACATTAAAAAATAGAAGGCTTTAAACAGCTGAAGAGCGCTTTTACATATTTTTAAGATTGACAGTTGTTCTTGTAATAAAATATGCCGAATTCTGAGGGATTTCTCTCTCTGTGCACCTTTAGGGGCTCATTCCCACCCTCCGTGTGGTGGTGTAAATCACAGAACAGCTGAAGCTGACTCCCGGGCTGCAGTTTACTTAAACTTCACAA
This sequence comes from Aptenodytes forsteri, assembly GCF_000699145.1. NCBI lineage: Eukaryota > Metazoa > Chordata > Aves > Sphenisciformes > Spheniscidae > Aptenodytes > Aptenodytes forsteri. The sequence continues at coordinate 144,380 of NW_008794584.1, read as the reverse complement.
ATTGTGATGGCAATAGGCAGCTTTTGTTGCACTTAATTTATCTGGAAAAATGAAATCCTGCCCCACCAGTATTAACGTTTCCAGGAAATATGATCTGAAATTGAGCAATTTTTTTAAGGGTTTTCTCTGAGTTATACAGCAGTGTGCCTGACTGGTTTTTAATAGTTGTCTATTGAAATAAAATAACTGCCTTTGGAAGATTATAATGAAATAAGTAAGCATAGTTTAGGCTTGGAATTAATACTTTACAAGGTTAATCTTAACCATCAGGCAAGTTGCTACTGAACATGCATGCAGGTTTCTTGGGTGGATTCTCTATAAGTTTCTTCATGGTGGGTGCTCTCCCTAAGTCCACTTGAGCATCTCACGTAGTTGTTCAGGTTTCCTCTACCTCAAGTTGTTGGGGGAAGAGATGCATCTTCAGAAGGTAATTTTATACCTTTGAGTTTTAGGAGGTGTAGTACGCAGCTTGAGACATGTTCATCTTTCCCAGATGTCTGGTAATGTGTAGATGTCTGTACTCTCTGAGTTTACCCTAGATCCTAAAATTTTACATATTTTCAGTTAGCTGAGATTCAGCTCTTCTGTTATACCCTGGAATAAAAATGTTTCACATGAGCTTTAATTAGAAAATTCAAGCGATGCAGTGCTAAAAATGCAAGCTGGGGAAGACAGTCTGTCAGATTTACATAGTGAAATGCTGTTCTGGGGAGCAAAAACATCAAAAGAGTGTCTTGTCTTCATGCTGCTGGGAGCAGGGGAGAGATTTGGACTGGTTTAAGCTTAGCCAGTGGAGCTAAGCTGAGCTGAATCAGCTGAGGCTTCTCGTGGTGATGCCATCTCTAAGGCCGCTGTACCAATTAAGTATAGTATTTGTAGTATTTGCATACTACAGATATGGCAAAGGACAGCTTTACCAGTGCTACAAATGCTATCACTTCCAGTGTTATAAATGAGTGTGTGGCTAGCTAGATAGCAAATGATGTTTCATCTTACGCTAGCTTGCTGTTATGCTTGACCAAGCTAAGTTTACAGAGCACCTTGCATATGACCAGGCTTTGTTTAAATCTCTGTTTTCTTACAGTAAATTGCTTGGATCAACACGTCGAAAAGTCTCCGAACAGAGTGGCTTTGATTTGGGAGAGAGATGAGCCTGGCACTGCAGTGCATGTCACGTACAGGTATGGCACCTTCTCTCGATGCTTTACGATGCCTGGCAATGTGGGGCGGGGAGAAGAGCTGCTGCTCTGAAATCGGACCTCTGTGAAACTCTGCTTTCTTCCAAGGTACTCCAGCACAGAGGACATGCAGCTGCAGCGCTGTGGCTAGGTTGTGGTGTCATCATGATGAGATAGCTCCTGAAAAATGGAGGCATGTTCCTACCAAGAAGTGATACTCTTCCCTTGGGTTCTTCATGGAGAAGCCTCCCTGATCTGAGACCCTGTATAATAAACATATTACAGGGTGAGAGGTACAGTGGATGTAAGTTAGTGACAGCTACTGAAAATTTCAGATTGAGCTCTGGCATCATCTTCTGGTTATGGCGTTAATGAGGCCTGCCTGTAGATTCCCTCTCTCTAAGTGGGGGCTTTTAGAAGAGAAAGGCTTGTTTTTTCTCCCTGGCTTATGTTCTCACCTGCCAGTTTTCTTTTTGCTCGTTAGAAGTGTTCATGGGAAAATTTCTGTGAGCAACTTTCGGTTTCAGCACAGCAGCAAATGTCTTGGTGCAAACATCTTGTGTTTATGGCCAATAGCATGATACCAAGTCCTGGCTGGAGAGGATTTGAAGCTCCCTGTGTTCCTCTTCCCCATCCTCAGTGCAGTTTAGAGCAACCTTGAGGCTGCTCTGAGTGATGCTGGCTTGTAATTGCTGCTATAGATTGTAGGGTTTGTTAGAATATGGCAGTTTTCAAGCATATTTCTCTTCTCCCTGCTATATGCCCTCATTTATGAGACAGGCCTGCCTGCAAAAATGCCTTTTACGTCATCTTTCTCTCTAGTGAAAGTAAAAGGTTTCCCAGACTTGCATGTTCCTCAGTGCTTATTTTAGGGAGCCAGATGTTTGATCTGCTGGATCAGAAAGCAGAGGAGACATAGGTAGTCCTGGCATCTGACTCTTTTACAAAATGTTTTCTGTAGCTTGTTGATAGTTGGGATTCCTGGAGTTCCTTGAGTCTAAATAGGTTCTGGTGGTCTGATTCACCTCCAGAATTTATTAAAGCTCCTGAAAACGTTATTCATTGGAGTGAGGAAGCTGGTCAGCAGGGAGGAGTGGGTGTACAAATAGCTTTGAGAGGTTAGTGCTCCATGCAACAGAAATAAACACTATCTGATATAAAGCTGTAGAAGAAGTGGATTGGTTTTAATCTTGGTATTGTTATTTGACAGGCTGTGTAGGCATGTTACGATATGTGTTGTAACCAACTGGGTAGCTTGGCTAAATGCTTTGAGTTTCGCTTTTGCCATTCTGGTGGTAGAAAAGGAGATGGAATTGAAGGTTTCTCCCAGAGTTTGGGGTGGTGCATGTACTTTTACCACTCTTTTCATGCCCCAGGTGGGAAACTGGGGGTACGTCAGAGGTGGGAATTGTGCTCTGATTAACCTGAGAAGGAGAGCAGCCCATCAGATAGCGCAACCTCATTCAAGGCAACTCTAGCCTCCCCCTTAGACTGTGCTGCTTGAAATGTGCTGAGCTGCTCCAGACCTTCAAGCCGTCTTCTCGGGATTTCTGGAGATATGAGAAGGCCTTTCTGAACAGCAGCAGAACTGTTTTTTTCTTGGCCATGCCAAAATGTATTTGGAAGAAAGCATATTTTACAGCCTGTGGATTTGTGATTGCTGTGGCTTGAAGACAAGTAACCCACATCTGAAAACTGAATCCCTCTTTGTGCAGCCTTACAAAGATACGGTAACAAGCAACCAGAAAGAAGAACATCCAAGTGAAAGACAAGTTGGCAACGTCTATTTTTGAACTTCTGCTTGTATTTGAAAGCCATGTTCCTGTTTCTGCCTGATACTCTTGGTGAGATGTGACTGCATTCGAGTGACAGTTTCTCAAGAGACTTTGGTCCTATGATGTGTTAAAACAGGTCACTTGGTTCTCTGCTTATCTCATTAAGTCAGGAATAGCTTTGTTGAAAACAGTGATATTATATGGGTGTGTACGCAAGGAGAGAATCAAAAGGTTGCCTTTTCTGTGATCTTTGGCCTGCATTTTTAAAGGTTTTAAATGGGGCAATAGGGTTTTCCAAGGTGTGTTGGCACTGACCTCCCTTTGAGGCTGAGCTAAGTTGAAAACTTTCTGCAGTAGCGTCTTGTTTTAGCTAGAAGTTTTGCGAGGGAAAGCATATCCGAAAAAGAGGTGGCCCAGAAGCTGTGATGCTGGTTGAGTAATCCTCTGAGAGCCTTCTGTAGCAGGGTGGTCTCTGCACGCCAGTCCCGGTGCAGGACAGCCCCAGCATAAAGAGGGAATGAGAGGGATGCTGGGTATCAGGAGGATCCAAACTCTGGTGTCTGTGGCAGAGGAGATGTCCCCCTTTCCTTAGGATCTGGATGCGCTGTTGATGGGACAGCAGCCTTAAAGTCGTGCGCTAGGAAGGTAAAGACTTTAATTTGGCCACTGCCTTATGGACCAGCTTTGAGGAAGGTCCTGGAATCTCAGCTGGGAGGTGTCCAGGGCTTATGTGCAGAGAAGTACAAGGCACCATTTTTTTGCATTATCTACTTTGCAAAGCTTGCTGCTGTGAGCTGCTTCTCCTTATAGATAAGCCCTGGGTGGCACAAGGAAAGATGGGGCTGCTGGCGCGGGTGCTTGCCCTTCTCCTCTGGGGAGCTGTCAGGGGTAAGAAAACAGCTGAGCGCTGGCCCCATTCCCATCGCAGGCTGCAAAGGAAGCAGGTGGCTGTGCAGGAAAAGGGCTGGAACAGGCTTCCTCCTCCCTGAGGAAGGGAAAGGCCTCGATCAGTGGGACCTCCTCCATGCACTGGCAAGAAACGCAGCTACATCAGAAAATGCTGTCCCAGCTTGCTTATCCTTGGGAGAAATAAGAGCCTCCGTTTGCCTCTGCTGGCCCACTAACTGCCTAGCATGCAGCAGGCAAAGAGCTGGTGGGGCCATGCCGTAAGTCAGCCTACACCCCTATGCACGCTTGTCAGGAAGGTGGGTTGTGTTTATGCAGCTGAGTTCAAATGCTCTGTGCTAGGAGAGGAATCCAAACATCTCTGTATTGGCAAAGATACACAAAGCCATGGGTGAAACATTTCAGTTTTGCCTGAACGATGATTGCTGCCCTTACAAGCTCAGCTGTGATGATCTTTTTCACTGCTGAGTTTTGTCCTGTCTCTCCAGCTGATGCAACTTAGCCTTTCAGGAAAAAAAGTTCCCTGTGCTTTTTCCCCCCTCTGGGTTTCATTTTTATCAAGTAGAAATTCAGCTAAGTTTCAGATTATCTCCAGTTTTGAATGGGAAGGCGGGAGACTTGTTTTTTTACTGCTTTGCGACAACAGGGCATGCAACCCTCCTGGGATTTGGTGGCTGCAGTCAGCAAAGTGGGGACAGGTCATGCCAATCTGGTATCAAGAGATCTGGCTCTCTGGAGGCTAAACCACCATAAACTCATTGGTAGGGCAGTGGCAAAGTAGCAGTTAACCCACAGAAGTGTGCTGTTGTGAGCAGGCAACTGAATTTATTGGCAGAAGGGTCCAACCCAGCTGGGAGTGTTTTGTCCTGCTCTGTGGATGTTGTCAGGGCCCAGGAGCTTTGAAACCTTGCAGAGGAATTCCCCAATGCTTTGCTGAGCCTGGGTTTCAAAGGGCACTGTATTATCAAGCAGGCGGAGTTGGTGGCTGGAGCTGTTGGGTTGCAGCCTCTGTAAGCTCAGCAACAGGGAGTGTTAAAGAAAGCAGCTAAAGTTATGCCAGATGCCCCCCTGTCCGACATGGGGTTATTTATTCTCTTTGTTGTTCCCTTGTTTACCGTGGTCTCTACAGTTTAGCCACCTGTGAGCCAGTGTTTCCTAGCACTGCAGAATCCTGTGGATATTGCCAAAGGGAGCTGTGTGAAGAAGTGGGCAGCAGTATGCGTTAGCTAACCTGTTTTTGCAAAGGGTTGCAGTCTGGGTCTCAACGGAAGGGTTTTAATTTACAAAGGAGCTCACTCCAGTGCAGAAAATGTTACGGGCAGAGGGAATGTTCAAAATGTAAAATGTAAAGTAGGGAGAGGAAAGCAGAAGCTGAGGGGCCAGAAATTAGGGTCCTAGGTAGGTTGGACATCTTCGTTAGCACATCACAGCTATGCCTTTAACAAGCCAATGGATGGTGGTTCCTCAGCCCAAGCTGAAATGGTTGAAATTGTATTAGAGATCACAGTGAAGACTGCAGCTGGAAGCCGTGTGGGTACTTACTAGGCTGTGCAATGCGGAAGGTGTTTCTCATTGACAGCAAACTCTTTTCCTTCTTTCCAGTGCTGGCTTCCTAAGTTGAAGTTGCAAGTAAATCTTGCCCAGGGTTTCATCTTTCCTCATCCAAGGCAGCTCAGGGACTTTTCACTTTCTCACCTGAAAAAGGTCACAAGGGGTTTTCCTTGCCTTGGGTTCAGGATGTCTGCAGGAAGGCTGGACAATTGTGCTCGGCTTAGGAATTGAACTTACAGCCAAAAAGTCTCATGTTGAGCTTTATATTTTTCAGTTATCCTCACTAAAATGGAAAAAATGTTCAGTTTGCCTTTTGGTGAAAAAAGGAAACATACGTTTTCTCCATTTAGCAAAAAGAGGGAAATAGAGGGTTAAACTGAGGCACTGTCACAGAAGCTGCAGTGAGGGGTGAATAGGTTTGTGCATTATCCTTGTGGCCAGAACATTGACCCAGGAAGAAGGGATGGGTGTGAAGACCTACTGTGTCCCAGGGGACTTGAGCCCACATCTCAAACGACGGTGCCCGCTGTGATCGCAGGGTATAGAGGCAGGCTTTGAACTCTGCTGCTCCACAGTAATTCATGTAGAGCAACAGCTAGGAGGTAGAGATCTGAGGGTGTTGGGCTGAGAGATGCCCAGATATGGTTTTTTATTGGGTTTTTTTTTACACTAACCTGTTTGAGGCATTTGACCTGAATTTTCAAATAGTTTCAGCCTGTTCCAAACTATGGTTCCAGGAAACTGGTCGCTGCAAGAAATACTCAATTCAGCTGTAGTGCTGAGACAGCTGAAAACATGGCTTGTGCTGAGCCTCCTAAACAGGCACTGTCAAAGCCCATATACAGACGGCATTGAATATATTAGGAAGATGTCTAGAAACACTTTGCAAAAGGCTGCTTCCCAAAGAAGGTCTTGATGCGATTTTTTTGGGTGTAAAAAGAACTGGCTTCCTTTGTTTAGAAAGCTGCAGGCTGTCTTGCTGTGGCAAAAGATAGCATCAGACTTCTTGGGGAAAAATGTTTCTGCCAGGCATCCCTAAAATGCGTCAGAGAAATGCCATGTGTTGGTGATGGGTTTTACAGGAGTCATTCCAGACATTGAGCAATGGGCTTTTGAAACACAGGCACCACTGTATCTGGGGAGGGATCTGGGAGAAGTGTGGTCTGGTAGTTTCTGAACAGAGATGTTGTAAAGATAGTGAGAGAAGTGCTGCATCTGTTAGATTAAACAGAAATACTGGCTTGAACAGTGATCTGGTGGCTCTGCCAGAGGGCCAGCCTTGCAGGTCTTATGCTTAGAAGTGATGCTGTGATAGCTGAGGAGATGCCTGCATAAAGGGTGATGAGTCTCTAGAAGAGAACTGTGTTAATGCTCAAAGTCTTTTTTATGGGCAAAAAGGAAGCACACCTTATATAGAGAGAGCCGAGAGTTTATTCTTAGTATAATTGAACTCTTAACGTTCTAATCTTATTAGTCAAGATCTAATTATTACAGAAAAAGAAGGAAAGATGTCCTGTTGGTTACCACTGACACCACTTTTGTCCAGCATCAGGTCCACATTTCTTTTACTGGTCGTTTGCAGCGTGGGGCTGCCAGTGCCAGCCTGTGCTCCACCTCTTGTCGTCCCATGCCTATTCTCCTTCATGTCACGTCCTGTGCCTCCACTTCTCAAGGCCTCTTATCATACCAGGCCTGTATTTCTTTATACTACCTCATTATGTTAGGGTTGTAAACCCATGATGGTAGCATAAAAAGATAAAGAAGAAAAGAAATTAGCCATGGTTACCTGGTCGATTAGAAGAATTGCTGTTACAGCTAAACCAGGTGAAACAAGGCTGCAGGTAGGTCAAGAAGATCTCAGAGAGCGAGCATCACGAGCTGTGTTCCCAAGACCTTGCAAACTTGGTACAAAGCCTGTGGCATGTTGCTTGCCACAGCAGTACCGTGTTACAGGGCTGCAGGGAAACAACAGGAGCAGACTGCTCTGTCCCTGAAAGGAGACTGTTTTCCAGCAGGTCGTGACATGAAACAGCTACGTGAAGGGCTTGCTCCAAAGCTGACGGAAATCAGTGGGCTGCGGGTCAGGAGAGCAAACCCAAGAGCAGCTCTGCGACAGGGTGGTCATTATGAATGTGGAGGGGGGATATATGTGCAACCCAGCCTCTCCCTGCTCCCTGCTGGCACAGGGGGGAGAGCTGGCTCTCCGCAGAGCTCTTGTGCATGGTGTTTAAAGCCTATCAGTGTGTCACCTGCACCATGAGCAGGCATGTCACTGGGATAAGACGGTGCTTCCCTCTGGTTTTGGAGGTGCAGGGCTGGGATGGGTAAATTCACATTAAATCCATGTTCAGCAGCTATCTACCCTCACACCTGCAGTACAGTGAATGGGTTGGACTTGTCCGCATTTGCAGTTGAAAGATAACATTTTCCGAAAGCAAGTCCAGAATCTCCTCATGTGTCATAATTTTTCACCTTCCCTGCCTATCTTCATTAGTGCGCCTACCATCTCCCTGGCTTGCTTTGTTTTAAAAGCACATACCATATATACTGTTCTTTCTCCCGTGCAAACGGCCTCGCCTCCTGGGTCCAACTGGTTGCTGCTTCCCTGTTTCTCAGCTCCACCCTGATACTTTATCCACTGGAGTTGCGTTCTGCTGCCCGGTTTGCTCTCTTATTTGCTCTCAGCTCTTATGATCTGCTTTTGCAGAGGATCTGCATACCGTTGCGCCATGAACTGACTTTGCAGTTTCTCAGCTGTCTCTGTCCAGAGGGACTGGGTGCTTCCTTTCGTTGCAGCACATTTCCTTCTCCTGCAGTGGCTCTGCTGAGATCCTCCTGTGGCCTGCCAGGCTTGCGCGCAGGGAGCCAGGTGCCCCGGGACTCTCTGTGTGCCCCGTGGCTTCATCTGTCTCTGGTGGTTGTCCTGCCTGCCTCTGCTGAGCACAGTGCCCTGCTTCGCACTGTCTGCTTGGGTGGCTGCACTGAAATCCTTTGGAGTGCAGGCAGGCGGCAATGCTGCGAGCATTGCTTGGGATTTTGCCTTTCTCCCTCTTCTTGTGGTTTGCAGAAGCAGTGCACATCTGGTCTGAGCCTCTGGCCACCCTCTGTCCTTCACTGGCAATGGCTGAGCCCTTTCAGGGTAGACATTTTCACTCTAAGCCTCTGCTTCTGGAGCCCTCAGCATAAGAAAGACACGGACCTGTTGGAGCGGGTCCAGAGGAGGGCCACGAAAATGATCAGGGAGATGGAACACCTCCCCTATGAAGAAAGGCTGAGAGAGTTGGGGTTGTTCAGCCTGGAGAAGAGAAGGCTTCGGGGAGACCTTATTGCAGCCTATCAGTACTTAAAGGGGGCTTATAAAAAAGATGGCGGCAAACTTTTTAGAAGGGCCTGTTGCGACAGGACAAGGGGGAGTGGCTTTAAACTAAAGGGGGGGTAGATTTAGACTAGATATAAGGAAGAAATTGTTTATGCTGAGGGTGGTGAAACACTGGCACAGGTTGCCCAGAGAGGTGGTGGATGCCCCATCCCTGGAAACATTCCAGGTCAGGTTGGATGGGGCTCTGAGCAACCTGATCTAGTTGAAGATGTCCCTGCCCATGGCAGTGGGGTTGGACTAGATGACCTTTAGAGGTCCCTTCCAACCCAAACTATTCTATGATTCTATGATTCTTCTACCCTTCCTCTGTACCCCATGTTTCAGTGCAGGCAGACGCTAAGTGAAGATGCCTTCTTCTGTGCTGTCTCACCAGCTCCAGGGTGACAGCGTCTAGCTATGTTCAGCATCTGAGGTATGTTTTCAGTCGATGTGCCTTGCTACCAACACAGCTCCTGGGTGTGGATGGGAGGCAGTTCCTTCCCTGTGCACAGCCCGCCGGCATTCTATGGCATTGCCTCTGTGGCAAGGGTGGGGCAGTGCTGGGCTTGAGGCCAGAATTGCTCTTGGCTCTTCTAACCTTGTGTGATGGAGGGACTGCAATGCCAAGCTTGGAAGCAGTAGCAGGTGGGGAGGGTAATGGCCATGGTTTCCTCCTGCTCAGTTCGGTTAGGTCTGTCCCACCCAGTTCTGCAGGACAGTGCCCCTGCAGGGTGCTCGTTCCACCCTGAGATGTGTCTAGGTTAAGTACTGGAAATGTGTAACCTGCTGGCATGTACTAATTGCCTGCCTGTTAGATAACAAAGTGTGTGTGAAGGAGTGAGGGAGTCAAGGGAAGAATTCCCAACACAGCATTTTTGCTAACTCACTTTCTTGAACTGGAGGGGAAGCCTGAGTTGCTGCTGCAAGAGCCAGAAGACACACCTGATGCTCAGGGATTTGTGGATTTCTTTGTTGGAGTTCTTGGCTTCACCTTCTATTTGCCTTTGTCTCCGTTCCCCCATGTGCTGCACCACCGAGGGACCTCCAAGGCCTTCCTATCTCAGCCTTTCAGAGCACGAAGGAGAAGGCAAAGCAAATAGATCCGGGGTAAAGTCCTTACTGTCTATCAGCTTGCTCACATGCTCTCATTAAGCAAATGGTAAATTGGGGTTAATCATAAAAAAACAATGAGAGCTTCTGCCATCACGGTCACCGAGTCCTGAATAAGCAAGCGAACCACAGAGTTGGTCAGAAAGGACACCCTAGCCAGAGCTTTTCTGGCATTTCTGTTCAGGAGAAAGAGGCTGCAGCTCTGAAAGCACTTGGGTATTTTCCATCACAGATAAGTGGTTTTTATTTTGCTTTCTCACAACTGCCTGTCTGGGGCTTGTTGCACTTCCTGTGCTCTGCAGTTGAGCAGCTTAGTTTTGTTTTGGCTCTTTAATATTTATCCACATTGAGATTTTTCTCTAATGCAGCATCGGATGAATTCTGAACCAGACAATGTGACCTTTTAGGACAAGGCACAAAAACAAATGTTGGGTGGGAATTCATTATTGCACAGAGAACTCAGTTCATGAACTTAGTAAAAGTGAGCAAAGTAATACATACATCTGTATGTATCTGCACAACAGACTGTGCACTTATGTAGACGGCAGGAACATGCATGGTCATGAAGCACGTGGGAAGAGGTATTGAATGTTGTGCTTTAGAGTTTAGGCTGATCTCTAGCTGTAAGGGATTAGGAGGAAATTCAGACCGGGGTAAAGCCACGCCATATCTGCTTTCTGCAGGGTTGCGGTCTCTCTGCGGTGGTCGCTGTTGCCAGCTACTTCCAGAGAGCAGGCACTCGAGCACGTCTGGCCACCTCTCTGAGTTCCTGTGCTTCAGGAGTGGTCTATTTACTTGATGCTACAGGAATAGTCTTAAAATAAATAGCACAAAGTGCTGTGGCTGGGATTCGAGGCTCATTTTCCTTATCTTCCAAAAGATGGCAGGGAAGTGGTATCCCTCCAGCCATCACTGTATCTGTCTTCGTACTTTCTCTATGGCTGTGTTGCTTCACTGCCTTCACAGTGCAGATGGAGTTTTATCCTAAAGAAGTAAGATGCCAAGTTATTCTCAGCCCGTGGTTTTGTTACGACATTTCCAAAGGGGAGCACTTGGGCTTTGCCTGTTTCCAACTTGCATTGGTTTAAAAAAAGAAATGAAACAAGTTTTGATGGACCAGAAACAACATTTCATTTCATTTGCAGCTTAGCCACCAGCTGAAAACTGGTTTTGTTGGTTGGTTTGTTTTTTCACAGCTATGGCCAGTTCTGGGAGATAAGGATACATTGGTAGATTCATGCTTTACAGCTTGTTATGAAATGCTGACCCCCAAAATTCATTTGTTTGTTAACAGTTTTTGGGGTCCCTGGTGGTGTAGCTTACAGACCCCTAAGGGTTCACAGGTGACAGGTTGAAGATGAGTGTGTTAGGGAGTAGAAGGTGTCTCTCTCCTCTGGGCCTCAGTACTCAGCGAGTTCCTGAACCCAGAGGACAATTTTCATTCCTGGTGGACTGTGAGAGTCTTCTCTGAGCTGATGGTTGGCACCAGTAAGGGGTGCTCTGCTGCCCTTCGTGAGGGTCACCTCCTTCCTTGGTGTGAGACTGCTCCTCACCTGGCACAGTTACCTGTCTTCTTCTCAAAGCCCTTCCACTGCAGGCACACAGAGCTGTTCAGTTCACGACAGCATCTTGGTCCCAGGCATGCCTGCAATTGTGCTATCCCCCATGCAGGCATCAGAATAAGTGTATGTGCAAGTCCTTGCCCACGAACTGCTTTTTCGTTCCTTAGAGGAACGTTTCTGCTATTAAATCAGCATGTCACAGCGGCGAGCCCTGTGAAAAGAGCTTTTGTTCCTGTTCTCTGTGTTCCTGAGTTTCTCTATGCAAGAGTGGCTGCAGTTTTACTCGGAGCAGTATCTCAGTTCTGCGAGGCCGTTGCACTCTGTGGCACAGCAGGGTCAAGTGACAACAGAGGAATTCGGACTGCGGGTGATCCGGCTTTGATGAAAGTCTTGTAAAATCTGCCGCTCACACAAGTGTCTCGGGACTTCTCCTTTTCTTCCTTATGCATGCAAATGTGTTGTTTACCCTTGCAATTTAAAGAGAAGCTACTAGTTGTGAAGCACTTCCAGCAGTTCCCCAACATAAACAGTGCTGGGAGTCTTTGGACAATGCTTCCATTTCATCTTGTGTTTATCCCACACGTGTTCCCAGTAGCTTGTGACTGAGTCTCGTAGGTGAAAAAGGCATCAAGGACGTCTAAAATGGATACCGACTTCTGGAGGCAGCGGGACAGCCACTGGCTTGCTGGCTGCTCTACCCATGCCAGAGCCTGGCAGCTCTGGGCAGCGCCTGCGGCTCTTGCTCGCTCGTCCTTCTGCAGCAAGCGTGGCTCTCTGCCCCCTTTTCTTCTCTCCCCAGTGCAGTCTGGCTCTCACCACACCCCAGGCCACCCTTCTCTAAGATGCAAAAGCTGGCGTGCCCATAGTGCTGAGCTGACAAGGTCCAGAGGTGATCGTGATGCCTCGCTCAGTTCAAGTTCATCCTTTTTTTGCTCCCCCGTGTAAAACAGGTTGTGCGGTCACATGACAACATTGCTTCTGTGCTGCAGGGAGCTTCTGGATCTGACTTGCCGTCTTGCCAACACCCTGAAGAAATATGGGATACAGAAAGGGGACAAGGTGGCCATCTATATGTCCGTGTCTCCCTTGTCTGTGGCAGCCATGCTGGCTTGCGCCAGGATTGGTGCTGTTCACACTGTGGTCTTCGCTGGATTCAGCGCGGAGTCCTTAGCTGGGAGGATCATGGACTGTAAGTAGATGCAGACTGGGGAACAAACCCCTCTGGACAGTGCTCCAAGACGTATCCCAATTCTGGGTTTTCTTGGCAGAAAGAGAAAAGGTTCATTCTCAGCTGGCGGGACAGTTCACTCTGCTTTGCAAACTACTGTGAAGAGCCTTTTCCTTAGTGGCAGTTGCAGTATCCTCTGGCCTTAAAATACTTTATAAATTGCTTAACATTCAGTCTGTGCTGGGTTACTGCCAGACAGCAGTGAAGCTGGAGGGAAAACCAGAGCTTAGGAATGGGGCCTGATTTGTTCTTTCGCAGTATAATTGCAGTGTTTCTTTGATACTCTCGCACAGTGCTAATTCTGCAGTCTAATTGTGATACTGTGATTTATGTACAGCACTGGAAGCGTTGGCAGCCTGCCCCTGCTCTGTTAGCCGTTGTACCAACAGACAGAGCTGTTTTTAGCCCAAAGCACTTGTAGTGTGATTAGGTAAAAAGTAATGCTAAAAATACCAGCAGAAGAGCAAAATAGCAAGCAGCTCATGTCCTAGCAGTCACATCAGTTTCTTTATGGCTAGTGTGAGGGAACAAGTCTTACAGCAATTTTCATGCTTTTTTTTCTGTTTTAGTAGAGTTAATCTATAGAGAGCAAGTACATGTTTTAGTTATCCCTCACTTTTGGCCACTTGTGTGGAGGTGATGGGCTAAAGAGCCATTTCTCTGCAGCCACAGCTCTGTAATAACGTAGTGTGGTACAATTTGAAGTGCTCTGCCAGAGTGCTGCTGTGTGCTGTGGCTTCCAGGAGGTTTCCCCTCAAGGTACAAGTGAGTTTCAGAAGGCTGCAGGTATCTCAGAGCAGGGTAATACCTCCGAGAGGCTGCTGAGTTTGGTGCTGTTCACTTCAGTTTGCAATGGACACTTACATGCAGCCCCAGAGAGAGGATGAGAGAGGGGCAAAGGTGCTTGTTCACTACGGTCGTAGGAAGTCTTGCACTGGTTTCAGTGCGTGAGCTGTTAGGCTAAAGCAGCCGTATTCACTGTAACACGGGTAACTGGGAAGAAACTGTTCTGCGTGTCGGCTTTGCTAGGCAGGAATGGAGGTGTTTAAATGGCAGTGAGTGATACTTAGGCTAGACACTGGGAAAGACTTTCTTATGTTCCTGATAGGCATTGGAGTGGACTGGTGGGGAGAGGGTAGAATAGTTACCACTGGAGTGTTTTAGGAAGATTGGACTGACAGCTGTCAGAAATGGTTTAGCTGGAGTGGACCCTGCCTTGGGGTGGGGGAGATGGACTAGATAACCTATGGAGGTTCCAGGTACCCCTAATCTCTGTGGGTCTCAGGTTTTAAAGTCTTTTCGTCAAGTGGCCCTGACTGGTTTTGATTGATAGAAGTTCTGAGTATTTGTCATGCATGTTGTCCTATACATCATCCCCAAAAGTAATGAAAGCAGGGTGCACATACTAGCCTGGAAGACAGGCCGGCATGTCTGCTAATTCTTTATTTTTTTAGCTGGATGCAAAGCAGTTATCACCTACAACCAGGGAGTCAGGGGAGGCCGAATCATAGAGCTGAAGACTACTGTGGATGAAGCTGTGAAGAACTGTCCAAGCATCAAACACGTCTTTGTGGCTCAGAGGACAGATAACAAAGTCCAGATGGGTGACCGTGATATTCCCCTTGAGGAGGTATGTTGGTGTTGGCAAGCCTTGCCTGTTTCCCCTGACGTTTCTTGAAGTATGTGATGTTTACTGTTCTGGGGGAGAGAAATATGGTGCACTAATAAATGTAGGGCCCAGCTAACACAGGCATCTCTGAGAGACCCGATGCAGGGCTGTTCAGAACATGTGTGCGAGAGTCTTGCTGAATGTGTAGATCATGCACACTCTGGTATTTGGCTTTGGTCTTTGATCTGCTGTAGGCTACACTGGGAATCGGCAGCCAAGGAAGATCAGGCAGTCTCCATACTTTCCTTGCATATGTGTGCTGAGCTAAAAGCCTATGAAGCACCCTCTGCACTGCAGCTTGGCACTCTAGTGTAGCCGCACCAGACCTGCCAGCGATGACTGGCCTTTATGCTGCCTCTGGAGCAGGCTTTCAGTGTGTGCTGCTCTTCCCATGCTGCCACAGTACCCCGGTGGGCTGATGGATACAGCTGTGTTGCAGTGACAGCATCTGTACATCCCTGCAGTCACCTAGCTCTGCAGATGGCCACTGGTGCTCCGGATAACTCCTTTTAGGTCTGAGTGTTGGCTCAATCATCTTTCTCTCCATCTGTGCCCTTTGGACCCGAGTTCTGCGAATGAAAAGGAGGTGCCCCTTATGGCATCTGGATCTTTATCCTCAAATGGTTTGCCTGTATTTACAGTCTGCTAGGTTTGTGAGTCGAAGCAGGTCAATCTATGTCTGATTCATCTCAGCATGGGCAGGGAGTATGCTGCTCCATTTTAGTAGTCTTGCAAACAGTGCTGAGATTTAAGGAATGAGTGTTTCCTGAGACCCAGAGTGCACTGATGCCATTGCTGTTGTTGTTATACTGTGTTCAGACACTCTGTTATGGTTTGTTATATGCACTCTCAGACTGGACACTGTTGAAAGGCAGTGCAGAAATAATCAAGTTCCTGGAGAGACTTAATACAGCCTATGGACAGTGTCGTGGTTACCCCATGATGGGAGGACAGTGATGGCTTGGGACTATTTAGAACCTGTGCTTCCTGGGGAAGAAAACAGCAGTTGTTCTAATGTGTTTAGCTGGTACACATGGGACTGCAGCCTAATGCAGAAGTAGTTTTATCAGTTTGCTGGCAGCAGTAAACAGAAACTACTCGTTGTAATAATGCCTGGAAATCACCCGTCTGCAGCCAAGATAATTACTCGGGAGTCCCTGTGCTGGTCACATGAGATAGGAGCAACTGCTAGGGTAAGTTAAACAGAGAAGTCAGGTTTTATTCGGAAATTGTCTTGCTGCTTCTTACTCTACAAAGCACATTCTGATGATTTTCCTTAGTGTGCAAACAGCCTGAGGTGCTTTGGTGATCCAAGAGCTGAGCTCAGCCCATTGTCAGTTGTAGAGTCTGAAACATAACAAGAATTAAACCATATCTGTTAACTCTGTCATTACTGATCTTTACAGCAGTTGTGCTTTCCAGCTCTTGTGCAATGACTTACTGCAAAATTTAAGCTCATGTAATGGAGCATATGAGAACTCCATCTTAGTTTCAAAAACTGGCAAGTCAGCCTGAATTGGCAGTGCTGAAGTGTCATAATAAATACCTGAGATGAGCAGGAGTGCTGTAACTCAGAGGCTAAGAATTACGTCTGACCCTATCAACTCTTCATGTTTTATTAAGCTTTGTTTGTCAGACACTTTTAAACAACTGGACCTGCCGTTGGTAGTGTTCACTTGTAAATACAGCGTGTTTACAGTGTATACTTGTAAAAAGGCAGTACCTAATTCCTAATACAGAAATTCCTTCAAAAAGCCACCTAATAACCCTTGCAGGAATCATTATTCATCTAGGACAGTACAGAGCTTGAGAGAAGCAAGCCAGCTGTGCTTTTTTTACAGCCATATGTTGAGCATCTGGAACACAGTGTGATTATTGCAAGTTTGTACATGGATAAGAAAAATGTTCAACCTCGTCCTGAAAAATCTACAGTCTGGGCAGACAAGCCCTCTGCTGCTACAAGGTTCATTGACCACAAACATCTCTTTCAAAGTACATTATTACCCTTCCTCTACTGGACTGGGCACACAAGCTGGACCAAAAGTTTGCTCTGACCTAGCAGGACATTGCATCCTTCCCTCCCGTGGTTCTGACCGTAGGGGTGAGGAGAAGATCTCACCCACCTGGCCAAACAGTGGAGTGTGAGGAGAGTGACAGAGGCAGGAGGGTAAAGCACTCTCCTCATGGGTAGAAGCAATTAGAATTTGAGGATCAAATGGACAGGACAGTCGTCCACTGCTGGGGCCAGGGGAGGGATATGAGTGCACAGTTTAACTGTTGCACTGCAGTTTTAAAAGGAAGAGGAAGGTCCTAAACAGTATCCAGTCAGCCTTGCTGCTGCTGTCAAGTGTGGTTCATGATTGCAGTCACACTTTGGTTTTCTACCAGCAGCTTGCAAAGGCTTGAAATGTAAGCTATGACCTACCATTTTTTTCCTGAAATGTTATTTTATCTGGCCAATTCCCCTTGACTCCTGCGCCTAGCAGAGGTATTGGTGGAAAGGCTAGGTGCTATGTGTCCACAGGAACCTTTCCACTAGGTGAGCACATATAATCTATGATACATCCATGGACGTTTGCAAGGGGGCAACAGCAACGGTGGTTCTTGTCTCTGGACACTGTTGACATGCTTACAGATGGAGTATTGGTTGGCTCCATATGGCCAAAGTCTTTCTGTCATTACCACCTTTTCTTCCTTAGGAGATGGCCAAGGCAGCTTCTGTATGCACTCCAGAGAGCATGGACAGCGAAGACATGCTTTTCATGCTGTATACCTCGGGCAGCACTGGGAAACCCAAAGGAATCGTTCACACCCAGGCTGGATACCTGCTGTACGCTGCTCTCACGCACAAGGTAACTCGGCTGCCTCCTCTGGAAAAGGTTCACTTACCTTCCTACAGTACTAACGAGAGGGACTTGGACTGGTGAGGGGTGCTGTATTCTGTGTTTGCTGCCCTATTGGCTTATTGGTTGTAAACAAACTGAAAAATGTCTGAGAACGTGTAATTAATCTTCAGGATTTGTTCCTGGGGAATATAATACTATGCAAACCAGAGCCTAGAGTTATGAAAGGAAGGAAACTGCAGTGCTGCTACTTCTGCATTTAAAATGTGCTAGTGTTGCAGGCCAGAATTTGCGGACATTAAAGTGATGCAGCTGAGGAGATTCTGGTAAGTATCTTACTGGCATTGGTAATGTGGATATTACTGTAGTATTTTGCAGTGGGATGCTGGTCTTTTTTATTTCAGAGAGGATCTGCATAGCACTTGTCTGAAGATCAAAAATTACATTCATGCTCTGTGGTTGCACCTCTACGCTGCTTTCCTATGTGATCTAGGCTAAATGTTTTAACCCCCTTTCTCATGAAAAAAAAAGTCAAGGCACTGCTTCTTGAAGCTTCTGGTCTGAGCTCTGCATATGGAAAGGTAACAGTGAAATGTTGAGAGGACTGCGGTGAAAGATCTCCATCTGACTTTAGTGGTATCACCCTGTTTGTAATCACACACAATTCAGGCAGAGGTTTTCTTTCTTTAGGCTGACACAGTTGAATTTTTAGAAGATTTGAATGTGCAAATGTCAGACTTCTCTGCATGATGGGTATTTGTTATATCAGCTTTTCTAAGTGACAGCGTAATCTCCAAGGCATCTCTTTCTTAGTCCAGAAGGTAGATTCTACACCCTGGTGCAGACATGCAGGGAGGCACTGTATGCAGCTGCAGTCCCTTGAGAGGTACTTCAGAGCCTGAGAGGGAAAGGCACTTGCAAAAGTAAGGTGAGAATTTTCTCTCCTAGGTAGAGGGATCAGCTGACCTGTGTGGCCTCTGTGGTCTTTGCACACTCATGTGTGACACTCTTGTCACACACTCATGGGGTTTTCTTTTAGTTCTGATCCACTTTCTTTCATTGAAAACATAAAGCTGACTCTGCCTTATGAGTCAGGACCTCTTCACCATACGGTAGAGGAGTTAGATTTACAGCGGGAAGCATTTTCCATAACCAAGACCAGATAATGAGTTCTCCAAGATTTTTATCTTGAATTTGATGAGCAGGGAGAGGGGAGCATCTGGAAAGCGATACACCGATAGAGAAGCTGCGCAGCTAAGAACATTTCTCAGAAAATGTTTCATGGGCACATATCAGTTTCTCCAGCTTTCTCATGAAAACCTGTTCATGTTCGTGAGGGGTCTGAGCCTCTGAGGCCCTGAAGCTCAAGGTCAGCTCTCCCATGTGAACTGCCTGGAGTAGGCACCCTTAGGTATCTGGGGCTCTGGGCTTTGACTGTAAGCTTTGTTGCTCCAGTCTGAGCAGCTGCTGGTACAGCCATGCTCCCTGTATGTTTGCAGAAGCAGTCAGGAGCCTGGAAGCCCTGGTACTGGTCTCTGACTTGCTTCCTCACCTTGGCCTGGCCTTTGTGTTGCTGTGTCCTACGTGTCTGGCTCCACTCGCCCTGCGTGCTCTCTTGCTCCCACTTGGATGTCCAGTCCAGCATCTTACCTTTAAGCTCTTTGCGCCTGCCAACAGAAAGTCAGCTGGCCTTACATTTGTCTTTGCAGTATGTATTTGACTACCAGCAAGGCGATGTTTTTGGCTGTGTGGCTGACATTGGCTGGATCACGGGACATAGCTATGTTGTGTATGGACCACTCTGCAACGGAGCCACCTCTGTCCTGTTTGAAAGCACTCCAGTGTACCCTGACCCAGGTGAGGAAGCGGTGGGTAAAGGTTTGGCTAGACATGGCAGTGTGACAAAGGAGATTTAGAAACCTGTCCGGTGTGACCTGCCTGCTCAGGGGAGGTAAGCTCCATTTCTTTGGAACACGTGTCTATGACATTCAGGAACATCTGTGCATCCAGGGTGAAAAAAAAAAAAGTTGCCATTGGTTTTGCTCTGTACTCACAGTAGTCACAGCTTTAGCATTGTGTGTTAACCTTCCTGCTGAACATTTGCAGTGGTATGTCAGTGCTAGACAGTTAAAAAGCCTGTTTGTGATCTTGCAGGTCGTTACTGGGAAGTGGTACAAAGGTTGAAAATTAATCAGTTTTACGGAGCACCTACGGCTATACGCTTGCTGCTGAATTATGGAGAAGAGTGGGTGAAGAAATATGACAGATCTTCCTTGAGGACCTTGGGATCAGGTAAGGGGCATGAAATCTTCTTCTGAAAAAGACGGGGGGTTCTAGCTGGTGAAATGAAGGTACCAGAGGAGCTTGGCTGACCAGATGGGATGTGGTTAAAAATAGATGATAAAGCAGGCTCCCTGTCAGGCTTTTCAGATATTTTCTCAGCAGAAGGAGAAACAAACTGAAGTTAAGGCCATGGAACCTTAGCGTGATTGCCTGTTTCCTAGCTTATTTTGCAAGATCGCATTCTTTGCTAAAAAGATTTATCTAATGGTAAATGCCATCACTTTGAATTTTACTGGCTTAGGAAGCCCAAGCAGCATTTTCCTGCATTATTTAGGATTCTAGAGGTTCTTATATATACCTGCATTGGTTAGTTACTTTCAGTGGTATTTATTGCTTGCCGTTTGGTCTTTCGGGAAAAAGTCAGTCCTCAGCTACTTGAGTGCATTGCAGTCCTTTGCACATCCCAGCATTCTGCCCAAAGATCATGCATTCAGCGTGTTGTGCACCAAAAGGGAGCATGAACTGCCTGCAACCCCCCGAGTCTCAGGCTGCTTCCTTTCTTATTTTTGTCTAGTGGGAGAGCCCATCAACCACGAAGCTTGGCAGTGGTTCTACCACGTGGTGGGAGAAGGGCGCTGCACCCTCGTGGACACATGGTGGCAGACAGGTAAAAGGCATCCTTCGGGGAGCGTGGAGGGTCCTGACCGTTGGCAGGTTGCTGGTGGGTAGAGAAGAATTACTGCATTTCAATTTGATCCGACGAGTCTGTCAAAAAACCCTCCTGGCATTTTGATCAGCTTTTGAAAGTCGCTGGGGAGTTTCAGCACATAATAGCAATATAACAGCATATAAAAGCAATAGCAATGTTGGTGTTTTTTTTCTTTTCCCCTCTAAATGTTCTTTGATATTTTGAATGCTGGAAAATCTCAATTGGTTCTAGAAACAGGAGGCAGAGATTGAATTTCTGGGCAAAGCTGGGAGTAGGCAGCTTGAATTGGAAACCTCATTTTCAATTATTTATCCACCTGTACTGACCTTGATATGGTCTTATCATAAAAAGGCATTTATAGCACCATATAGCCACAATCTGTACTTAGGTGTGCTTTATTTCCCTTCCTGGGAACGGTCAGAGGAGGATGGAAAACTAAGCTGTGTAGTCAAAGGGACCCGGTGCAACTGCTCTGGTGGATTGGAAAGGAGTGAGTGGAGGCTTGCTGGCTGGCTGTGCATCAGGTGGGTAGGAGACAGTGGCTGTCACCCAGCAGGGCTGCCTGGGAGCAGCTTCTCCCAGAAAGTAGTATGCTGTAGTTGCTTTGGCTCTGGACCTTTGATGCCTCAAAAAGGAGTGCGCTTCTGTTTTGGCAACATGCTTGGCCCAGCTGTGTGCATCAGTTAAGGCTTGTTTTGTGTTTACAACCTGCTGGACAGAGTGACTGTCTGTCATAGATCCCTGTCCAGATGGAGCAGAGCTGTTCCCTGCCTCCTGCCCTCCCTGGCCAGCAGCAGAGAGAGGCCACAGCGCTGCACTCCAGCTGGGGCTGTGCTGCCTGGTGGGACCCTGCGCTTGAAGGAGTCCTGCAGCTCCTTCCCGGCCACCTCAGCACCTGGTCCTCTCTTCCAGGCACCAACATTCAAGAGTTGCTAAAGGCATCTTGCAATATGTCCTTCTCAAGTTGTGAACCACACAGTTTGCCATGGAGCCGTGGACTTAAAGGACACAGCACAGCTGCTGGCATTCTGCCTCTGCTGAAAAAAAGATGTCCCTACTCTTAAATTTCTAGCTGCCATTGGGCAGAATGTTCATTCCCTTTCCAGTCAAGCTGCTCCTGATTTCATCCTTATTCCTGCTAGCAGGCTCTGTCTTCAGGATCCCTGTGGCCCATCTCAATGTGATGAATTAGCTTCTGGCACACAACCAAGTTCCATTTAATCCAGACCAGACCAGACTTGCAGGCTCTTTTTATTTTCAGATTTGAAATAAAACAACCTCAGAATTCAGAGCAGCAATGTTAACTACTATCTACTTCAATTACTGATCTCTTAAACCATCTGGGTTCTCAGAAGCTGAGCAGAAGGAAAGCTGACTGGCTAGGTGCTATATGCTTTCCTCCTCACTGCTCTGAAATAAAACATTGTGGAGAAGCAGTTGATTACTGTACAGTGATGGAGTTGAGAAGAATCTTTTTTTGCCCTAACATTTTTTTGGTTTAGTTTGTCTTCAGTTAACTGGTGCATGCAGTGTGCATACAGTGTCTCCTATTTCCTCCGAAGTACAGGGTTAGGTCTTATATTAAACTGTATTTCTCCTGGGTTTTTGGAGCAACAACTGTCAGGTGAGAGGTTAAAGAACATTTGCTGGACAGTCTGTAAGTGCAGAGTGCTTGATCTTACCTTGAACCAGGCATAGTTTTGCAGGTAAACAGTTACCAGCTCCTGGAAGCATAAAATAATGATACCTATTCATGAAATTGATTTTATTAGAAAGTAGAATCAATCTTTCTCCACAGTTGATGCTTCCAATAAAGAGGAAGACAAATTATTCTTGGAAACATTATATACGCCATTTGAATGTAAAGGGAGCGTGGAAGGAGATCATAGAAACAGTTTGATGGATGCTGGTTGTGGTCCTGCAGTGTCACCTCTCGTAGACAATTTCAATATAGCTTGTTAATTGTACTGTTGTATGCAGTGTCCTCTACGGTGTGTTGCTCTCCGAAGCAGCAATGTGTTGCCAGCTAATAAAGCCTGGTAGGTGTAAAGATCAGCAAATGGTGATTTAAGAATCCACTTGAAGGTCTTTGGATGAGCAAATGAGTGAGATAGCAATTACGAGAAGCAATTTAAGTAGTGTGGTATGTGCAGATGAGAGAGAGAGAAAATTCCTGTGGCTCTTACTGTTAAAATATTAGGTACTGCTGTGCTGTGATTGACAGTAATAGAATCAAAGCTGTGTTTGAGTTTCAGGTGTAGTTCTTTGTAGTGCAGAAGAGACACGAGGTATTTTTACTTTTGTCGGTTTTATAAAAAGAGTACAGCTGTTGTATGCAGCTGTGAACAAAAGCTGGTTTTGAAAGACATCTCTGAACGGGCCCTGGAAGCTTTTGTTGTTGGCATCATCTTACAGCGATTTAGACTGGGCTGGTGCTTCTTAGGTGGATTCCCCCCAAAGTAGTCAATCCAATCTATCTGTGGTGGTGAAGACAACGGTGGCAGAGAGTACATGCTGCACCCTGCTGCCAGAGGTCATCTACCCACGGCAGAGGGGAGCTTGTTTCGATGCATCACCCTCCTTGCTCAGACTCTGCTGTCCTTGCTTGAAGTCTGGGTGGATTTGCACTACGGTGACAGCATGGGCACAGGTAACGTGGAAGCACAGCTTTTAGACCGACCTTTAGAGGTCGGTCTGCCAGCCCGACCTCTAAAGAGACAGACTTCATAAAGGCAGGGTAGAACCTAGAAGTCTTGCTAGCTGTCATCTGTCAGTGGCAAAAATTTTTCCTGGTACTTTTAAACCAGTTTAAAATAGGTCTTTACCATGCACATAATTTTTAAAGCACCCTTGCCACCATGCAGCTCCCTCTGGAATGTGACTTTACTGCCTTATGTGCAGCTGGCTGCAGGATGTCTAGGATGTGGCAAAACCCATGTTGAAACGTAGCTTGCAGTGCTGTGTTCAGAATGAGTACTGGTTTAGGAAGAGCAACCATCAGTTTAATCAGGTTCCCTGCTCTGATGCAGATTTTGTCTGTGCAAACAGAGAACAGCAGGTATCTGGGGTGCTTTTTTCTTTTTATGAAAAAATTCAAGATGACCCTTTCAAAATAAACAGAAACATGTGAAGTAGATGCATGCCCATCAATGAAATGTGAAATAATTTTATGTGTAAGCCGCATATGAAACTATTTTCTGCAGGTCTGAAGCTTAGCGTTCCTCAGAGGCCCTTCCTCATAGCTACGTCAGGGCAGCTGGATGCAAATTCAGGGTCAAATTCAGCCTTTCCAACCCCTGGTTTCAGTTTTCACAACCTCAGCAAAGCCGGTAGAGAAATGCACTCTCAAAGTGGCAGAACGTACCTTTATTTATAGAGCTGTATTTTTAAAAGCCTAATGCTCCTTTGTTTTTGTTTCTCTCTTGTGTTTCTGCATTAGTTTTAGAATAGAAAAGATCTGATTAAGGTTGGAATCTGATTTAATGTTCATCCCAGCAGGAATGAAAAAGGATGATTAAAAGGTTCAATTTTGAATAGAAGATAAGCTCAACCTGCCTGTAAGGGGTGGGTTAATCTCATACTCTGCAATAATAGTAATTCAGACTCTTGAAGTGCTTTTCATGCTTTTACCTTAGACAGCTGTAAAAACAGCACCGGGAGATAAATCCCCTGATGTGCTTATAAAAAGTAACTGTAAAATCACTTCTAGGGTAGGAAATGGGGCTGGTGAGTACTGCCCCTGCCACCAGGCAGCCCTGTTAGCGTGAGAAGGACCTGCAAGGGTGTAAGTGTGCATTATAGCTGCCTGTATTTGTTGCTGGTTGGTAGCTGGAGGAATGGGTTGATTTGTGAGCTGACTTAGGGCCAGCTGTAGGAAACAGAGCATGTGGGCTGAATCAATGGGGTCTTCACTGTGTCTGATTGATTTGCCACGGACAGGACTGTGGGAAGGCTCTTGAACGCACACGTCGTGGCTGCTGCTGCAGGGTCTGCAGGCTGTCTGGTGCAAAGCCAGCTGCTGTAGCCCCTGTACTGCTCTCCTCTGAGCCTTTGAAGAGCTAAGCTGGACATCAGCGATCCTGATGCTCTGGGGCATGGGGAGCTGCTCTTCCCCTGAGGCGGCTGCTTGGCCACACTCTGGTTTGTCACCGATGTACACAGGGGGCAGCAATTTTTGCAGCCAGCAGTGAATGATGCATCATGCAATTATGGAGTAGGAGTAGCTCTTGATCCGAGCTCACCAAGGGAGGGACCTGCCTGCAGCTCTCTGCTCTACCTGCTGCAATGTCCCCTGTAGATACAACAGGCCTTGGTGGTGTCATCCTGGCTTGCCAGACGTTTTTCTATGTTTAAGCCTTTCTTGTAGTCACAAAGAGCTCTTGGTTTGTCAGGTCTGTGCTGCTTTCAGAAAGTTGTGCTACTTGGTCTTGCATAGTTGCTTCCCAGTGGCTTTTTATTGCAAGGTGGCTTCGCTATTCTCTTCTTTAACTAAGAAGAGCTGGCATCTGCTTTCATCCAGCTTTGGATGGACCCCAAATATTTTGTTTTTCATTATTCTTCCAGAAACTGGTGGCATCTGCATTGCCCCACGGCCTTCAGAGGAGAAAGCTGAGATCATTCCGGCTATGGCTATGAGACCTTTCTTTGGGATTGTGCCCGTGCTGATGGATGAGAATGTGAGTTGAGGCTGTGCTGGGTGCCCGAAAGAGAAGCTGCTGTGTGTTTCTGCCTTAATCACCTTTCTGATGGCAGAGTAACAGGATCTGGAAAGATGTTTGTTCCTCTGTTAAAATGGTAGAATAGATGAGCAATTTATATATTGAGCATATCTCAAATGTCCATACAGATTGCCAGCTGGGCATTGCAAGCTGTCTGCAAATCTCTAGAGGAGTGTTTGCATTTTCAGCACCACTTTTATGGTCTTACACTGCTTCTGATTAAGAGCTGCTGCCTCCATTTATGAAAGCAGTCAGAAGTCACACAGCTCCTGGAAACCAGGGAGCTGAACAGTTGGAGCAGTGCGTGCAACATCCAGTGACGTGGCAAGACTGGAGCAGCCAACAGGACTGTGGAGTTTTCCAAGGAAAATGAAAGGCATGAGGCCCTGCAACTGTGCGTGTCTGTGAGAAAACTGGTGCTGGTCTGTGCTGAGCGATTCCCATCTGTGCCCCAGTGCCCTGTTAAACAGTAAAGCATGTAATCTCCTCCATATACAGATTGTTAAGGGAACGTGGCAGTTAACAACAGTGAAAGTGGAAGGCAGGGGTCCAGGCATTTCCCTGTTAGCCTCATCCCAGGCATCCTCTGGCTGCTCGGCACATCTTTGCTGTCATCTTTGCTTGGCATTGCCCTCCGGAGAATCACAGGACTCACTTTTCTTTTAGTCTTACAACTGTCTTATCTGCTGTGCCGCTGGCCTCAAGGGGTGAGGAAGGCATGATACAGACAATAGCTCCATGAGCGGATTCATTTTCTCCACCTGTGGTCCTCCACTGGCAGTCTGCAGTGAGCAACAGGGTGACTCTTGCCAGATCAATGACACAGAAGCACTTACTATTCCTATTTTGTTCACCTGATCATCCTTCCTGTGCTTGAACCTGCAGGGAAAGGTTATAGAGGGCAATGATGTGTCCGGTGCGCTCTGCATTGCCCAGCCATGGCCTGGCATGGCAAGAACAATCTATGGAGATCACCAGCGATTTGTTGATGCCTATTTCAAAGCCTACCCAGGTAAGGAAAGTGCCAAGAGCACTTGCACTGCAGTATAAGCACACCGAATATTTTCAGCAGCACTTTGTGATATTTCTGTATCAGCCAGATCTTGGTTCCTTGGGGTTGTGCGTCACGTGTTGCAAGCGTGCACTAATGGTCTTAGAAAGTGTTGACCTTTCTAGCGGTCAAAAGGGAATGTATTTTAAAGTCCAAATACCTTTTCTTTGGGGCCATTTGTGTCTCACTTGGAAATAGGCATATTGGATGGGAAAGTACCTCCTACATCACTGAATCTCACTGCTGCTGTCACAGGCTGTGTTACATCCTTCCTTTTTTAAAACATGGTCAAGTTGTATCTGGCAAGTAATTAGAAGTGGCAGGGAAACATTTTTTTGTATGAGATTGGACACTCAGGGGAGCAACTAAAAGGGATTTGAAAGCTACAAGGTAGGCAAGAATTAGAGAGATAATCCTGCAAGTTGTACAAAAAGGGTTGGAAAGTAAGAATGGGAAACTGGTAGAAGAAATTGAATGAGCCCATAGTCCCTTATTACTCTCTACATGTTTGCATCTGAAATCTTGTATTTAGTTGATAGTTGTTTAATTGATTTGGAAGGGCAGGAGGCATGACTGAAAGTCCATGAATTGGCCAATAGTGGGTCCTGGCGAGAACCACCTTCAGATTTTGCAGCACTAGCTGCTTGCTGCTGCTCAGAAGTGCCACAGGAACAATTCAGATGCGGACATGGCTTTGATGAAGAGCCAACACAATCACCAGATGTGTCCTCAGTGACACTGGAGTTTCCTGGAACCACCGGGTCTTTTTCAGTTTCCATCAAAAGTTTTAGACTCTCCAAACACCATGCTTATCATGGTTTGGTTGGTTTTTTTCCAGCTAATCTGATAGCAGTGTTTCTGCCACGCTCATATGCTGGAGAGGGACTGTTATCTGGGATCTAAGTCTTTGTTAGCCAGGAGGGAAAATGGCTTTTCATCGGTTCCAGTGTAAGTGATTAAAAAAATTGGCAGTGTTCCCATGTACAAAATGTAACAGAATGGCTCCCTTTCAGCTGAACAGTTTTAATTTTCCATGAGCGCTGAGGTGTAGCTAGCAGCAGACCTGAGATTGACCAATAGCCTACAGCATGATGGCAGATGGCATTTGAAGTGGTTTTATCTTAGAGCTGTATGCCCCAAGCCTGAGCACACAGTTGCTGTGCAGCTGTAGGCGAGTAAAGCCTAGGGAGATCAGAGAGCCCCCCTTGGTTTTGTAAATCCAGCAAAGCATCACTGTGTTGTGTTGCTGGACTTGGTTGTACTACAGGGAACATCAGCCGCTGTTTGCTGCTGATTGCCTACAGTGATTTTGCCCATCTTGGCAGAGATCTGACCTCCACTGTCTTGGTGCTGCTCAGGTGGTTACTAGGAGCCAGCACAGCCCAGGCAGAGCAGACGAAGGTTGGGGATGGCAGAGGGAAGTGGGAAACGGTGTGTGGCAGGTCATGCAGCTGTAAGCTTGGGAGTCCCTGTGAGCTGCCTGACCCACCCTACCCTACTCGCCATCCTAGAGCACGGTGTGTTCAGCATCAGAGCCCAAAGCAATAGGCTGGCACACTTCCTGCTGCTGACCACCCACGTGTCTTTGCTGTAGGTTACTACTTCACAGGGGATGGTGCTTACAGGACCAAGAAAGGCTATTACCAGATAACAGGGCGCATGGATGATGTCATTAACATCAGCGGACACAGGCTCGGGACGGCAGAGATAGAAGATGCAATGGTAAGTTCTGAGCAGGTAGAGGTCCCTTGACAGGGCATATCTGTGAGGCAGGGTGGTCCCTTGAAAGAAGCTTTATGAATTTAAACAAGTGCAGGGTCTGTTGCCTTCAAACCCCTGTCCCTGCATACACACAGCAGCTTGATGCATAATGAATAGCAAATGAGCAAAAGGAAACAGCACCCTTATTAATGAGACGACGAATGGGCAAGTGAGAGAGCAGTCACGCTGTGGGCAGTCCCTGCAGTTGAACTGTCAGAGCTGTGTTTCCTTTCAGTGACATTATACTGTTGCAGTTGTAATTTTGGATGCTGGTGGAGTCTCCATAAGGGATTGTCTCTCCTGTTTGTTCCTTCCCTTCTGCTAACACCTAACCTCTCCTTCGCAAATCTGTGGTTCTTGTTCGTCTGAACTAGCTGAGTATGCCTGAGAATTCAGCAGTGTTAAATATGAAGCAGCCTTGATTCATGTCAGCTGCAAAGTTAGCCTGTCATTTTGAGAGAGAATAATATTAGCTCAGGGAATTGAAAAGAAGAAGTCCTCAGAGCATTTATCTTCAAAGCATGGCGTGAATATTTATTTCTATATTATGTGCCTTGCCTGCAAATGGCACTTAAATGTAACATTTGATAAACCTGAGCTGTGTTCACATGGCACACAGGATCCTACTGTCTCCTCTGTGAGTAAATTTTTTGTCTGTGTGATCATAGATACAGGATCTAGTTCCTCTCCCACTCTGTACATGTGTATATGCAAATATATTTATGTTTATATGCTTAGATTGCTCTGCAATGTTTTCTTTCATATTTTAATCTAATCTAAGATAGCATAATCCAGTTTTTGGTGTGGGATTCAGATATGTGATTTCTTCCAGTCTGTACACAAATTGTCTTCTTACTGCAGAAGAATGTTAAATTAAACTCTGAAGTGTGACAGAATAAATCACTGTTGTGTAGCATAATAATAAAAATATGCATTCGGCAAAACAACCCTTCCCCCCTTCTGGGAAGATGAAGAGGCCTGATTCTTTCTGCATTCTGGTGTGCTTTAGGCACTTACAAACACCAGTCAAATGTGGACTGTGATGTTGGCAGCTTCACTTTTGCTCTGATGGCAACAGTTCCCTGTGGCACAGAACAATGCAGGACTGGTTTTGCTTGTGATTTGGCCATGGCCAGTCACCACTTGGGACCGTAGCCATTCACACATAAGAGCACGGATAAAGAAAGAGAAAGCAGGTTTCGAGCTGGTGCAAATTCAGCTTGCTGTGCAGTGGGCTTAGCGGTGTATGTAAGAGTACTTATTTCTGTGTTTAAAAGCAGAGCCAATCCAGTGAGTAAATGCTACTCTCAGAGACGTGGCCATGGCCGTTGCTGCCAGCTGACCTTGCAGTAGGAAGGTGGCATCCAGCTTTCCTGCTGTGCTTTCAGCAGGATCTGCCAAGGGGAGGGTGAGATATGGCAAGGTGTTTTGTTCCTAGAGCAACTGGCGCAAACTCTGCAGGGCTTGAAGTTGTTACGCTCTGTGTGTTTTTGTCTCACTTTTTGTGAAGGCTGATCACCCTGAGGTCCCTGAGACAGCTGTGATTGGGTATCCACACAAGATCAAAGGAGAAGGTATGTGAAAAGCAGTGTCCTGACATGACACCTACATACACTTCCTTAATTTCTAACCTGGGCTCTGTGTTAGGAGGTGCCTAGGGAATGGGAAGGCAGTTATCCTTAGGTTGACTGGCATTGCAGCCCCAAGAGGAAAAGACAGCCATGAAAATAACTGCATGTTCCTAAGCTGGGTGCAGGTATTACTCCCCTAAACTGTTTTCACACATAGTGTTTACATATGTAGTAGAGCTTCCTTAAAAAGGATTGTGCTCAGAGATGTCCTTTGAACAGAATGGGAATAGCTGATTTGCGTTGGCCAGCTTTCGATCCCAGTGGCAGTTTGGTTATTTATGTTGAGTTGTCATTGTCACTGAGATCAGTCTGGTCCATAGAAGCCAAGACAAGGCTGGGCCATCGTTTGAGGGCTGGAGTCTGACTCCCTTTTGTAAACAGGATCTATGGTTTTCTTGGCAGTCCCTAGATTGCGCATAGGAATGATTTGAAACCTTCCTTGGCATTCAAGTGAGCATCCCTGGTCTTGCCAGCCAGGATCTAATATGAGGTATGTGGCTTCTGCTCATTTGTCTTCCAGGTGCCTTTGCTTTCATAGTGCTAAAGGAGCAGACAGCTCATATAGACCGTGTCAAAGAAGAGCTCAAAACCATTGTGGCTTCCAAGATAGCAAAATATGCTGTGCCTGACCACATTCTGGTAAGTGGGACACTGTAACCAGGACTAGGAGCAGGAATGGTCACATTGAGCAAGCCTCACCTTCCTGCCTGCAGTGCTGCTGTTGTCCCTCTCTAGCAGGACAAAGAAGCAGAAAACCAGAACTAGCTGGAGGGATCCCTAGGTGGGGGTGGGCAGGTGCAGTGGTCTGCATGTGCTCCTTCGCCATGCCTAAGGATCAGCAGTGACCCAGAGGGTGGCTGGGATATTACAGCTGCTCCAGCCTGCAGAGCAGCTTCTTGGTGGGGGCTGTTACAGAGCATGTTTTAGAGCTACCCTGAGGCTGCTCCATTTGGGCCAAGTTCTGAACAGTCCTTTAAATGGGATGCACAGAGAGCACCATGCTTGGCAAGAGCTCTGGCAAAGGGGAACCCCAGGCCTGCCCTGTGCCTCAAGAAGCACTTGATGTCCCTGTTCACCATGCAGCAGCATTACTGCTCCACATAGCTCTTGCCCTCAGCTGACCCCCTGCTGAAGCAATGTAGCACTGCTCTGGGTGGCCCTGTGCAATGGATCAGATAAAACCCCACCAAACTGTAGAGAAACGCCACAACCTTCAGTGTCACTGAAGGGCAGTGACACTTTTCTACTGCCCAGCTATTTTGCATTGATAATTAGCACCAACTCCAGATCCCAAAGCACTGGCTGTTTCTATTGTGTAACTCAGACAGCTTGTTGAGCCTGACCCTGGGAGCACTGATGAACTCCAGGCTCTGTTTCAAGCCTGCTTACCTTTCAGCAGCTCCCTTTGTGTGTTTGGGGAGAGTGCCCAAAGCTCCTCCTTAGCTGCCCTCCAAGGCCCATCTGCATCCATTCCACACTCTGCTTGGAGGCAGTGACCAGACCACTTCTTTGAGGGGCCCTGCTTTAGCCACATGCTGGGAAGGTGGACACCAAGACACAGGTTACAGAATACAACAGGAGCAGGCAAGGGTGGCTCATTCAACTTGGAACAGCCCAAGACGTCCTTAGTGGATTGGAGCAGCTCCCAGAACTTGCAGGTTTGCAAGGAAACATCTTGTTTCCCTGTGTTTGGGGGTAGTCCTGCAGAGAAGTCCTACAACTCTTTCCTTGTATGTTAGTTAATGCTTTGGAGTTTTGTAGCCTACTGGCCTGATCATGTTAGCAAAATGTGAGACCTGCTAGCATCTCTATTCAGTGCCTGAAAACTCTTTACCAGGCTAAAATTTATGCTAAAACCTTTGAATCTGCTGCTAAGTCTTTTGCAGGAAGCATAGCCAAGACATTTAACATTCTTCTGGTTATGAAGGAGGGCGTGTAGGCTGACAGATACAGTCGGGCAGAGAGAAACATCAGGACCCAGGAGTTATCCCTTGAGTAGGAGACCTTGTAGCTGGCGTGGAGTATTGTGTGCTTTATATTCCTGCCCTGTAAAGGGGAATATGAATGTCTGTTCTGGTAAAGGGTTGAGATCTGTGTCATCATCAGTGCCTGAGTTTTCAAGTGTAACTAGCTTTCTAGTTCAATAGTTAACAGCTTATTCAGGACCTGATTATCCAGAGCTGTGCATCCTGGAGATACACAGCAATGAGTAAATGGGGAACAAAGTCCACTTAAATAAGAATAAAATTTATAGCACAAGGAATTGATGCTAGTGGCACTCCTCTCCTTGGACATAAACCAATGTGCTCAATGGTCTAGTATTTGCCAGGAGCCTCAAAGGAGCTGTGGCCATGAGATAGCGTGCCAGGCTTAGGACAGTTCAGCCAAATTGCCTTGTGGTTTGCAGCAGGACCCAGGTTCTAATATGGGTGTGTCTTTCCCTTCTCTACAGGTGGTGAAACGTCTTCCTAAAACCCGATCAGGGAAGATCATGAGAAGGCTGCTGAGGAAAGTAGTCACTGAACAATCAGGCAACATGGGAGATGTCACCACACTTGATGATCCAAGTGTTGTCAAGGAGATATTAGATGCTTACCAGAAATACAAGAAGAGTTCCTCATAGCAGGCAGCTCTGGAATCTCTCTCCTCTGGAAATGTGAAAGGTCTCAAAAAACCAGGCAAACGACATAGTTCTCTTGGTGTTTTTTTAAAAACTCTGTTCCCTTCTAGGGGAACAACATTTTCCATTCCACAATGTATTTTGAGATGCACAGAGCTAGGAGCAATCTGCAGTTCTGCAGTGTCAGTGAGCTTCCTTTCATTGCTTTTAGGGCTGATACAGAGCAGCCATTGGTGGTTTCCATTAGCTATGATGAAATTTAATACTAGCTGAAGCAAGATGCAGACATTAATGTTTCTCATTTTAATGTTACT
Organism: Aptenodytes forsteri; assembly: GCF_000699145.1. Lineage (NCBI taxonomy): Eukaryota > Metazoa > Chordata > Aves > Sphenisciformes > Spheniscidae > Aptenodytes > Aptenodytes forsteri. Next base: position 112,113 of record NW_008794584.1, on the reverse strand, counting down.
GTACAGGGAAATGTTTTTATACAATGCTTTTGCTGTTTTAAAAGAAGCCCTGGAATATACTTCAATTTTTTCTTCAGCTTGGATATCCAAGTGCAAGTAGCTGTATTTCACTGCAACTGTGGTGCCTTTTTGGCAATGCTGGGTATTCTAGTAGATGTTTCACATGTGGTGTTAGGGAAATTAGAATGACATTGCTAGTCTGATAATTCTTTCTTGTGTTTACCCAGTCATTACCCTTCGGCTTTCCTCATAAGGATTTGTTCCTACCACTGTATGTCCTGGGACTTGCCGGAGATGGTGAGCCTGTGTCCCTTCATGGCCCACCTAGGCAACCCAGCACTAGCACTTCCAGCCGCAAAACAAAGCCTACTGCTGGGCTCCCTACATGGCCTGAATGCATTGCCAGTTGCATAGGAGGGATCTGGTCCCATGTGTTTTTATTCTGCCTTGAGAAACTGAGATTACCAACCGGGTTTTTAAAGTAGCTGTCCTCTTCCTCATTGGTGATGACAACTGATCAGTGTTGTCCATTGTGGTTCACTTCTGCATATTAGGATTGGTGGTCTACAACTGGTAGATCTTTGTTGCCAGTTGGCGATTTGTGTTAGGTGCCTTTGTTTCTTGAAGTCACTATGAAAAGGGATGATGTTTGCTTGCTGTCTGTCAGAGAAGCATTGGGAAACAAAATCCTGAAGTGCTCAAGAGAGGTTTGAAGCTGAGAGAGATGTGCTGGAGTGTTCATTGTGACTTGCCAAGCTGTGCGATTTCTGGCCAAGGAATAGTTATTTTAGCCCACTCCCAAATGGCCTGTAATCTTGTTTGCTCCAACAAAGACAGGCACCCAGTTTGGAGGTAGGTTGGTTCTCCTGTCAGAAGTTATGACTTAATGCTTATCGTCCACATCAGCCCCTTCCACATGCTGCCGTGCTGATCTTCCAAAGAGTTAAATGCTGGGTGGGTACCTGCAAATTGCACAATCCACAAAGAAGAAGGAAGTGCCTCTTAGATGCCTTCTGGAAAGCGATGGTAGCATTCCAGACCAGCAACCTCAGAATAGCAGGGAACAATAGCCTTTGGCTTTCATATGCTTTCAAAATTGCAACTAATATATTCAGTGTTTTATTTCTGGACTTGTTTTATCATGAACGCATTTTGATTGAAGCACTCCTTATATTTGGGCCATTCAGAAGAATTTGCTAGTAGGTCTCCTGTCCTCTACTATGCCACTGAAGGTCATGGAGAAGCCTGTAGGTGACAAATGCCTTTGAGACTTCTGCCACTGCTAAATTTGGTTTAAGCTGGCTGAGTGGTTCAGGGTGGTTGGAGGGGCCACAGAGCATGCCAGGAAGGCACAGCAGAGGACTCCTCCCCTCTCCCTGGGTGCAAAAGCTCAATGTATATGCCAGTGTAGTGTGCACAATGCTGATCCTGGGAGTGTGTGCCACAAGAGCTCAGGGAGAGCTTCTCCATCTTAACCTGCCTAAGCCAAGTGACTGCTAACCACCATTCCAGCGATGTGGCTGGGGTCACTCCATCAAACCTTGCAGTCCTGCCTCTGTCTTTCTCAGATGACAGTCTGCTTAGTTTCGTGGAGCTGTGTGTTTTGGCCTGCCAAACCCCTGAGTAATTGGCAGAATTGCCAATTTTTGCTGTAGTTTTACAGAGGTTACTTATTGCTGAATTTAACTGGAGCAGCACTGCCTTTTCCAGTGGGACTGTGTACGAGAAAGACAATCTGTGCACCTAACTGGAGGCAGGAAAGGCAGGAAGGAAATGGCTAGGTGATCCTGTAGGGCTGGGAGAGGAGTGGTGAGGTTTTGGGGCCGCAGAGATTTTGGTACCAAATGGGGAAGCGGGCTGCTTGCAGTACAATGTGTTCTCAAAGACAGGAGTGTTGTCTTAGATCCCAGAGTTCCTCTGAGTACACTAGCTGCATTTGCTGTTTGTTTTGGTTTTTTTTAATTTATTTTAAATGTCTGTAGGGACTGGGTAATACAATAGGGAATATCATGCTTCATTAGAATTCCCATCCTTCTGACTGCAATCCATTTTTGCTTAAGGTAAGTAGACACCCTGTGGACTTTGTGGGAAGTCGAAGATCAGAAGGTTTGATAGAGTTGACAGGATGTTAATATTTTGGGAGACAGCCACTACATATATCCTCTATTGCCATTGCAAAAGAAAAAAAAAAACCCACTTCCTTAAGTGATTTTCAAGTGGGAAGCAGCCAGGAGTTAACGCTTTTGACAGAAAAAGTAGACTCCCTTTTTTAAACCAGTTGTCTCCACACAGTCTGAAATACAGCGTGGAAGAAGAAAAATGACTTTTGAACAAGATTACACACTTTCTTTTTAGTCAGGAAAGCATTTCCTATATTAGGCATATAGAATTTCCTTGTCCTGTTGATCTGAAATTTCCATGCTGAGGTGTGACCCAGTGGTCACAGACACATGGTCTAATTCATCTGAACTGTCTCACGAAGACTAGCTATGTAAGGAGCAATGTGCTTTGGTGCATTGAGACGTTCATCATGCAATTCCTCAGCCCAGGGAAAATGGGAGATAGGTGCGCTCCCTCACCTGCATCCCTGTTGTCTCAATTTGCATGGGCTTAGGGACCATGGCTGCCAGGGAGGTTACAGACTGACCAGGTAGCTGCAGCACCACAATAAATTCACAGCCATGCCAGCTATGGTGTGGACAGACTGTAGTTACAAACAAGCCTCATACTGTGAACTTCTGAAGCCTTACAAGCACCTTTGCTAAAATCACGTCACCAGCATGTGCAAGATTAGAGTGCCATATGCCTTCCATCCAGTACCACGATGGCCGCTCTGTTTCTTCCTTGCGCATTTCCACAGCTGAGCTGTGGTCCTTGGGATGTCCATCTGCTCAGAGGCCCCCTCGGGGTATTCAAAGGGAGCACGTGGTGCTGTTGTGCTGCCCACATGGTGTTCTGCAGTGGACACAGCTCCTGCTGGGCAGCCTCAGCCCCCACCTCTCCTGGTAAAACTGCACTTCTGCAAGTATACCAGCATCAGCTCTTGGAGCTAACACCATGTGCTCAGTTCATCTAATAGCACCCTGAGGCTGGTAGAAACAGAGCGAGGCAGGGCTTGGAACTGGTACTTCTTACAAAAAGAAGAATACTGTGCTTCACTGTGTAGGCTACTTGTAGAAAGCTTTGCCAAACAGATGAAATTTTCCAGCCAGACAAGTCCCCCTTTCTTCTTTTTCCCCATGATCTCTGCTAACTGCAGCGGTTGCATCTTCAGTGCAAGCCTGTGTGGAGCTTTGCATTTTCGCTACTCCCTGGACATCATGACCGTCAGCACTGGTGGGTGGCGACAGTGCTTTCTGCTTCACATGCAGCAGTCTCACACCCCCACCAGGCTTGTGGTTCAGGGAGGGGTTCAGCCTGCAGAACTGGCACTGATGTCCTCAGTTCTTGAAATGCTAGGAAGGAGGTAGCTTGCGAAAGACCCCAGGCCTGCAGTCTTAAGAGCTGATCTTCGCTAATCGGTGAAGGAGGTAATGGTATATGGAATACTTTACAGTGGGATCGTGGGACAAACTTGGGGGTAATTGCTCTGTTTAGAAAAGCAGAACTGTTGAATTCTTCTAAACCTTTGTGTGTCCATGAGTAATGTGTGGGTTATTTGCCAGATTGCCTTTGTAGCTTCATTAAAAGAGATCCAGAGTCAATTTTAGCTGTTGCAGCTTGTTGCAAAGGGCAAATGTGCTTGCTTTTTTTCCCACTCGGTTTTGCCGGTGAGAGCCGGTTGTGGTGCCTTTTACTCCACTGGAGACACAGACCATGATTTTCTTAATTTTAGAAAGGGAAAGTCTATCTTTCTAGAGATGAGGTGTGTGTTGTACAGTCTAATGTTAAGCCTTTCATTTCATTTTGTTTTCTTGTAATCATGCTTTAAACACATTTATTGTCCTTGACCAAAACCAATTTTTTCAATGATCTCTGTATTCATATTTTCATTAAAGGAAATATCTTTCTCTGTGTGATGGGTTGGCTTTGCATCTTAGGTGTCTGGCCCTCCATCCCCTAAAGTGTCTGGGACTTTTTCAGTTCTTTGGACTTGCTTCTGCCTGTTCTGATTATTTTAGTCTGCCAGCACAGGCCAAAGAAAGGCAAAGGAGTTAGAGATCAGGATGAGTCATCTTGTGGTCCAAATTGCTGTTTTGCTTTGCTGCTTTTCTCTAAACAGTAGCTCACAGGAAATGAGTTACTGCCAGAAAACTGCCACTGCAAAACAACTCAAAAAGTTGAAGAACTAGCATTTGCATGTCAGTAAGCTGTATTTCTCGTGTAAATCCTGAGGTCCCACTGCTCTACACTCATTTTCCTGTGTGATGCTAACAGAGAACAACTAGTGGGAACAATTAATTACCATTAGTTAATATGGACAGTTCAGCTACTAATCTCCACAGCGTGCACAAGTAGAAAAGGAGTGAAAACAGGATGTGTGTGGGGAACATGAGAGACAGCATTGTGTAGAAAGTGAGTGCGTAGCTGTCCCAGAGCCGAGCAGATGAGAAGCAACTTGTTTCCAGGTGCCACGGATCATTTGTAAGTGCCAGGAACACATCCTCTGCAGGGTGCCTTGTCCATTAAGAAGTGAGGAAGATTGTGTTTCACCCTCTACGTACCACATGGATAACACTATAGTTGTAATGCAGGGACGGACAGTGAACATCCTCATTAGCCACTTCTCCTGTTACCTCCAGCAGCTGCTTCTGGAAAGCTTCCAACACCACTCTTAGCTCTTGCAACCCTCTGGCAAGTGTCTCCAACAAGTCACGGAAAGGGCTAGATAGAAAGGCAGGTGCCCATCTCCTCACTTTGTGTTTCGCTACTGCAGCTGCCCTGATTCATTTACTGAGAATTTATTGGTAAAATGGAGGCTGTTTTCCAGCCTAACACAATTACATTCAGGGGCTGTCTCTGTGGACAGTTAAAGCCACAGAAACTGATTTCAGCAACAAGTTTCAGTTTTTAAACTAAGCAGGAACAGATGATTCTTTTTCAGCTTGAAAATTCTGGACAGGGAATTGTCTTCTGGCTGAGTGTAGAGGCGCAACATGTTTTTCATGGCAGCGAGCCTAACCCTGCTTTGTCCTGGATAGAAGGCTTTGGGGACGTAACCACCTTTTGGGGTGGAAATGGTCACGTCTGTGCAAAATTACCAGCCTACAAACATTGGTAATGAATGATCTGCCACAGCAGCTTTTTCACTCTTGCTTCTATTCCTCTGTAGCTGGTGTGTATCTGCCTGGACTCCCTGTGTCTGCAGTGACAAAGCTTACTTTGACTTTTCGGTCTGTTGAGGCTGGGAGAGCGGAAACCCAGCGCTTTGTAGTGCTCAACCTGCACCAGGCATGCAGAAGACTCAATTAAATTTCTTATACTTATTGGACCTTGGGGATGCCACTTTACTCCTCTGTGCCTCAGTCCTCTGCACCCCCAGAAACAACAGTAGCCTTACGGCAAAGTTAGGAGGAGAAGTTGTGGAATACTACTCATAAGGTCCTGGAGTGAGATAGTTGTTCAGAAAAGCGGGTGCCTTTAGGGAACAGTGCTGCTAAGCTCTCTTGCAGCTGCTGGCCCTGCTGCCTGAACTCAACCTGAACAGAGAGAAAAGCCTCGCTGCCCCCCCCCTCTCCTTGCCACCCTTCCCACAGCCCCACAGACACTGGCACT
>NW_008794584.1:105264-106014 GCF_000699145.1 Aptenodytes forsteri | reverse complement strand
CTCCCCCCCCCCCTTTCCTGGCCACAGCCCCTCTCTGTGGAAAACCCACACGTTTTGTTACTAGGAGTGATGCCAAAGAGCCTTTCCCATTCCTTGGCAGCGCACAGCTGGGGAGGTCCCCTGTTCCAGCCCTTGTCTGTTGAGCTGCACTTGCTAAACGCTGGTTTTCGCAGTGTTAACAAAGCCGTGGGTCCGATCTTGGCACTGGCACCCAGGGTCCTTCCTGTAACGCCGCTGCTCCTGAGCAAGGCAAAGCAGCTAGAAAAATCTCAGCACATTGTGTTACCCAAAAGACCAAGAGAGGAGCAAAGGTGTTGTTCTGGGAGCCTGCGGGCTGACAAAGATGGGGGGGTGCGGGTGTCAGCCCTCACCTCTGGGCTAAGTCATCCCGTGGGCGCACAAGTTGTTGAGGGGGACAGGCAGACATAAAGAGGGGCCCGGCAGCTCCGCCAGCTCACACCCCCGACACCGGCTCCGGGAGCCAGCGAGGGATTTGCCTTCCGCGTCCCAGAGCCCCGCGGCGGCCCTCTGCCTTCCCGTCCCACCGGAGACCATTTCCCCTTCTCTCCGGGGAAAATCACCGCCGCCCTCTCTCTCCCTCCCTCCCTCCCTCCCTGCGGTTTCCTTAGCGCCATCTTGCGGGCCCTGGGGCTCGGGCTCGCCGCGCCCGGGGGAAGGACGGCTGCAGCACCGGCCCTGCCCACGGGAGCCCCAGGCCGCCCAGGGCGCCACAGGGGCGCCGGGCGGGGT
>NW_008794584.1:80208-104535 GCF_000699145.1 Aptenodytes forsteri | reverse complement strand
GCTGCCGGGGGGCTGAGCAGGCCGCCGCGGGTGTGGGGAGCAAGGCCGCAGTTCCCCTCTCTTGGTTGGTGGCAGAGGTTGATGCTGGTGCACCCGTGGGTGTCAGCCTGTGGGTACCCCCGGCCTCCCAGCACCCCGGCTCCGCAGCGGGTGCTTCTCTGCCTAGTGCTCGGGCTTCTGCTGGAGGTGGCTGACAGAGGGAGGAGGGTTTTGGGCAGGGCCTGCACACCTGCTTCTGCAGAACTGCAGGAAGAGCTTTTAACCAAAAAAAAAAGGTTTAATTTGTGGCTTTTTTTTTTTCCCCCAATGGGTCTTTTTAAGTACTGTTTATCTTTTGCAAGTCAAGAAATAACAGTTGTCCCATTGTGGCTTGCACAGATTTATTGTGGGTGTGATTAAGTCCTGTATAACTGGTTAGTCTGTTTATATTTGGCAATAGTTTAAAGAGTAATCTGCAGTTTAAAGACTAGTCTATATGTATCTGAGATAGAATAACTTTATAAACAGTCCATTTGTTTGTGGCTAAGTTAAAGAAGATTCTATTTACTATTTTCTGTTTAGGAATCTTATAAAAAATTAGCTTCACTGTAAATAAAGGCAATAGCTGCAATAAGAAAGTGATGGTGTTTGCCTTGCCTTCCACTGAATGAAGTAGTTGATGACTTGTAATACTTTGGTTCACCATCTATTATGTCTCTTCTGACTTGAGTACCTTGCAGATTCTTATCTCTGCCTTTCAGGGTCATCAGAATGAAAGACTGTGTATGGTGGCTTGCATGGGTAGCCCCTGTTTTTGAAGGAGAGCATCAGCATCTCTCAGATTGAGAGACTGCTCTTCCTGGCTTCAGCCTCTCTTGGTAACTTTGCTCAAATCAGTTGAATTTCTAAGGCTCCAGCAATGATCCAGAGTATCGTCAGGTTCTGTTCTCATGAGACTCTTCTGCATGAAACCAGTGGAAGAAATTCTGGAGGCTGCCCTTTTTCTGTCCGGGAGCCGTGGCAGAAACTCTTGATGACAGTTGCTTTCCCTTCTGGCCCCCCAGTAGTTCTTCAAGAGGATGAGGCAGCCTGAACTCCTGGCTATGGTGACCCGTAGTATCGTCTTGCTAGCCTACTGTCTGTCTTCAAGAGCTGGTGCAATGGCTTCTCTTTTTAGTTCTTAGTGACAGCTAAATTGCTGTCATTATAGCTGGAGTCCTGGTAAGTTGCGTTATTGAGATTTGTGGATGGAGTCCATGTAGGATTAATTATCAGAGACACAATTAGCTAAGGATTTCTGTTTTGCTTATTAGTGTTGGTGAACCATTACTTCAGTGATTCTCTCCAGTGAGAAAGTTACTGTAAGTCAGTAACTTACAGTTGTCAGTATTCTATATTGGGTATGTTTTGTTTGTTTACTTTTATAGGGATTCTGAGCAGCTGACTTTTTTAATTTTTTTTTTAAAGTTTTTGGGTTTTATTTAAATTCTTACGGTTTCAGCAGTGTCTAAAACAGGTCTTGCAGTTTGCAGGCTTGAAGTGTGAGTTTGCTTGTCACCTCATTCTTCCTGCCTTTTTCCTTTATTGTCAATTCCTTGCAAGTTTGAATGAGGATCAGAAATATGACCTTTACTTAAATCATGCTTTCAGGAGCTTTAATTAAGTTGGCTTTGGCAGATGAGTTCCCATTCATATTTATCTGCTTCCTTTTGTGTGAGCTATTCTCAGCTGTCACAAAGATGCTCAGGTGTCTGCTGACAGTACTTTTATAGTATTGAGCCTTCATCTTTTGAAGGACAGTGGAAGGACAAGGCCGACAGCTGAAGTCTTTGTGTGAACTTGGGGATCGCCTCATATCTCTACCACCTGCTCTCGATTCCAAATCCAAGGGGAAACAGACTGGGAGGTTGTTGCTTCCTCAAGACATCTACTGTTAGAGCAGGAAGTGCTGAATTCTTCTAATTAATTACAAGGGCATTCTGGCTCTTGGGAAGTATGAAGAGGTCAGTGCAGAGGAGAGAGCTTGTTGGAAGCAGTTTCCCAGCCTGGTCCAGCTCAGATGGAGACAAGCTTAGTGGTGTAACACTGCTGAAGTTCATGATGGGAATGAACTGTGCTCTTGAGAGAGAGAAATAAAATTTAGTTTTTAATATAAAAAGAGCAGGAATACTTGGGCATGCTGGTGGAAAGGAAGGAGGCTTAGGCGGTGAGTGCCTTGGGGGAGCTGGGGACAGTTTGGTGACCAACAGCAGCAGTGCTAACAACACTTCTTGGAACGGGCTGAACTGTCTGTAGCTTTGGGCTAGCAGCAGCCACAGCTCTTGTCATGGCAGGCTGCCAGCATCCTTGTATCAGTCATCTCGGCACAGCCTGGTGATTAGCGCGGTGGCTTGTGATGGCCCGTTGGGTACTGTGCAGAGCTGGGGAAACTGGGGCAGGCCTCCATCCTAACGGCCTGTGTCTGCTACCAGAAGAGAGGGGCTGACAGCAGTTGTGCCATCAGGAAAGAGCTGTGATGGATTATGAATATTCCAACTTCTGTACTTTGTGCATGCAAGCAGTGATCAAATCCAGGCTTAGTTCTGTCCTTGCTGTTCCAGCTGATAATCCCAAAGGTTACCTTGATGCTGATATTAGTACTGCAAGTACATGTCATTAGCTCCCCAGTTGTGATATTTGTGCTCTGGGCAGTAGTTTGTATTTCGTACTGTCTGGATGATTGGCTAATGAAGGACAAAACAGTGGAAGTGGTCCAAGGATTAATGCAGAACCATCAGCCACTGTTTGCCTTTATTTAATTGATAACTGCAAGGAGGCTGGCTGGCTGGCTGTGCCAGTGAATGGTTCAGAGTAGCTAAAATTGTGGGAGCTGCTTTTTCAGCTCAAGGCTAGGATTTGTTGAGTGTGGCTCTGTGCTTTCCTCTGTAAATGCCCGATTGATGCCTCTAAACTTGTTGAGAACAAAACCTGTTTTTCTCCTGTGGAAGAACAGTTTTTACTTTTTTGTTGTGTGTTTTGATGGGTAAATAGAAGATACTTAATTTCTTTTGTGTACTGGGGCTTGAGTTTCAAACCAATGTTCACTAAATTAAGCAAGCATTCATTTAACTTCTCTAATGTTTGTTGTTTTAGTTGAACTTTTCATCTGTAATTTGTGCTGGGATGGAAACCATTGCCAAAACTGAAGATCAAGTTAAAAAAACCCCAACCAAACACCATCACCTCCCCCCCATTTCTTGGGGTTTTTTGTGTGTGGTTTTCTTTTTTTTTTGTCAGCTGTAACTTGTAGCATGCATGAAGCCTGAACATGAGAATACTCTGACTCATATGATGCCAGTATGCTGAGACTGGATAAATATCCCTTTCTCTTACCCTAACGAGTTCAAAATGGACCTTAAAGGTCATTCAGGATGGCAGGTGGGCAAAAGTATTTCTGGTTCCTTTTGTGAAGAAAATAGGCTGTTAAAGAATTTTTAAAGTCTATTGTATCTTAAAACAGCTTAGCATGTTAATCTTATTTCTTGGCTGGTTTTGGCAGTACTTACAGCAGCAAGGTGTTCCGTGTTACCTTCTTGACTTTGGCTGCATCTCTAACTGTGCCCCTGCTTGGAGTAACTGTTCTACTGGATTGTCCTATAGACCCTCAGCCTATAAGGTAAATTATTGCTTTGTTTTGAAATAAATGTTATTGAAGCGTAACTTCTTGTATGTGTTCTGTTGGTTTTGGGTTTGGTGTTTTTTTTTTCAGCAAACAAGACTCAACCATGTAAAGTCGTTCCAACTGGATTAAGAAATTGGGGAGTGATTGCAGTATTATCCATTGCCATGGCTTGCTTTGCATAGCCAGTCTGTTTCTGAGCCATCTTGTGCAGTTGCGTGTCACTACTGACCACTGAAGGAGCTGAATTACTTTCTTTGATTGTTAATCTAGAAAGTGATTTTCTGCTGTGCAAGCTGTCACTGAAGCTTGTGATTACTTACGTGCACTCTTGCCTTCTGTGAGACAAGAACTGCATTTTCACTAAGGACCAAGCTGTACCCCTGCTATTACAGTTTTGTCAGAGAGACTGTTTATCTGAGGATGGAAATTGAAATGGATGACCAGACTGGGTTGATTTGGCGCTTTGTACCAGTGGAACCATATGGTGATGTTATATTTAAATGCAGATCTCATAAAGCAATGCAGCTAGGTGATTTCTGCCCTGAATGATGAATTCATAAACATCTGAATCAAGGTCTGTATCAAATGTGTAGTGTAACAGTGAATCAACTACATGAGAAGATGTGACCTGTGTTGGGAGAAGTTGTGTGTGAAATGCTTTGATTGCTAGCATAGGGTGGAGTCAAGCGCTGTTTAGTGCTCGTGGCATTTTGAAGTAAGTGAAAATGCTCAGTCTGCTAAATATTTATGATCAACTCGATAATTCCTTAATAAAAAGGAACAACAACACTGTAAATATCTCTAGAGTTGAAAGAATCTGTTAATGTAGTAGGGTAGTACTTACAAGTCTTGCCAATAGGCTATTAGACATAAGCTGCCTCATTGCAAATCATAATGAAATACTTTCTGCTGTGGTTGGGTTTAACAAAACCCAATTCCCTGAAATACACTGCAACTGAACAGTAGTTCTGAAAGCCAATAGGATGTCTATAATGCTTTTCCTATTGTATAGTCCTGGTCTAATTCTAGTCCAGGGTAACAGTATTCTGCATGCTTATATTTCTTACTTTAAGTCCCTCTTACAAGACCGGGAGAACTATTCTTCCTGCCCAAATCCCTGGCTTATATTGCTGTACATTCTTAATTAGCTTCTTAGCTTCACCGCCAGAAGTGGTTCCAGTCTGTACAATAGATAGGATGATTCTGTGTGATGTTTATGAAATGTTTTGAAAAAGCTCAAGGAGGTAGATGCTATCTGAATCAATCCCTTCAGTGAAAGAACACGTAAAAATCTCATTTGCCAATAGTGATGTTATTCCTGTAAGCCACTGGAAACAATGAGGAATAAGAGGAGGGAGAAAAAAGCAGACGTGATCTGTGAAACTCCACGTGAAATTCCTGCAACTCGGGTTTATTTCAAGTTCTTTCTCTATGAGCCTGTCTTGGATAATATGGATCCCAGGCAGGATTTTCTGCTTGCAAACACAACTGTCCAAAGTTCCCAGCAAATGAGTTCCTTATCTGAAGCCTGTTATCCTCATCTGAAACTCTTTGATGCTTGGAAGAAGGGATGGAAAACAAATTTGTGTTAGCATTGTGAAGACAACTCTGCTGTAAATCTTCTGTGGACAGGAGCTATCAGTTGGCTTTGCCACTGCAGTAATACATACTTAAAGGAAAGTTGGCTGTCTGTAACCAGACAGATAAAAGTATGTATTTTTCTCTCCTTCTGAATTATTTGTGCTGTGAACCTGTTTTCCTCAATTGTCATGGCTTTTCTAGTTTGCAATTTCAGTTGACTTTTTCCCCCCCAGTCACTGAGGCTCTAGAAATTGTAGTGATTTTCACCATATGAGCAGTAGAGTTGCAATGTGGTTGGTGACAAATAGGTCCTGGATCCTGTGAATCTGGGCAAGTTTTGGAGTCAAACCTCATCTTTTTAAGATTCTACAGGTGGAAGGCATTTGCTTATGGTCATATAAGGAGTTACTTAGGAAAAAAAAAAAAAGATTGAAAAATTCTTTCAAAACTTGGCCTAGGGAGCTTTAGCATATTCTTGTGAATGAACACCTAATGAGCTTGGGCATGTACGCAGCTTTTAGTAATAACTTTAAATCCTTAGCTCATGGAGACTGAGGTGGCTTATGTGTGTGCTTTTCAGTCTCTTCGGTTCTTAAACATATTTGAGTTTGTTAGCACAGTTAAGGCTGGTTTTGAAGCACAGTGCTTTGGAGCCTGGTATTTAAGTTGAAGCTGTATAGGCATCTTACTACTTCCCTTCTCTGTATCTCTCTTGTTTGTTGGAACTCCAGTTGTCTTGAACCTGGCTATTTATGTGAATAAGGGCTTGGAAGATCGGACCTTATTTTGTCATTTTGAGATTTCAGTTTATGTGCAACTTACTCCTTTGAGTTGGTCTTTCTCTATGGGAATGCATTCAAGTCATGAACGAGAATATATGTTTCAATATGGTATGAAAGCATGTGTGTCCGAGTGCTCAAACTACTGGAACACTTTTTTTTCCCTAGTTGTATGCTAATTAGTAATTAAAAATTATTTTTTCTCCATGATGAAAATGCTATACAGTGTCAGATCTCGGTGTATTGTAAAATGCCAGGCTTTGAAATTTTAAAACCTTTTTGCTTAGGAATTTGCATGTATCTACTTAGGAAAAATATTCTGGTAGGAACAAGTCATTCAGCTGAGTAAGAAAGCAGTTATTCTTTTGTGTTGTGGCAATGCAGAAATCCTTTGCCTTTGTGTAAGATAGATGAACTGGGAATGTGTTGTTGGACTTGAAGCCGTATAGATTTCCAGATACGTCTTAGGAACACATAACTGCAACTTTTCTGATCAGCAGAACCAGAAAATTATGATCGCTGATGAACAAGAGTCAATTTTTCAGCTTGTCAGCTATGTTTTCTTTTTTGAAATATGCTGTATGTAAAGCATAGGTCAGGTTTGCAGGAGTTGGCAAACTAGGAAAAAAATGATCCAATATGTTGCTCAAGAGTGTTTGCAGATTTGCGCAAAGGATCATGAGGTCTGTGTTCTGTTTTGCAGTTTGAAGGAACCTCCCCTCCTGACAGGTGTGCTAGAGCCCAATATCAAGTTACGAAAAGCTGAGCGGTTATGGGAAAATCAGCTGGTTGGACCAGAGTCCATTGTCAATATTGGGGGTAAGCACTGACAATACAAGCTTTTAAAGAAGGGTCTTTAAATGTTGCTCCATTGATAAGGGTTTGTTCAGCAATAAAGCTGTTGGAAAACAAACTCTGGAAGTTATTTTGAATATGCAGGTTTTTAAAAAAATAATTGTGTTACGCAGCAAAGCCCGGCTGCTATATACTGCTTTTCTCCTCTTTCCCCAGTATAAAATAAATCTTGTTGCCAGATTAAAAATCCCTGTCTTCCAGGACTGAAAGCATCAGCAATGTAGTGAGGGGCTACTTACATTAGGAGGAAGCGGTCCCATTTTTCATTTGGCTAGCTCTTAACTGGGAATTAATATTTACAGGGCACTACCTACTCTTTTAATGCTCATTGCCTCTGAGGGAACTGAGTTTTGTGGTGTTAATTTTTGCTTATATGACAGAAAAAAAATCTCAAATTGATAAATAGCATATTTACATTTTAGTGCTGTTGCATGCATTACAGGTGCCATCCTATACTTCTCTCTTATGGCACGTGTGTTCTCCCCAAATCACAAACCCATGCCACCTCTGAGCAGCTTCTTAATGCCTGCTCTGCTCTCTTATGGCACGTGTGTTCTCCCCAAATCACAAACCCATGCCACCTCTGAGCAGTAATAAGGTGGCTAGACTTGTAATGGCATGACAGCCACTTAGTAGGAAATCAGCTTTGTGCAGGGGTGTTCCCTGTGCCACCCCAGCCACTTAGTAGGAAATCAGCTTTGTGCAGGGGTTGTTCCCTGTGCCTCCTGAAGCGGGGTAGGGCTAGAAACTACTCTTGACATGAGTCCTTGACTGTTTTAATGTGAGAAGGAAAGGGTGTGGGAGTTGCAAGCAAGGCCCTTACTGAAACATCCTTCAGTTCCAGAGGTGCTCAGTAGCTATATAATTTATTTTCCTTCTGCTATATCTTCTAATAAATTAGTAAAATATTTTAAAAAATTATTTTACCCAGCAAGAAACTACTGTAAATTCCTTCCTCAGATTATGCTTTTTCTACCTATCTCTGTTAACAATGTGCTAAAGTGATTACCTGAAGCCGCTGATTCTTTTCTGTTACCTAGTTTCATCAATCTCATTGGAAACTCTTTAAGGAAACCTTCCTGCAAGGGACAACTGACCTATGGGTGAAATAATCAACCTGACTGGAAATAAGTTTCGTATGAATAAATGTTGAAGTCGTCTTATTCCCTTTTAAAAGTGTAATTAGCAAACTTAAAACTTCAGTTAAATTGGAGATGGAAAAGTCCAAGCAATGGGCTGTACTAATCCAACGGTCTTTCATTTAATTTGGTTCTATGGAAAAGTTTGTATGTTGTTTGTATTCAGTGAGTCTGTCTTATGCTATCACGTGGCTTGGCATGAACACAGTAATTTGGCAATGCTTTTGATTTGGGTGGTTGTTCAATTGCTATGGTTTTTGTAATTCTTCTCCAGAACTGATACAATATGAGCATTGGCAGGTGTCCAGCAGCCTATGTGTACTGTATCAGAATGAGATGTTTTTATCTAGTCAGTCTCTCATTGAAGAGTGGTAAGATGGATGCAGTGCCTGATCGCATTTTATGATGATGTAGCAATTTGCCTAGAGGGATCAATCCAATGACTAGCCATTAAGTTGTTACATCTACCTTTAACCAAGAATTTGGACCACTTATGGGTGAAAAGCTTCATATCCCATATTTATAACTCCTAAGACTTAAATCCTTCCTCTTCTTTTTGAGTTGGAAGAAATCTAACCAAATGCTCTTATTTGCCTTCATCTTTCCTCTTCCCTCTTTATTCTTTTGCTATGACTGAAGACAGCTGTTACTTCACTGTATCTTAAACATGAATTCTACTTCATGCTAGTAGAAGGATCACGTAGAAGGATGTTTGCCACTACAGTTTTGTGATCAAGCTAATCCCACCAGTTGTTTTTGCAGATGTGCTCTTTACTGGGACAGCTGATGGGAAGATTATCAAAATAGAAGATGGGGAAATACAAACAATAGCCAGAATTGGCCATGGTCCTTGTGGTGAGTGACAGCTCCTGAACATAGTGTACCTGAAAATGTCTGGGTCACGGCTTGTGTTGGTTAAACTGGTGTTCTGTCTGGATTGCTCATGCAAGTGCATATCTTTCTCTGTAGAGATTTGTAACAGAAATATTAATATATTTGTATGAATGAAGTATGAGTGGAAATATGTATATAAGCACTGGAAGGAATAGCAGAACGAAGGGCCAAAAGAAAGGGAATGGGTGCTCTTGATAACAAAGGACACTGTTCCCAGCAGTAAAATTTAGGAATGTGGGTTTTCTATGTCATGACTACAAGGCCTGCACTCTAGTAAGGCTGCAGCATGGATGGCTTGTTGGTAGAAGATCCTGCATCTTAACACTGGGAGGAAGACAAGGTTGAAGTGCATCACAAATAACATTCCTTTTCCTGTTAGTCCATCTAGAAAAAGCATGTATCCTAAACAAGAAAAAAATGGGCAGCAACCTGGCCTAATATTTATGGAAGCTGAAGTCAGCAAGATTCTGAGGTGAAGGGCCACCCCATAAAAACTGAGGACTCCTAAACAAGTGTGAGTGAATGAACTCTGAGATAATGTGTGAGTGGGAAAGATCAAGTTATTTAGAGATTTTTGAAAACAAATATCACCTTCCCCATCTACAGAATTTTGCCTTGCATTTTGTTGTACTAATTTCCCTTCCTCTGTTTGTAAGTACAGTGGGAGGTTGTGGTGGCTGCACCTGCTTTAGCAGAGGTCTTCCATTGGTCATAAGTCTGTTTTCTCACTGCTAAATTGCAGTTGTTTCTTGTTGAATTCCACAGTTTCTGACCCACTTATTTGCTTCATTTAGTGAGATTTCTGGAACTGAGTGAGAAAAACCGGTAGCGGCTTGTTTATTAACAGAACCATTTCTATGGGGAAGCTTAATGTTGGCCATCTCAGTACTGCCTGGACAGTCTGAGAAGCTTGGCTGGTGTTTGTTGGGACTGTGGGTGATTTTGTTTGCGGCAATGATGTAGAAGCTTACATGAGGTTCTGCAGCCCTGCGCTGGTTGTCAGTTAGACAGAAATTATGGGCAGGAACTGTTGCTGTCTTTATGTAGCTCACATTGACATGTTCATCACTTCAACTAATTTTACGTAGATGTTCACATGATTAGGCTCTGGACTGATTTGGAAGCAGTCTCTTGGCTGCCTAACAGGTAGGACAGCCTTGGTGCTGACAGCCAACGAAGTCTGCTGCCAGCTGATAGGAAGCTGGACTTCCAGCTGCTGCTTAGGCATAAATGTGGGTTGGGATGGATATGAAGAATCACCTTTCCACTGCTCATTTCCTTTGGACTTGTACAGCTTGGGAGAGGTGGGAAGATTACGCTGCCCTATTTGTTTGGGGCCAAAGAGGTAGTGGGGAGCCTAGACTTCCGTCTTGCCCTCCTTGAGTTGGGGAGGGAAGTGGAAAGGCTGTAGCTGACTACCTTCTCCAGAAGTTTCTCTTGCTAATCTTTCAAACTACAGGTGTTCTGAAGTTCTTAGTTCTTCAGGACTCAAGTAGACAAATTTTTCAGATTTGCAGTATTCCCCTTCCTCCTCCTATAGAAGTCTTCAGTGTCTGTGTCTTGAGTAACCGGCTGTTTCATGACAGCGTTGGACCTTTCCAGAAAAAGAAAGTTCCAAGATGTGTATTTTTTTTTTTTAAATTTAAAAAAAGAAAAAGAAACACGCAGTAAAACTGATTCTTTCTGAGAAGAAGCATTTAGTTAAATCCAGTTCTCTGACATTAAGCCCTACTCAGGGCAGCTGTTAGCTAGCTACCAGCCTGGCAAATTATATGATTATCTCTAGACTGGTGAAAACATGGGGATATCTGTTTCACTCACACCTAGGAAAGTAAGTTCATTTCTTTAATGAATGTGTGTGGTGCTGGCCGTAGAGTTTTGTTAAGCTACAGTTTGACCTATGTAGGTAGCCTGAATGTGTTGTAGTTATTTCTATTTGGAAAACCATTTTAAAATTGTTTCCTAAGGAACCCGTGAAGATGAGCCAACGTGTGGAAGACCACTTGGCATCAGAGTGGGGCCAAATAACACCCTTTTTGTGGCAGATGCTTATTATGGACTCTATGAAGTTAATCCTGGTACAGGTATGACTTTTCTACTCAGAAGTTCTCTTCCACTGACAAATCTGGGCTTCATTTGCAGTTTTGCCAGACACTGCAGGCAAAACAATGCCTGCCTTCTTTTAAACTGGTTTGGAGCTGTCTGGATGAAATATGCCATGCAAGAACTTGATATTTATTTTCTTGTAGCAATCACTTCCTCTCTATATCTGTCTGCCTGGATCAGAGTTACTAGTGGCTTACCTTCTGGTGACATACGCTTTTGATTATCAAAATTGGTACCTCAGGATGCATGAATAAAGCTCTGTGTAGCTGTTTCAGTTTTCATAAAGGGGAAAAAAAAATATTGCTGTTACATAAACTTCTTGTCATGTTTGGTGCGGCTGTAGATCGAGTGGCTTGTTCCTGCTGAGAAAGGCACTGTTGCATTGTGCCCTTTGTTGTAAGTCCCTGAGCCAGATCCCAGTTTTAGGAGCTGTGCTGTCAAAAAGTGATAGTTGCTTTTGTGTAGGGTTGATTTTCTGACAGTTTACATCTCCAAATTGGCTTCAGGTGGGGAGAGGGAGGCTAGCCAAATGCTAGGTGAGATGTAACCAAAGGGTTCACACTGTGTGGCTCTGGGAGGGTATGATCAAGGTCTCGCCTTTTGATGGCAGACAGCTGCTATATTAGCTCAGTCATGACAAAAACAAGCAAACAAACAAACCCAAACCCCGTGCCCAAAGATTACTTCGATAGATTTTGGTTAATTTTTAGAGATTTGACCTTAATAATTTGCCTAGTAATATGTGGCAGAGCTGACTGTGGCAGAGCAGTTTAGTGAACCTGCTGATGTTTTAATGTTTAGAAAGTACTATTCTTTGTTCCTACAGATTTATGGGGAAAGAGGGAGTAGTGATTGGCTTGCCTGCATCCTTCTACAAGGTTGGGACCTGAGTTTGCACTTAGTTTCATAGAGCTTCAGAAACGTGAAAAGTCTGGCACTTATCAATAGGGAACATCATCTACTGTTTCAGTTTTTCCGAAGAATATTTTCTCCTGGTCATTCACGTTTGGTGTTAAGTTGTTCCATTACAACCCAAAACCTTATTACTTAACAGAGGCACGAATGGAAGAAATGTGAAGTGCCTACTAATTTCATGTTAGTATTTAACTCCTTTCCAAGGCAGGGCATGCAAAAGCTTGTCTTGTGTGTCTTTTTTTTTTCTTTTCCTTCTTTTTGTAACCAGGTGAAACAAAAATGCTTGTGTCAACCAAAACACTAATTGAAGGTCAGAAGTTGTCATTTGTGAATGATCTTACAGTGACCCGGGATGGGAGGAAAATCTACTTCACTGACTCCAGTAGCAAATGGCAAAGACGAGACTATTTATTCTTGATTATGGAAGGCACAGATGATGGGCGGCAAGTATCTCTTCCCCAAGGCATTTAACTTATTGTAAGCTCAGCTGTAGGAAGGGACTTCACTACTTCCTTGGTCTTCAAGTTTTTTCTCTTTATAAACCACCTGTGCAAACACTGCACTGCCCAGAAGAGGGTGAGAGAATGTGTGGATGTTGCTAATGAGACCTGCAGCGAAATAAATTGAGATTCCTCCTTTTCCTTCAAGAGGACTTGCATGGAACATCTATTTTAAAAGGGAAGGTGTTAGCATTACGTTCAACCTAAATCCTTCATGAATGCTGCCGATCTCAAGTGACTTAGTATTGCTCCTGTGTTCATAAACAAATGCTTCCTGGCTATTCTGCCTTTTTAACTTAGGTGAAGTGCATGTGAGAGAAGATAGAATGCTTGGAGAATGAAACCAGGATGAATAAATATTTGTCTTCACTCAAAACCATATATAATGCTTTCTTTTTAGCCTGCTTGAATATGACACAGTAACAAAAGAAGTGAAAGTCTTAATGGTGGGGCTGAGGTTCCCCAATGGTGTACAGCTCTCTCTGGCGGAAGACTTTGTCCTGGTGCAGGAGACAACCATGGCTAGAATCAGGAGGTGAGTATGACTTTGCTGAAATTACTACTACTCTCTGTTCAGAGATTGTTTAAATAAATGAGGTGAATGACAAAGGAAACCCTACACTCTGTTCATGCCTAGTTATAAATGGCAAAGAAGGTGGCCTTCCTCAATACTTAATTTTTTCTTTCACTGTAAACATCTGGACTGCATAATCTTTCCATCATGGGCTCCTTGAGCATAGTGGAGTAAGCTGACTTTTTCTGGGGAGAGGAATGTGGCTGTGCTGTATTTCCCTGTACCAAAATAAGGCAAAAAATAAATTCTTTTTATTTTTCGAAATGAATTCCTTTTGGGACTTTTATTTATTACTTAGACTGCTTGAGTTAAAATGTCCTAATTCTACTATCTATAACTTTCAGGTATTATGTGTCTGGGCTGATGAAAGGTGGAGCAGATATGTTTGTTGAGAATATGCCTGGTCTTCCAGATAATATCAGGTTAAGCAGCTCTGGAGGATATTGGGTAGCTATGTCAGCTGTCCGGCCCAATCCTGGATTTTCTTTGTTGGATTTCTTGTCTGAAAAACCATGGATTAAAAGGATGATATTTAAGGTAAAAAAAATAAATAAATAAACAGAATTTAAAAAAAAAAATCACCTTAGTGATAAATATTTGTTTGTGCTGTTTCTTCCTCTTCACAGGAAGATTTTAAAATTTTTTTTTAGTGCCATGGTTAAAACTGTTGTGGTTGTCCCCAGATAGAACAGTCCTTATATATTCATAGGTAGTAAAACTAACATTTGCTTCTCTGAGTAGCAGATGCACATCTCTTAAGTTGCCTTCCATCTTGATCTCAGGAAAGAAAAATAGACTGTCTCTGCCCTAGCCATGCAGCAACACAGGATCTACATTTGGATATGTGAAGACTTCACCTTTGTACCCAAAGTGCCTAAACTACTTACTGCCGGGTGCCCAGAAAGCATTGGGAAGTCTGACCTGTTCTAATGACTACCCTAGGCATCCTAGGCGACAGTGTGTATGTTATGTATGCTGCTAGGTGACACTTTGTTCTGACTCAGTATGCCTGTTGTTATGTCACACCCCCTTTAGGATGAAGATGAGCAAGAATAATGTATTTTGTAAGGGATATCTGATGCTAAAGAAACAGCATGGTGCTTTTTAAACAATACAAAGACTTGAAAATACTTCCGTTCTCAAAAAAAAATAAAAATCAACAAGCAGTGTTTAGGATGGAAGTGCCATTTCAGCTAAACAAACTCTGTGCTGTCCCTGTAAAACCTGGTGTCTCTCCTGGTGCAGTGCAGGAGCCTTAACAAACTGATGCTGTGGGGAGCAGAGCATGATGTCTGCTGCTTGACATCAGCTTGTTCTGGCGCAGTTGATGTCTCCTGCGTGGACATCCTTTCAGCCTAGTGCTGGAGTAGAGTATGCTTCTGCTGGTCTTTTTTTTTTTTTAAGTTGCCTTTTCAGATGTTAATGTGTTAAGCCTGTGTAATAGTGTTTACTCAAAATGTGTGCTTATGTTCTTAGCTGCTTCTTCCAAGGAGTGTGGAATGGTCTTTGACTGTGTAAGTGAGATCTAATTGTGGAGAACAAAATCTTTTGTTGTTAATTTTCTTTTTTTCTTTTTCTTTTAGTTGCTGAGTCAGGAAACCGTGACAAAATTTGTGCCCAAATATAGCCTTGTTGTTGAACTTAGTGAGACAGGATCCTACAGAAGAAGCTTTCATGATCCCAATGGAGTGACGGTAGCTTATGTTAGTGAGGCACATGAGCACAATGGATATCTTTACCTGGGCTCCTTCCGGTCTCCGTTTATTTGCAGACTTAATCTTCAGCATGTTTAACTGTCCATCCGTGATAAAGTGCCACTGTCCAATAATACTCCAGAGGTACGAAGGAAGCACGTGCTTGAGGCAGTGTGTGACCAAGGACAAAAAGTGAAAGTCTGTTAACATGCAGTAGCACTGTTCTGTTGCCATAGGAAAACATATGGCTTGCTGTACCTGTCCTCTTCCTTGGTTTTACTGCTCTTGCTTTGGAGCTGGCATACATAATTATTAAAATCTGAGGAGTATGGTGGGGCATCTTCATACGGTTATGTGCTCCTTAAAGAAAATCCGTGTCCAGCCCTGTTTGGAGTCGTCTTAAACAGACATCATCTGTCACCTTTAATGCAACTGTCTGTCTTCTTACACTGGAAGGATCTGTGATGTATGGAATTTAATTGTGTATGATTTGGATTGAAGAGGATGTCTTGCATGTGTTTTATTTCTGTTTTAGAACCTCCTGTTTAGGAGTGATTACAGTGCATGTTCTAGTGTCATATCATGGTGCTATGGCAGAGGCAGCAACATCCAGAACATATCTAGGAATCTAGTTATACCATTTGGGTTTCTTCAATTCCAGCCTGTGTAATCAACATCAGACACTACAATTAACTGTTAATCAACATGCAGAATCAAATTTGATCATTATCTGTGGACTCCTGTGTTTCTTTATAGCATTGTAGTCAGATGATGAATGAAAGTTGCATTTTTCTATGTTATTAAAGACTAGTTCCAGCGGGCTTAAAAAGGGTCACTTGTAGTGTTTCCTCCGTGTTTACCAGGTCCTGTAAGTCTCCTCGTCATTGTGTAGGTGGCCGTTCCTGAGAGACGTGGGAGGGAAGAGGGCCAGCTGCAGGAATCCTCTTCAGCATACTCTTTATGGAGAACTGGTAAAGGTTTTAGGAAGTTTGGTGTCCGAAGATGGATGTGGACTGAAAGGGCCCCTGTAAAATTTAGTAACAGTGGATGAGGAAGGCTTTGGTGGAAAGTCTTGGAATGCTGTAGTAGCTCATGGATGCTTTCTGGCATATCCAGAGGAAATGGTTTACTTCCTCTGTTAACAGATACTCTGGTAAATCCAGAGAATGCTTTTCTGTCAACTACTACAAAGGAAAGGCTGTGCTGTTACATTTTAAATAAGAGGGTTTGCATCTTGAAGAACTAAAGGGGTTACTTCAGCAGCTGTGAAGTAACTGTGAAGTATCATTCCATTTAGTGAAATGATTTGTGCTCTGAGACTGAAGACTTTTCTGCTCTCTCTTTTTCTGCCACTGGGTGATAGTCAAACATAAACTTACGCTATTGCTCAATTTCCTCACCTTTGAAAAGGAAATAATCAAGATTTGCTTGATATATAATGAAAAGCAACAGAGAAGGGGAAGATGATGTTAAAAATGTCATCTGCTTTCACTGGCCTTCTGCGCTTGTCTTTATTAATGGAGGGATATGCAAATGAAAGTGATACTTTTCTGTCAGTGCTTCTGCTACCTTGTTCTATGTTACTACCAGGCTGCAGCAGTCCTGTGGCAAGTAGCTGATGGTTGCTGGATCAGGCTGACTTGTTCTGTACAGGCCAGGGGCTGCAAGCCCTTTTGCTTGACCTGGTGGTTACTGGATTTGGGAGGGAGCTCAGTAAGAGGCAAAAGAAGCCTAGTAGATGAGTTGCTGCAGGCTCTGACCTTTGGTCCAACTGAGCCCTATATAGCCCTTAATGAGCCCTTAATAGTTTGTGGACAGAGATGAAGTGATACTGTGATAAATCTGAAAGGCTGGAGAGGTGTGACCTGCCTGGGGGGGAACAAACTTGTTACTGTGGGAGCTCTGAAGAAGGGCTGAGAGTGTGACACACTTGGAACATCTCTGTCTGGGGAAATCCAGCACAGGGCAGGCTGCTTAAACAGCAGCTGGTTAGCATTGCTCTGCCAGCCCTTGCATCTATTTGTCCCATTCTGGTAGGATATGAAAGTTGAATTTGATGGGATCTTAAATTGGCGTTGTAAAAGCAAGTTTCTTGTGGGGCTTGTTTCATGCTGGTGCTTTGGTAGCCTTGGGGCAAGCACAGCTTTGCCTGTTGTTGCATAGTTACCTCTAGTGATTCATTTGCCAAAGTATCTAACTGAATAACTTCTGCTGTCTTTTGTAGTGAAGTAGATCTTGGCTGTTTTGGCATGCCAAATATGATGGCTTTTGTGTGACTAATCCCCTTTTAAGACACTGTCCCTGAAGTTATGAAGTGGGAAAAAAAGTAAGTTGTAGTGCTGCTGATGCTTAAGAGGGATAAGATGTATGAAGAGTTCTCTTGAGCGTTTTTTTCGGTTCTGATCCTTTTTCTACTCTTCCACCCCCTCCCTCACTCTTTCCTGGCCACTTTGAAGACGAACTTAGTACACTCATGATCCTGTGGTCCCACCAGGAAGTTCCTGAGTCTTTTTTAGTTCTCTCTGAGCTCTGTAGCAAGTACAGCAGACCCAGAGGTCATGTGAATAACTTGCTTTTCTTGGGGAAGGGGAAAAGAGAATGCCAAATATGAGAGGTATCTAACAGAGTGTCGCTTTGCCTGGTGCAGCTTCTGAGTGGTCTAGTCCAAACTGTCAAGACAGTGGCCAGGCATAAGTATCTTAGGGGCAAGAAGAGTAGAAATGGTTAATCATGGCAGAACTGAAGCCCAGAAGCAGCTTCACCTAACCTGAAGATAGTTAATGCCCTTGTTTACTGGGGCTGTTGCCTTTTGAGCTCTTCTCTTAATCCTGTGGTAGCAGGGAGGGTTGTCTTGCCAAGTGCCACAGTCGGGAAAGGAGGCTGGACACCATGAAGATATTGGAGCTGTCTGCAGAAGAGTCTTCCTATGGGGAGCAATTTGCCTATAAAATCCAGCAAGTCAGTGGTGAAGTCTAGTGCTGTAGCACGGAGGAAGCTGAGCTGATGCCTTAGGCACTTGGGTTCTTTGGCCCTGGCATCTCATGGGAGTTCAGTCACTACTTCTCCTTTCTGGCTGGTGGTGTGGGTTCTTTGTTGGCCGGACCTCTCCAGCTGTGCAGAGTGGGCCTCTGGCTACAGCCGCATGAGAAATAACTGCAGGCAGACAAAAGGCAGGCTCTGCACTGAGGGAAGGAGGTGAATTCTGGGAGTAGGGTTCAGAGGCAAGCAGGAATTTGTGCCTGTAAAAGTCTTTATAGTTTCTGATGTCTTGCCCTGCCTGTCGTTGTGTCCGCCCCAGGAAATAGAAATTTTTCATTGTTCTTGCCTGTGCTTTGTTGGAAAGTAGCTGAATAGCTGTCAGTCTAAATGAGTTTGTCTAAAGGTTAAGCCTTTGGACAGTGTGTGCAGGTCTTCTCAATTTAATTTCTCAGAATGAATAAAGCCTGTCTGTCCAGCCTCTACAAATAGAGAGAGTTCACTGGGTACAGGTCCAGTCAGTCAGCAGTTCCCTAAAAAGAAAAAGGCTACTGAAGTCTGTAAAGCACCAAATGTAAACTGTGGTATGTGGCACAACTTAATATCATTCTAAGCAACAAACTTTGCATGGTGACAGGCTGCTTAACCAGGCCATTGGTATTTCGTTTGTCATAAGAACCTTAACATTTCATTTTAGCTGGAGCTTTATGGATGTAAATATGGGTCAGTCTTTTCCTCAGAGGGAGGTGATCTGGCTGTCTCCTGTGTTTTGATAGTGACCTGAAACTTGTCGGCAAGGTTTTTCAGCGCTGTGCTTGGCCCTGCAAATTAGAGCTCAACCTGAAGCAGAGTGGGATGGTGGCATGTGAGGCACCAAGGTCTAGGAGAAAGTCAGTATGCTTGACGCTTCCTGGTGAGAGAGATATCTGGCCCAAGACTGCCGATGCTGCCATGGCCACTAAAATTGAAAGGAGGCCAATTACTGTCATGATGGCTGCAACACTGGTGGGGGACCAGGGTGGAACTGCAGTACTAGGTAGAGGTGTCATTATGACATGTATCTGAATGCAGGGTCTGTATACCTCCAGTCCAAGGAGACCCAATGTCTGCAGAGGTTGAAAGGAGTGCCTTTCCTGAGCTCAGATGCTGTTGGCTCCCATTCCTGGTGCTGTGCTGGGTCCTGATAGTCTATTGTTTGTATGCAGAAGTGGGGTGGTCTGCTGTAGAACCCAGATGAAACAGGTTGACTGGCACACAGCTCTCTCATTACTAAGCATAAGGGGTGCTTAAGAGCAGTATTTTAATAGAAGCTCAGGTGCTTTTGATCCCTGATGGTTCCTCAAATGCAATCCTCCCAGAATAATGCAGCAGCATTAAAATGCCTGTGGAACGAACAAACTGGCAGAAACTCCTCTTGGTGCTCCTGTGAAGACTGCTTTTACAGGCTCCTTCCACTTCCACAGAAGCATGAGTAAATGGCATGTTACAGTTTCGGATGGATGGTGACACATCTGCCTTGAACAATGGGGAAAGTTGGAACAAGTCAGGCTTGGAAAAAAACAGCTCTGTCTTCTTGCTTGATGGTATCAGTGCAGGAACATGACACCTTTGCAGCTCTGACGCTGGCTCTTCTCTAGTGTGGACACATCGCCCACACTGGAAGAAGCAGGAGCATTTACAGCAGTATCCAAAGATCATGTCAGGGCAAGATTGTTTTTTGGTGGCAGGAGAAAGGGGCTGTGGCTCCCTCAGAAGGGAGGAAACTCTCTCTGCATAACTCCCAGAAGAGCCTGAGGGGTGCTTCCTGTCTTACTCAAGCTTCTTTTGGGACAGGCTATGGGATGTGGAATTGGAGAACAGTGCCTGGTCTCCTGAAGGGCTTGGGGAAATCTTTGCTTTAGCATAAAAGTCCTGCAGTAAAACAGCCTAAGGAAAAGGAACTGAGCTGGAGTACACCATAGCTGTGCATTTTAAAGCTATGTTTTGTTTTGCCTTGTTGGTGGAACAGATGTTTCTGCAGGGCACAAGAATCAAGAATATTTTGCTGAAGCTATTTAAAATGCTATTCCGCAGCTAAGTGCCCTGTCCCTTTCCTGGAGCAAACTTCTCCTACAGTAGAGCTGCTGGAAGATAACTCATGTATGCCCCTGACATTTTTATGCAAAGGATGGTATCTCAGTGTAAACAGCTGGTGAAAGTGATTGCAAAGCCTTGGCGTGAATCCGATTCCTTTAAATCTGAGTCTGCTTTGTGGCAGTAACCTTTGCAGATGAGATAATGACCTCCTAAGCTTCTGGGTCTGCTGAGTGATCACAACAGAGATCTGATGATGCTGACACTTGGACATTCTCATCTAGGTTGCTTAGAAAACAAAGTACTGTAAAAGAATAAGCACATGGGGCAGCTCATTTTGCTGCTCTGGTTGAGGTAGGGACTGAAAAATTTAGCAGTAAGTGATTGTAGTTAGCCATATACAAGTTTTTTTTCCTCCCAGCCAGCAGAAGTCTCCTTATCTAGCTGCTGTCAGTTAAACCTTGTCTTGGTTCTATGCAGCTGCATGCATGACTCCCCCAGCTGTCAGTGGGTCCTGGAAGTCAGTCAGGTTGTGAAATTGGGTACAACTGGTATAGAAAGGCCTTCCAGGTCCTTAATGTGGAGGTGCTGATGTGAAGAGAATGCAAAGTGGGAAGTCCATCAGTCAGCAATGCTTTATATTTTGGCGGCAGGCAGTTTGTTTCCTATGCAATTTAACAAGTAGGAGTGTGAGAGGAAATATTTGCATAGCAAAGCTTTTGAGCAAATGCAGATCTCTGTCTGAGGGTCACTGGGCACTGTGAAGCTCTGGTGAAACACAGGCTAGCTTGGTTTGAGTGGCACCTGTGTGCATGGAGGTCTCCTCAGCGTGCAGCCAGTCCCTCCGTGTGGCAGACTGTTAGGGAACTCTTGTTCAGATGTAGCTAAGTATCCTCATAAGCAGATGAGCCAAGAAAGTATGTCATGCACTGAGCCCAGTACTTCCAACATACTGGAGAGAGATCCGAAGCTGAAGGAAGCCGCTCCTTCAGCTTGTTTGTAGCAGTCCTGCATGAACCCATACCTCTGAAGCACCAGCTTTGGTTGTCCCAGAAGCTCTTAATGTCACTGCTGGGATTGTTCCTTTTTTCTCCAGCATCTAGGGCTGGCAGGAACAACTTTCCCTTCTCTCCTTATGCCCTAAATCTTCACTAGAAATATTTATTTTTATTTAATTGCCTTTGTAGCCTGGAATAGATGTCAGAGCCTCAGCAAGCTCTGCAAGGGTATGAACTTCCTGGAGTGAATTGGTGAACAGTTAACTTTGTTGTAAATTCTAGCAAAGATGCAGAGACGTTGGCTTTTTGACTGCATCATGTCATTGCAATTAAATGGTACTTGCTGCAGTTCTTTAGGTCAGTGCTAGCAGTGTCCTCCTGATGCAAGACTCCTTAATTGCCCAGATCCTTCCTGAATGAAGTGCTCTGGAGTGGTACAAAGAGCTCAATTGACTTTAGCTCTGCTCCTTTCTTTGGTGCTCATGATAACTCTGTTACCTGGGTGGGATGATGGATGCTGCTATTCCAGTGTGCCTTTCTTATTGTAATATTACAGTAAACACTTTGCTGCAGCTGTAAACATAAGGCTAATCTTTCTCAGAAGGTGCTTGTCTCCTTTCCCACCGTGTTGGTTGCAATGAGCTCATCTGTGTTGCAGTAAACGCTGGCAACAGTTTTATGTAAAACATGCTTCCAAACAAGCCTGTTTGGATAGAGAAGTCCGAACGATCTTGCTGCATTTTCCTTGAGAGAGCAGCAAGAGCATGTTGGGTTTGTCAGCCTGCATGATGCCAGGTTCACCTGGCTTTAACTTCTGTTTCTTTGACAAATGGGGAATTGACTCGGTGAGGAGACTGAGATGAAGCCCTTTATGCCAGGGGCTTGAAGGGTCACACATGGGAGACTGTTCTGTGGTGTGCTTACTGCCTGCATGAATCTCTGCACAGACCTAAGCTGATTGTTTGCTGCCTTCTTGCCCCCACTGTGGCATGTGGAAAGTCTGATGACACCTGTTAGTGAGCACCAGGCTGTCCCGCTGGCTGAAGGAAGGATCTGTCTGGCCTTTTCTGGGCCCAGGCTGTCTGGAGCTGACAGCCTGGTTGGAAGCCCTTGGCACTGTGTGAAGCACCCAGCTGAAGTGGAAGAGGGATTGCTAACCCCTTTGAGATTCTGAGCAGCTCTTCCTGGCTCCTCTTGCCCTCTTACAAACTTAGCTGTGGCTTGGCTTTCTTGCTTTGTGGACAACTCGAGCCACCATAGTTGGCTTTCTTTTTCCTTGTCTTTGGCATCAGGCTGTCAATGGTGGCTTGTGTGATGGATGAATGTAGCACCACACTACATCCATCCATGGCCCTTCTGGAGGTTTCTTTTGAGCACTTCTTTTTTTCCAGCTAAGAGACTGCCGCCCCCAAAGATGCAACACAGCTGTCTCTCTGGCAGGGGATGCTGAATTTGAACTGCTGCTGGGCCACCTGCTCATCACAAGTGATGTTTCTGAAGCAGAACTTGAGACGTGCCCAGCCTGCAAATTTTTGCTTTGGGATTACTTGGAGCAGAGACCTCAGCTATGCTGTTAATACATCCATCTGCCTTAAGATCCCTGGACCTTGCCCTGGAGCCCTTCACGGGCCTTTCTTGACTGAATGGTTGTTACAAAGGCTGAAAGCGCAGGTGTCACTGCTAATAGGAGTTGCAATATTGCTGCAGAAAGGCAACAACTATCAGAAGAAAAGGGGTGTTTGTGGAAAGAAAGTGTTCTTCATAGCTTAGGTCAGGGCCCTGTCCATTTATAAGTGCTGGTCTGTGTATGACTGAATGTGGGCCCAGACTTTATTGCTGTTTTAAGGGAGCAGCTACCCAAATCCTTCCAAATAAGGGCCTTAGTCCAGTGTAAGCAATAATTTGCCCATGCACGAAGAGTGAAGGCTGAAGAAATGGTAGATGCCCACCTAGAGAAGACCATCATTCTACTAAACTTGAATATAAGCTGTGGTCATCCAGAGATTGAATGTCTTGTATTAACCTGAATGAAACTACATTGTTTAACCTCAGCAAAAATATGCTTTGGGAATGTGATTGGGTTTATTTGTCTCAGCATTTGCAATCATGCCCTTTCACAGTATGGATTAACTTTTGATTAAAGTAGAAGCACTAGTTAGACTGTGTAATTTCTGGGCTGTGGGTGTGTTTCAAGACAGCCTTATCCATACTCTTGTCTTGAAGAAAGAACAGCTCTACCTCACGCATTCCTGACAGATATGTCTAACCTTTTATCTAGCACTGGAGACTCTTAAGACTTTTTGTGTGTGTGTGTGTATCCCCAGGCAAAATATCCCGTTGTTGTAAAGCTTTCTTTAGCATTGTAGTCACATGTGCTGTGGTTTAGACTTGTTTACATCATAGCTGCATGAAGAATCATCACAGAATAAAGTAAGTCCAACAGAGCTTCCTAGGTGTGTTCACACTGCTTGGAAATTCAGCCAGAGGGTGGATGGCTCTCTACTGAATGAATGACAACATGCTCTCATCCACAGTTTAGATTTGGAAAAACAGATACACAACTGGATAGCAATAAATTCAGTCAAGGCAGGTCTTTTCTTTGTCACTCAGATTTTGAGCATCTTTCTAAGGGAGGAAAAACAACCATGTGCTTTGAGAGAAAAGCTCTGTAGCGATTCTGTACAGCTGTTCCCCATTTCAGTTTTAGCCTCAACAGTCCAGGTGAGGAAAAAGTCGTGGTAGGTCCCCTGTAAGTCAGGCTTCCATGGAGAAAGGTGAGTCAGTGACAGAGAGCAATGGGGACATTTGCTTTATGTAACCAAGGCGTTATCCAGACCTCAAAATAGCATCTCAGCATCTGCAAATAAAAGGGGAATTGGTGACAAAGTTCAGGTGGCTGCTGGTTGTTCTCAGCATTGTGGGCCATGATGGGGTAGGAGAGAACAGCATCTTTTTGTCTGCTCCCTTTATCCTGGGAAAAGTACTGTTTGCTAAGTAATCATATCTTAGTGGGAAAGCCCCTGTAAGGATTTCCCCTACTCAGGAAATCTCTCTATTTAGCACATACTCCATTTCTGCACAATTTCACTCATTTATTCAGGAATATGGTCTAGATGGTTCAAGTCCTTGCAGACAGGAGCTGGCCCTGGATGCATGAGAGGTACTATGCTGCTTATACTGATAACCCTGCCTCACCCCTGCTGGCTCTGCACAGAGGAGGCTTGTACATCTGTGGGGACATGGCAGAGCTGGTCTGAAGGTGACTACACTGCCAGAGATGGCAAAGAATCACTTGCAGTTACAGAGTACCCTGAGGGAATTAGACACATACCTGTTGCAGGTTTTTTTTTCTCTGGAAGTGACAGCTGTCCAGGCTGGAGTGCTCCCTCTTCTCACACACGGTCCGTCCAATTTCCACATGGAGCATATATTTCAGCCCTCTGACAATCTAGAGAAAGTAGTTTCCTCCTTTGAAGTAAGGGCAGGGGAAAGGGATGCCAAAATTTTGGCTAGGAATCAAATGCTACATCTGTGAGTTGTGTGTGGTGGTGTGCATAGAAGTGTGTTATGTTGAATTACTGGGGGGGGGGGGGGCGGCCCCCT
>NW_008794584.1:78495-80152 GCF_000699145.1 Aptenodytes forsteri | reverse complement strand
GTGGGTGGTGGGGGGGGGGGGGGGGAGAGCCCTCCTGTGGAGCAGTTGAATGGGATAGAGGGATGTGCTGTTTATCTTTAGGCATGCATAGCAGCCCTGAGGAAGATCAGGGCTCCCATGTCTTGGGTGCTCTGTAGGAGGGTCAATTGGTAAATGGTTTGGAGGACCACCAGAAGTCTGGGCTCTTCTTACCTGTACCATGGCTTTGTTTATTTGTGATTCCTTAAACAGAAAGAGGTCATTGGAACTGTTGTTGTATCTGTAAACCCCAAAGCGAGCTGCCTTGCGAACACCAGGATTGTCGGTGTTCATTGGGATAGGGAAGCCAGGTTTCGTGGTCGAATGAGGTGGTGGTACATATGTAGCTGAAACAACACAAAACATGAGTGCAAAACACATCAGGTGCCTGAAACGGTGGGAGTTTCAGCCCTCTGAAACAATGCTAAACCTTCTTACTTGTCCCATGCACTTGTGCTTCAGAAGGATTCTGCTCACATCCATTACAAAGTAATTTTCCTTTGTATGTTTGAAATGGTGAAACAATCCTGTGGAATGAAGTGACAGAGAAAGATGCTGCTAGAAGTGGTAGCAGAGCTCAAAATGACTTAGAAGCAGCCAGGGTATCATGAATATTATTTAGAACGTCTCTGGTATGACTCCCGGCTCATAGAAGGCCCAACTTTGAATCTAGTTATAAAGCTAGATCATGTTGCTCAGAGTACAGTATAATTTTGATAACTTATCAAACACTGGCTGGCAGAGCCCTGCTGCTCTTAGTGGGCATGGCAAGTTTAACTTGCAGATGTAAGTCTTTCCCACCCCCCCTTACTCCTTTGATGGCATCTTGAGCTTTTTATTTTAGGTGGTGATAAAGGTGTGGGGAAGATACCCTCCCTCTACATGCTGACAAAGGAGAGGGTGTCCCTGTTCTCCAGCTGGGCAGGAAAGGGCCTGGGGCAGAACTTGGACTAGCTCCCCACTATCCTGCAGAACGGGCTGCTTTGGGTGCTGAAGTGCTGTTGCCCTGGCCCAAATGCCAAGGACCATCTTATTATCACAGCCATGAAGTGGAGGAGCAAGGTGTGTAGGAAATGGAGATTGGGGGTGGGAGGAACCCTCAAGCTTTCAAGTTTGAGCACTGCTTTCCACACAGCCCTTATTACTGTATATTCTTACTTGGTTGTGTAGCTAATTCCCCCATGCCCTGCTTGTTTTTTCAATAATTTAAAAGAAGCTCAAAGCTTACAGTTGATGTCATTATTTCCTCCCCTTTTACATTTCCCTTCCCCTCCGTTTTCCCGCTTCTGAAATGCAAATGAGGAAAAAATCCTCAACCTGCGCAAGTTGCTGTGCAGCCACTGCTGATGCCAAGACCTGCCAGTGCAGGAGGTGGCCCTTGGAGTTCACACTGTGCGTGTGTAGGCAGTAAGCCTGCATGTGCATGTGCACACAAATGTGCACGCAGAGCTTGTACTAAATTTGCTGTGAAAGTCAAGCTTTTTATCACCTCCAGCTTTTTTTCACAGCTAGATCTCTCACTAACAGCCAAGCACAGAGCATAGACTCTGTATTTAAGCCAGTTTGTACTGAGAAACCTGAGTAGAAGAGAGAGGGGCAACCTGGTGATTCAGCGTCTATTTAAAAAAAAAAAAAAAAA
>NW_008794584.1:73744-78369 GCF_000699145.1 Aptenodytes forsteri | reverse complement strand
TCTTTTAAAAAAAAAAAAAAAAACAAACCACAACCAGCGTTATATGCCATCATCAGCATAGGAGGCTGCAAAAATTCAGCTTTCAGGTTGCTTATGTATGTCCTAGTTACACTATCACATCCTCTCCCGCAGGTGGTAATTGCTGCACCCCCTTGTAACACTGCTCAGGGATTAAAGTGTTGACCTGCAAAGGAGAGACTCGGTTCCATGTCCCTCCTCAAGCCAAGGATGTCCAAATTCACATCTCTTCCTGGCTGATACCCCAGCTACCTTAATGACCCCCATGTTTTCTTGTAGGTGAGAGCCGAGAGACCCAGGCCATGTGTCTGAGAGGAGCGGATGTTCTGCAAATGGCTTTGTCTGGTGTGGAGGTGACAAGCTTTCCTGTCCCACATCTCTGATCTATGTTGGGAGTGGGTGTGCAGCCAGTGCTGGGGAACCTGGCAGTGTTTCTTCACCTAACAAACAGCCCAGAATCCACTTGTAGGTCCCGGGACTATTCTCTATGGGATGATATTTTCCCACTGCAGCAAGGGTGGGATTCAAGAGTCACAGAAACTCATGACCGTGCAGCCTAGGACTGAAGGTATTTCTCAGGCAGCTCATTTTATCCAGTGCTCAACTCATGGGTAAGACTTTCCAAAGCATCTGTTTGTCCTCTTGTCCTGAACAGGGACTTTGCCTGGGTTAAGGTGGTGGGACCCACAGGTAATTCAAGAGGGCCATGCAGGACCTGCCTGAAGTCAGAAAGGAAACTTGGGGCAGAGCAGGGCCTTGGTTTGGGCCTTGCCCATAAGGCCAGCTGTCCTCTTCCTCAGGGATGCCATCCTTTTTCCTGCACCATTAATACCAACCCAATAGCTTACAGGAACCAGCTTTTTCCTGAGCTCATCCAGCAACTGAGGAGGCTGTCAGGCTGAGAGCAGGTCCCTGGCTTGGGCTCTTCTGGCTGCTCTCCAGGACCTTGCTTGAATCTATGCTCTTACACCTGTTGGAAAGTCAGATGTGGCAGTGGTGGGGGGTGTTGACAGCAGATACTGTCTCTTGTAGTAGGAGGAGATAACCACAGAATTTTTCAATCTTAGCACAAGGTCCCTTTGCGGTTTAATAGCCCTCAGCACCTCTTGAGTCATGGTGACGTCTTTTTTTAGGCATGATGTGGCAGGGTGAGTGAGGCTGGCTGAAGTCACACTGTTTGTATGGGAAGAAAGCTATTAAATGTGTTACTCAAAGCAAGAGTCAGAGTCCCAAGTGCCCTTGTTCCTGACTTCGGTGCCTGGTAGATCCAGCAGTGTCACACATGGCAAGGCCTCTGAAACACAACATCTGGAGAGGTGGCCTCACAGTCTAGCAAGCTGGACCATGTGTTGAAGATGGGTAGCAGGCTGGTAATACACCGTGTGTTGTAGGCAGGTGGTAGGCTAGTATATTTTTGCCCCAGCTTTCACCAAGGGGTACTGGGCATTTCACCTCCTTCACCCATTGCAGCTTGGTGTTGAGAATGACTCATACCAGAGCAAAGTGGGTATAAAATCTACTAAGCCCTTGTGGGAGAACTTTACCCCCCATTTTCTTCTGGTGACCCAGATTCCTCAAGGCTAGGATTTGTTTTTCTTTATGTGCTTTGATTCTCATTCAAGGTGGTCACCGCATGGTGCACACACTGGTCTGAAATAACTTGCTCTTTGAATAGTTTGCACCACTGTATTTCCAAAACCCAGAAACTCTGTGGTGTGAGGCACCTGTAGTTCTGATTTTCTTCACCGCAGCCTTTCCTGACAGCTTCTTCCCTAGCTTGCCCCTTGGGGGCCATTATCTTAAAAAGTTGAATGTGTGTAAGGTGATGGCCCCACTCCAGGAGCAAAGCAGAATGGCTCAGAGGGTCAGATAACAGTGCAGGGCTCTAGGCATACCAGTATTGGTGAAACACTTGTCGTCCAGGACTGGGTGGGAGCAGAGGCACTGCATGACTTGGCCAGGCACCTACAATACTCAAGAGGCCCAGAGGATGTGATCTCATGACCTGGGAAAAGAGCTCTCGCTGCTCTACAGGGAGATGCTTAGGGCCAGAGCATTTGTATTTCAGACCCTATCCTTGATTCTGGGTTTGGAAATGTGAAGAGGGAGCGGAAAAATCTGGCTGCCCTCCTCCTCCTTCTGTTAGATGGTAGTAGGGTAGACTCTTTTCTTGCTCTGAGTTCACAGGCAACTGCCTGTTATTAAGCAAGAGAGGGCTGTTCTTGCAGAGATGAGTTGAATGTTGTATTAAGAGGCTCTCTTCTGCTTTCCTCATTGAGGAATAATTTGGGGGGCCTGTTCCTGCAGTATGAGAGAGCAATCCTGTGGATGCTCTGTCCCAGCCTGCAGTGAAGCGAATAGGCAGATTGCAACAGGTTGCTGCTTTTTTTTTTTTTTCCCCATGAGGTGCTTTCAAAACCTCCTCTCCATTACTAGGAGCAAGGCTAGGCTTTATCTTTACACTTAAGATGCAGCAGAGTTCCTGCATGCCTCTGCAACCCCCAAAGGAAACCACAGCCGAAACAAAAAGCAACTGGCAACCAAACACCATCCCTAAGTGCATTAGTACTTTCTGTGTATGGGAGCCAAAGTAAAACTGAAGTAGAACTAAAACCTTCAGAGAGAAAACACTCCTGTCTGCAGCTCCCATTCTAAAGATTTAAGGCCAGCTGCAATCAAGAGTTTCCTTGCTCAGCAAAGAAAGAAACGATACGGAGTAATGTTTCATTAAAGTCAGCTAATCGGCACTCAAGTGCCCATCTGTACTTAGCAGTCAAATTGTTACCCACAGTCTTTAGATTTAATAATCAAGGTCATGCAGAGTTTAAACACTGACAAATAAGTTAAAACCATAAGCTGACTTTAAAATCCTTAGATGATGTCCCTGGATAAGATGGTTCACTACAAGGGGAGAAAGTCTTTTAAGCAGTTGGATTTTCAGCTGCAGTCTGAACCCCGCAGTGCTAAGCCCGCATGGGCAGTAGTTGGAGAAAGGCTGTTATTTACCAGTGCATTAGAAAGCAGCACTCACAGGACGTAAAGCACAAGGAAAACATAAATTATTTTTCACTCTTACCACCTGAAGTCCTGGTGAAGCTCCAGAGTGCTAAGCAGCAAAGCGCGGCGAAGCTGCAGGCGAAGTTCACTGCCATCTCCACCACTTCAGAAGAGGAGCCCGCCAGCGAGAGGAGTGACCGCCCTGCTTCCTGCAGGGGAAGATGTGCCTCTTTCAGTGCTCTTATTGGCTGGGAGGAAAGACAAAAAATCACCCCAAAACCCCCTGAATCATCACAGCTCTGATGCAGACTTTGTCTCCTGCTGATGACCTCATACCTCGAAGCCCAGCCACAAAGCTCCAGCTTGGTGATAGCAGCACCATTCCTGCATCAGACAGGGACTTTCGCTTCGTGATCCTTAGGGGTCGTGCAGAAGCATGGGCAGATATGTGTGATGTAACACTGGGAAGCAGTGTGGGGGTGAGGAGAGTAACAGTCATGTGCTTTAAGATTCATGGGGAAATTTAATCCCTAAGAAATGGGCAGTGAGCCCTGGGGTTGTAGTTCTTGACTTGTATATGGGTGTCTGTGTGTGGAGAAGCCTGACAGAGAAGATGGGCCTAGTGTCTTGCTTCCCCTGATGTGGAGATGTGGGGTTCAGGTGAGGGAGACAAGGAAGTTTTAGAGGTACCTACCTGAGGGGACTGTGTGGAGCAGAGCCAGTAGAAAGAGGATTTTGGTTTTGGTGGCAGAGAACACTGTGCCCCAAATTTACAAAAGGTGTTTTGGCAACAGGAAAGGGCTGCGTTAGGCTCAGAGGAGGTGAGGTTTTCTCTTGGTGCTCTCCAGAGAGCAAAAGAAACACGGGGAGAGGGGTAGTTTGGTTCTCTGTGGCTTGCAGAGCGCTTCAGCTCTGGTGTTGGATTCCCCAGGTTTCCAGAGAGGTCCTCTCCAGGCAGTGTTGGCCCATGCTGAGGAGCTTGCAAGTCTGGGGAAAGGGCTTGGTTGCCAGACCTTGTGATGCACCTGAAATAACTAGCTGCCAGATTTAGGAGGCTGGGAGATGAACTGATGTCTCACTGAAGGGCTGAGAGTGGTGGACCTCAGTCTGTGTATGTGCATTTGTTTCAGGTGAGCAGGAAGGTGATGGTTGCCTTTCACTTGCCCCAGCAATGAACTTTTGCTCATTTCTGAGCAAAGACATCTTACTGCCTGAAGGAAAGTCCTAATGCAGGGCACTGTGGGTGGTGCATTAGAAGCTGGAGGAAAATAATCTTAGTGTTTCCTTGTAGGGAGGGATTAGGTAAATGCTCTGTTGAAATGTCCCACCAAGAAGGAATGGGGCAAGCATAGTGAGTCACATTTATAATCATTCCTACTTGCATAGAGCTTCTGAATCAGACTCCAAAGCCTTGGGAAAACATTGAGAGAGAATGAGGGAGGGATTAGGTAAATGCTCTGTTGAAATGTCCCACCAAGAAGGAATGGGGCAAGCATAGAGAGTCACATTTATAATCATTCCTACTTGCATAGAGCTTCTGAATCAGACTCCAAAGCCTTGAAAACATTGAGAGAGAGAATGAGAGGGACTATATTGGGTTTCCCCCCCCC
>NW_008794584.1:6535-73734 GCF_000699145.1 Aptenodytes forsteri | reverse complement strand
TCTTTTTGGTGGGTTCCCCCCCCCCCTTTTTTTTTTTTTGAGCTCACACAGTGGCCTGTCCCTCAACTGTGGCACAGGTAGGAACTGAATCAGGTATCTTCAGGCCTCCCTTTCTCCTCAAGAACTGTGCTTTACAGTTCCTACCTCACTGAGAGACTCTGGGGGAGTGTCTTTGTAAGCCTATAGTCGAGTCCTCCAACATACAAGAAAGGGATGGTTGGGACCCTCGTCACCAGATCCCAACACATCTCCTGTGTGTTGCAAGAGCCTGTTTGTCACCCTGCCACATGATGCACCAGAAAGGGGTTCAGGCTTCCTGCAGGACCTCCATCTCTTCTCTCTTTGCTTCCTGGTGAGCTCACAGCCTTTTGATTTGAGTTGAAAGGGGCCTCGTGTGAGGGATTTGGGGGGATCTTTCTAGACCGTAGATTCTTTCTTGCTTAAAACAAGCACCTTGGGACACCACTAGCAGCCCTTTGACAGGATTTGGTGTGAGTGGGGATGATGACTAACGAAGGCAGAGATGGTGGTGAGATGCACAGGGCCGGGTAGGAGGAGGGCTGTGAGTGCTGGAGTTGCAAGGCCGGCTTACTTAGCTGTGGCACTAGAGGGCACCAGAAGGTAATTCACTGTGCCGGAGCCCAAGCACTCACAGAGCATCCCCAGCAGCCGCTGCTGCATTACCTCTGACCTGAGTGCTGGGGAGATTGGGATGCCCTTGTGTGGAGCTCTTTCCTCTGCACAGAAGCCAAAGGCAAGTGCAAACCTCACACAGAGCAGAGTTGTCCCCAGTGGCCTTGTTTCAGCCTCATCCAAAACTAGCGATGCCCTGGGCTCTCTTCTTGCCTAGGAGGTTGCCTGTGGCTTTGACAGATCAGCTCTGGGGTGTCTGATGGTTGGTGCCCCAGGGCAGAGGGGAGTGTGCTCTGGCTGTCTCGGCACCCGCATCCATGGTCTTATGCAAACCTGGCTTGTTCTGCCTGCTGCTGTCCTCCTGTGGTGGCATCTGTGCTGCCACAGACTTTGTCCTGGGGAGCTCAGGACCCGCTCTAGGACCTGCTCTTTCCTGAAGAGCACTGTTTCACTGTTAACAGGGTTTATAATGCCAAACAGTGACTTAAAGAAAGCAGCGTGTGTCTGCAGAGGGCACATTTTTCCTGCCTTCTTCCCTCTCCCTTTCTTTCCAAAAAATTGCTCATTTACAGCTCTTCCAAATCAACTTTTCCTTTTCCTAATGACCCTTTTATGACTCTGATGAAGAAATTTCTCCAGTTCTTTCCTCCTAGGAAGTAACAGAGTGCTCACTAAGGAGCAATAGTATTAATAGTGCTAGGTACTATTATGTAAAAAAAAAACAAAACAAACCCCACAACAAAAACCCCACCAAAAAACTGCCCCCCCCCCCCCCCCAGTAACTGGCAAACAATAGCAAACTCCTCCAAGCCCACAATATGCAAATACTTGTTATTTTTCTTTGGGAATTTTTGTGCCATGGAGGAACCTGTGACTGGAGACTGGGACTGTTGTCCCTTTGCTATGTCTCATTCCAACCAGGTGCAATCTCCTGGGACACTGCTGTGTGCCCCAGGTCTGTCTGCAGAAGGAGTGGAGCAGTGTGATGTCTCATGTGACATCCAACCCAGGAAAATGAGGCTGATCCTCTTCTCATTGAAGCTCCCTCAGGGTCACTGATGGGAATTTTGCCCACTTTCCCTGGAACACATGTGTAGACCTCCTCCTCCAGACCAGCACACGGCATGTTTGGTTGGGGTGGTTTCCACTCTCTAAATTTCCTGCTATGTGGCTGTTCCTGTCTGAGCAGAAATCCTGAACAGGGAGAGGGTGAGAGAAGGCGGGCAAGGAAAGGCTTGCTGATTATCCCAGGGTAAACAGAGCATTTGCTTTAAGCAAATAGCTAGCCCTAACCCAGTCTAAATCAAGCTTGTGATCTTTCTGCATTAAGCTGGGTTAAATAGATCTTAAGACTTGCACACCTGAAGAACCCTCGTGTTTGTTTTTGTGTGAGTAGGGGATGTTTATTGCAAATTATGGGAGACAAAGTCCGCTCTTTTTTCTGCAAGGAAGTTTGCAGAGTCTGTTCATTCTCCCGCTGTTGGGCTGGGTTATTAGAGGCTTGGAAACAGTGTGCAACTGTGGGGGGATTTTCTTTAATTAAAATAAAAAAACCCCAACTTTTATTATCCATAAATCAAAGACGTAATTATCTCCTCCTTTTCCATTGAAGAAGCAAAACCACAGTACCTGAAGTTTGATTTTCATGACATTTGGTGCATGAGATGGACTTTTTCAGCATTGCTTTTTGCTTCTGTCATTCAATGCACACCTTTGGCCACACAGCACAAACCAGTAGTTGACACCATGGCTTCCTGGAATAATGCCAGTGGGGTCTGCAAGGGGTCATGTTGGAATTACACTCCTGTAAATGCAATCAGCGTCTAGCCCTGCACCCGCAATTTTTCATTTGCAATTCTGACTCCCTCTTTGCACTTCATGGATCAATGGGGGACTGTAAGAAAAATTCATCTCGTTAACTTTTGCAGGGGCTTGGAGGATGACTGGAGTGTGTTTGAATTGTGCTTTCAAAAGTTTTAATTAAGACACATTTACCAGTGTCAATAGTTGGGTTTTTTCCCTTTAATCTTTTTTACATTTTCCAGGCCTTCATCTGATCCCCAGGGCAGCTAACTTAGTTGCCTTTGCTTTAATGAAGGATCTGAGCAGAAGGATGCTTTTTTGGCTCTCAGCTGGAAGAGAGAAATCACCACATTTCAGCTTTTGGTAGACTACTATATGGGAAAACGTGTGTTACTTTGGCAGAACGGCAACAGCAGACTTTAAGCCTTAAAAGTGAAAGAGGTGGGCACGATGCCTTCTATCACACTGGAGACCTGCACTTTGCAGATGCTGAAATATGTTGAGGTGCAGAGAGAGGACAGTCCAAGGAAGAAGGACCAGGATAAAGAATTCAGGTGAGGACCCAGCTGCTCCTCTGCCTTCCTATAGCAGGAACATGTCGCTAGCCCATCTTTTGTAAGTGGAAAACCATGCAGCTCATATAGCAGCAGCTTTTAAGTACAGGGTCACCTGGGTAAGCCACAGGATACTGATAAGCAGGCACGCGGCTGAAAAAGTTTGGTCAGACACAAGGGAAGGAGGAAAATGGTTCAGAGCACGTGTCCCTACGTAGGATTAAGTCAGCAGTGGCGGCCACAGTCAGGATTATGGGTCTGTGCACTTGGCAGCAATAGTTCGTAGAGGAGAAATTGGGGTTTGACACT
This sequence comes from Aptenodytes forsteri, assembly GCF_000699145.1. Taxonomy (NCBI): domain Eukaryota; kingdom Metazoa; phylum Chordata; class Aves; order Sphenisciformes; family Spheniscidae; genus Aptenodytes; species Aptenodytes forsteri. Next base: position 70,435 of record NW_008794584.1, on the reverse strand, counting down.
GGTGGGTTGGCCTCACCCAGGGAATTTGTCTCCTTATGCTCCCTTGTCTCTTCTGCCAGGTGCTCTGTAGCTCACCAACACCCCACCTGTGCCTCCACTGCAGAAGTTGCTCTGATTTTTCAAAGGGATCAAGGCTCATGCAGTTGCATCTGTTTTTCTACTGGCAATAACTTCTGAACTGATGAATTTCAATCAAATATGAAAGCAGGCTGGAAGACTTGAGGATAATCTGTTTACCATACATTTCTACAGAAGAGGAGAGGAGACCCAAATGAATGGCTGGGCTAAGGGGAGGGGGAGCACAACTGTGGCATTATCTAGTCTATCTGCCAGCGGCACTGTCAACCGGTGTGCAGAGATTGCCTACAGATTGCACTGTGGGGTATTTATAAGGGATGGGTGTATGTAAAGATCCCTCCATATTTTACCTTGGGGCTGTTCTATTCATTTTGAGATGAACAAACCTCCCCTCCCCTCCCTCTCCATCTGAAGATTTGAAGTAGTTAACTTACAGGGCAAGCCTGCTCCTCTCTACAACCACTGCAATGAGAAAGGAGTCACATGTTTCACGAAGATCCTGGTGCAGCAGGATCCCACTGCAGCATCCAGCGTTCGCTACTTGAATTTAAAATCAGCTAGAGCCTGATTACCTCAGTAAGAACAAATCCTCCATTTCTAACAGGAACATGATATACAGATGCCCAGAGCAAAGGTCCCTTTATCCCTGAACCTTCTCCTGGAGCACAGCCTGGAGGGGAGGATTATTGTTCTCCTAAGCTACCCTGAAAGTATTTCAAATACAGTTAATCAGCTTGTTCTCAATCCCATTTGGGGTCCAAATTTTCGTTGGGAACTACTGATCAGGAGATGTCGGTGACCGTGCAGATGTTCCCTGCTTCATTTTCCCCACTGACCTTTTCTATATTTTGCTTGTTTTGCTAATGGCCATCGCTGGTCAGGACTGCGTACAGCACCTGGCACCGGGTGGATCCTACTTTGTGATAGAGCCTCTTGGCAAGAGCATAACATAAACTGGTAGTGCTTCATCATTACTCGTCTTAGCTCTTGCCCCTGTGGCACCTTGCTTTCTCAAACGACTGTCCACATGCAGTGGCTTCTCACTCCAATCTGTTACCCCCCTGGGTGGTGCTGAGTGTAGTCAGACGACTGTGCAAGCCCCTGAAAACCTCTAGCAAATGAATTAAGGCTTGAGAGGTGACTGGGAAAAGCACTGGCTCAGCCAGCCAGCTGGGGGCCTGTTAGAAGGAGACCCACCTAGTTAATAGATCTTTTTCTTAACGCATTGGAAAGTGCCTGGGTAGAGCCATAGGCTTAGGCAGGCACTTAATGTTGCTAATTGCTTGTGTTTCAGTAATGCTGGAGGTCCCTGCCATGGACTAGGGTCTATTGTGCAAGAGGTGCATGGAAAATACCCACCAAATGAACTTGTGAGCTCTTCCTGTTAGACACCAGCTATCACAGTGGACAATTAAAAGTAGTAAGTCTCTAGTTCACTGGTGTGAACACTTGCAGCTACTGGTGGCAGCTGCTTTTCCTCCCCTCGCGGCTCCCTGGAGGAAGCAGGCCACTGTTCCTCTGCCTCAGCGGGGATGGGTAACGCTGGAAAAAGGGGGAAACGCGGTCTGCTTGGATTTTGCATCCAGGTGCATCTGCATGGGAACGCACATAAGCACAAACGCAGATTCATTCTGTCTTGCCCCTAAACCTGTGTTAAGGCAGTGGCTGAGAGAGGCTCTGAAAGCCCCTTCTTGTCCTCTAAGGGTATGGTGCAAGGGTGGCTTCAGATGATTTGGTATTTCTCTTCCCAGATGTCTTGCAAATGAATCCATCACATATTCACCCAGCCTGCACCGGACCCGTGGAAATGATGCAGCATGTTTTGGGGACTCGGGAGTGGTTGGTCCTTTGTCCAGGCCTTTGCTGGGTTCCCTGCTCTGCTTGCACTCACTTTCCATCTGCTGGCATCCTTACTGCTCACCTCATATTTAATAATTAATTCTCTATAGACAGGGCAGGTGCTATTGACAAGAGAACAGCAAGTGTTATGCTCTGGTTTAAGAACAGGGCGTTGGGAAGCGATGTTGAAACACAGGGTCCCTGTGCCCTGCCGTATGCCCTACTCAAAAACAGGCTTGGCAGGAACGATTGCTCTTAGGGCAGAGGGGTTCACCAAAGAGAGGATGTGCTGCAGTCACTCTGTACCTTCTTCAATAAGATGATCACTTCTCTTTTACGGGGAAAATTGACTGAATTCATGGTTCTGGATGCACTGAAAATATTTGCAATGGTGTCCTGTGGGAAAGGATGGGGGGAAGCTGCAGAGGGTCAGAGCTGCTAAAAAGCCATTCAGGTGGCCAAAGTAGGGGTCACAGTGAGAGGCTGTCTCAGTCTGGCAGCTGTCAAGGAGTGCTTTTCAGATGAACACCATGTTTTCTATATTCAGGCTCAGCCTTGGCATAAGCAATGCAAAAGCAAGTGCAAGATAGCGAGGCATATTGGTGCTGCAAAGTAAGCCTGTGTCTGCAATGCAGCGCGTGCTGCAGGTCTCCCAGTATGAAGGAAGACAAATCTGTGCTCTCTAGCTGTGTTTAAAAATCCCATCCACAACTCCATGAAGCTTCTCCGTCTGGCAGGTACCCAGGTACTCAGCACTGCTGAGACTTGGATCTGACAGCTCCAGTCTGCCTCTGCTGTGCTATGTTCCCTTTTACCACCACCAGCTCTTACCTGGTGCTTCAGATCCGTGAGGAGCCACCATAACCTGATCCGAGGGGGGGGGCTGAGCTATGATTTCATATGCAGGTGGCAACACCAACACGTGCAAAATGCTCCCCCAGGCTAGGAGGATGGTGTTGGAGGTGTTGTTCCACAGCGAGCAGAAAATTGTTGTGTCCTGAATCTAATTTAAACCAAGCAGAGCAGTGTCCATTACCTCGACACCCTAGGCAGAGGGATAGCTTTGCACTGCCCCTCTCCCGTGAGAGGTAAATTTGGATGCCCAGGCTCAGGGCAGCAAATGAAGTCCCGCTCCCTTCCCAGCCGCTCTGCATCTCCCTGCAGTTCGGGCAGAGGCAGAAAAGCCACGCTGCCACCCAAGGCCCATAAAGCAAGTGTTATCTACTGAAATCCATCACCGAAAAATGTGGTTAAGCCAGTTCTATAGCAACAAAAGTGAAGAATCAATCAGGGCTTAATTATCTTTCCTGAATGCAACAAGAGTGGTTTTACAGCAATTCGCATTCCTGCCCTTCCACTCCCCCTGAAAGGTAGCACATGCATTTTCCTTCATTCAGCTTCTTTCCCTTTAACAGCAGATAACCAACCAGCTTCATAGAGAAAAGATTGTCCTTACAACACAGCAGAGTCATAATGGAGAGAAATCTGGCTTGAGGGGAAAAAAAAAAAAAAAGAAAAAAAAGTGTGGCTCACTTACATAGCAAAACTGTTGGTTCTGCACTCGTGGTGTTCGGTGTGGGGGGTGTGTGAATCAACATTAACATCTTTCCCTGGGAAAGAGTGTTGTGGAGCTGCTGATACAGCCTCTGCCGTCCACTGCCTATAGAAGTGGAAGATGGAGAAGAGTTTGAGGAAGTTTTTGATCATTGGCACTAAGCTAAAGCTTCAAGGCCCTTGTCTGCAGACAAAAGGGAGTTCTCAAAAACAGCTCCACCTGGGATGACAGTTATGAACAGCACCTGCTTTGTTAGTGCCTATGAAGCAAACCAGGTAGTTAACAAGGGTGGAATAGCTGTGCTTAAATTTTATAAAAGAATCCAGAAATGACACTAGCCTCCATGCTTCAGGGCACTGTGTGAGCTGAGCAGTGGTGGTCAGGGAAGAACGTGATGCTTTGTTACCCATCTCCGGGTCCTATGGGATTTCTGCACTTTTCTTGGAAGGAGCAAGTGCTGCTCACCGTTGTATACTGGCAGAATGAATTTAGCCATTCTGGAGACACTGGTTGGGAATTTTCTGTGGAAAATGTTTTTTGTAATGCCAAAATATATTCTTGTGAAATGAGCTCTTTCAGGTACCTTAGATTTTTTTTTCTGTTTTCCACCAGAAATATAAAATCAGAGAAAAACAGGATTGTGCTGCCATTAAATGGGGCTGCCGCAGTGTGTCAAGGGAGCTGTGATAAGACATGCTGTGTGCAGGCTAGCGGAGAAAGAGCAGCCCATGTGGGAAGGGGTAAAGCAGTGTATTAACTTTGATCTCCCTCTGGGGCTGTCTCAGTTTCCCAGTACACCTAGTGGTACCTCATTTTGCAGTATGTGCCCTGGGTGCCACCAAGCTCCATCGCTTCCTCCCAGGCCCACGACCAGAGCCCCTGCTCTGGCTCAAGGACATCTCTTCTGTACAAGACCAATGTGGTGGGAACCTGTGTGTCGGTGGTGGGGGTGTTGCCCTATTGTCCTTCAAATTGGCTTTGCTGGGCTGTGTCTGAGGGTGAAAGATGCTAAAAAGTGAGCAGCCATCTCTGGCAATGGAAGCAAAGCTGCAGGAGGGGAACAGACCTCCTTGAAGCTCACCCTCTCCAACCTCCTAAGCAGCTGTGGTGATCAGGTTTTCCCATATCTTTCTCCTTCTTCAGACTGCTGACCTTTCTGAGACGGTGGGATGTCAGGCTTAGAGAGTTTCAGCAGAGATCAGTGAGTGGCTTTCTTTGTCAAAAACAGCTTTTCCCTGCAGAACATTAATTACTTTGTCACAAGCTGCCTGAGAAGACCCATCGTCAGGATGAGTAATGCAACGAGGCAAAATGAGATTGAGACCCTGCAGAGTGTCTGTGCAAGACGGAAAGAGCTGGAGAATTTCAAGTGAACACTGAGGTGTGAGAAAAATCCCCTGGACACTCAGGGAGGTTGCTCTTCTCCTCCCTGCTGCTGCGCAGCCCAGCATCTCCACCCCAGCATGCTAAGGAGCCAGAGGAGATGGGGACAACAGCCATGGGACGCTTCCACCAGTCAGCAGTTCCTCTCGGCGTTATGCCAGTGGTTTGGCCCCCATCTCTTTCTCACCAGGCTTGTGCCAGCAGCGTTCAGCTGACAGAGGGGATGGGTGGGCAGCAAGTGGGACTTACACTGCCCAGAGGGAACTCAGGGTCAGAGTAATGTCATGGCTGTGGCTGCTGGCACTGAAGGTAAGTGGTGAGGGGAGCGTCAGCCAGGTTTGAGGCACTGAACGAGTGTTGCCTTGTGATGCAATCAGTGCACACTTAGGGGAAAGGCCCCTGAGCTGAACATCCTGAGCGAGGAAAGGAATTGTCCATCATCAAAACCCTGTGAAGGTGAGGGACGGCAGAGATGATAAGGGATCTGCCACTGGTAGGGCAGCAAGGTGCAGCTACCAATTTGTCCAGCAATACCTTGGAGAAAAAAAACCAAACAAAGTTGGAGATTTACAGGGTGGGTTTACAAGCATTAAGGAGGCTTAGGCAAGAGTGGCTTTGGCCTGTGTGGAAATATAAATGTCTTTTGCATAGGTAACCTCATCCTGCAGGATGTGTATGGCTTTGCCTAATGAGAGGCTTCGTCAATTAACCTGAACACATGCTCTCTTGTCAAGGGCTGTTTACTTGTAGGAAGACATCATTCAGAAAGCCAAGGAACCAAGACATTTGCATGAAAACTCAAGGAAGCAGTTATGTCACTGAAGAGCTGGGAACATTTATCTTTCCTCCCTTGTGTGAATATATTTTTCTTTGTAGAACTGCAGGGTAAGAAGTAAAAGGTGGAGTAGAGCTGAACTCAGAGTCTGTAAGCTGCACTCCTGCTCCGAACGGGGCTGAGGGTCCAGGCCCTGTGTGCCCCGTGCTGCACTGTGGACAGGGGTCCCTCTTGGGCTTGATGACATGTGTTGATTTTGGAGCAGGCAGAGCTTGGCACAGAAGGCTAGACCCTTTTGGGATTCAGCCAGAAGCAAAGGAGTTCATTTCCCTCCCTCTGGACTCCCAGGCATGGAATGGAGACTGCATCGTTCACGAAAGCACTCAGTGCTGAGCCGAACGTGAACCTCCTGTTGACGCAAATGCAGTTTCCATCCTAGAGCTTCCTTTAGATCTAATTAGCGTCAAATGGTAAATCATCTCCAATAGCTTGGTGTGTCTGCCCGACCTCAGCTCTGGGACCACACTGCTAAACTCTGCAGACCTGCAAGAAAGCCAGAGTCAGTAACTAGGAGGGCTTTCTCTTGATTTACAGGGCCTGTGACCTGTAAGTCAGTACCTATTTAATTCTATTTTATTGTCTGTCTTCTGTAGATCAGTTTAAATGGGAGAAGCAACTGAGTACTGAAAGCGAGTTCATGAAGGGCTCTTGCATGCGTGTGTGAACAGGAAATCTTTTTGCTTTGTTTTGGATTTGTTTTGTTTTGTTATGCAGAAAGCGCAGCTATTAATGAGGAGCTTTTGGGAATTGAGCAGCCGGGTGTCAAACTACTGGAATGCCCTGTGTGTCAGTCTTATCGCACACAAAACCCCATCCAGAGGCCTGAGCTCTGTTATTAGCAGTTGCAGACAGTGTGAACACATCAACAGCAACTGCTGATTGCCCTGACTGGGCATATTGGATTAGGCTTGAAAACCTTCTCCTAGGCAATATCCAGGCAGTATATAAATGCCTATGTGACAGCGTGTCAGGGCTATCTCTTGGGCTGGAGTAAAGGTGTGCTGGGGGATGGCAGTAAACCCTATCCCTGACTCAGCTCATCTAGAAGGGGTGAAGCCAAGCCATCACCACTTGGGTTGGGAGGACTGACAATGAGCCTGCCCCCCTGAGTCAGGGAGGGCAGAGCTGCAGGTTACTGTCACCAGCAAGGGCCAAGCAAGAAAAAAAGGGACCTAGAGAAATACAGAGACTGGGCAAACACTTCTTCAGCTAGAAGAAATTATAAACCTGGTGGGTGTGGGCTTTCCCTGGAAAGGGGGAAGCGGGTGGGCACCAGGACCAGCCTGACCGTGGAATCAGGCGAGCCATGCCCTGACAAACAGTAAGTGCTGCCCATGTGGTCTGACTACTGAAAAAAAGCAGGAGGAAAGGCAATTCTCCACAGTCAGCTGGAAAACCAAACCAGGACCAACTGTGTCTGAAAGCAATGCCTTCACCAGTGCTCTGAGCAAACAGGATCGATGTTTTCCATGCCTGTGTCTCCTGCCTGCTCTTTCTCCCCTAAGAAAGTCAAAGCCAGGGGCTCTCCCCAGCTCCCCCTCTTTCCAAGTGCTCTGATCCGTCAGGGAGCGGGGGTGCAAGCTGTTCCACTGCAGCGGAGCAGGGGAAGCAGGGATGGTTTTGCATATGGGGAATTTTGCATACAGAGGGTCAGATTGCGTGAAACCCAGCTGCAAAATAACCTCAAGAAAATCTGCATGAAGCTGTGAGCAGGAATGGGGGAGCATGCTGATTTAGAGAAGAAATTGGAGGTTGGATCCACAGGGCAGAGGGGATGTCACTGCTGGAGGAAGAATTGGAGCATATTTGGGGGCCTTCTGAGCTTGGTGTTCTTGGGAGGAGGCCAGCTCTCCTAAAAATGCCTTGCTGGATTGCTGGAGAGCAGCGAGGGAATGTTTACAGAAATGCTGTGTCTGGTAAGTGTATACGTCTGGCACTTGTGCAATAAGGGCCTGAAAGGTTTGGTGCACAAGCTCGTCTATGGAAGGGGGAGCAGTGGAGCTGCATGGTGCCTGTCTCAGCAGGATTTGGCTGTTTGGCCTCACCGTGGCTTGGGGTATTTGCAGCCTCATCCCCTACCCCTCTGAGGGGTCTGGCTGCCGTGCTTAAGGCCAGATGTGATCTGGTGTCACTGTAATCTGGGGTCAGACTGGGAAAACAAGTAAGATGGGAGAAAGAGCCATGTAAGAAAGAACAGTGAGAAGCCTTGTTGGCATCTCCTCTCCTTGGCTGTGGACCTGCATAAAGTCAGGTCCTTGAGTCCGGTCCTTGCCTGAGCTGTGCTGTAGGGACCTGTGCCTGGCCCTGTACCTTGCTGATCTTCGTGTTGCTTTGCTGATGTGGCTTCCCAGCTTGGCCGTCAGTCTGCCTCTTCATCATGGACCTGTCTGGGGATCACTAGACTGTGGCGTTACTTTGGGTAATGTCACTGGACCTGCTCTACTCTCTGTGTTCAAGCACTGTGGGACTGCACCCTGGTTGGTGAGGACACTGCCCTGTATTGCTATCACCCTGGGGTCCCAGCTCCCCTTCCCTCAGGGAACAACCCCACTTTTGCTGCTCCCTGACACAGGGTGTGGGGACGCCATGAAAGCCCACGCAAGCAAGTCTCTAATAATGATTTCTGTCTTCCTGACCCTGCAGGATGTGGTCAACAGGTCTTTCTGACAGTCTTTGGAAAGTCAGAGAGGTTGAATGTGGGTAGAGTTGGTGCAGAAAAGCCCACAGGGAAGGAAATCTGGAGCCTGAAGTACCACTGCAGGTTGAATCAACGGGGCATGGTGTTCCTAGCAAGCATTTTTCACTTGCTGTGTGTGTTGGTCCTTGTCTGTAAGAACATCCTGATCATGCTGCTGCAGACCCTGGCCTCAAACCCCACTTCAACACCGTATGATGTGGAGTACTGGGAACAGGGTCTCAAGCTGTCCAGTCCAGGAAGAGCTAGAGATATCTGGGTTTATAGAGATGTCAAGGTAGGAAGGTGGCTGGAGGCACTTTTGGGGAGAGCAGGTTAAGCTGGGTGTGTAGGTAGCCTAAGCCAAACATAGACTTTTCATTAGGTACCTGAAGAAGTTGTCATACCTTTCCAGTTCCAGAGCTCCACAGACCTTGAGGAAAGCCTTTCTTCAAGGCTCTGGCTGTGTACAAGACATCAGAACAAAGGCCCCCAGCACAGGACCTTAGTGGCATTGTGGTTGGAGGAGCATGAATGCTCCCCCCAAATGCACACTTCACGTCCTGCCTGTGGGAGGGCAAGATGTACAGTTCTGCCCTGGGGATTGGAGGGAAAGTACTGGACTATCCATCACCTTCAGCTGCATCCACACGGCAATACAGGCTGCCTTCAAGGAAACCACAGTTCTCACCTGCCTTCTGTATCAGCTAAACAGACCCGTGTTCACAACGCAGGTAAGTCTCTCTCCCTCTTAAAAAATCAAACCACACCAAAAAACCCACGAAAACCCAGGACCTCCCTGAGGAGGCCAGTAGGGGAGTTTCAGGCCATCCCACTGTGTTCCCATTGCAACAGTGGGAGACCTTCCTTTACAGATGATTCCTATACAACTCAAAATAATCATGTAAGAATAGGCGCTTTTAGAGAAATAATAGGCTAATTACAAAGCACATTTTTGTGGTTAATTTATATTCCATGTGGCCTTTTTTGCCCTAGTCCTTGCCAAATGGGAGCTAGATATTTTTCTGGAGCTAAAGGAGAACTACAGGAGCAGGAGGAGCAGGGCCAGGACTGGGACCCCACTGTATTGTGGTGCCTAAATAGGACTGCAAGCCTGTTTACTATGTCAGAAAGAAGTCTGATGAAATGACTGCCCAGGGAGAGGAGGTTTTAGAGGCCTTATTAAGAGGAGATGTAATACCCAGTGTCTGGAAATTGAAATCAGCAAAAATCAACCTGGAAATACAATGTAGATTTTTAAGAATGAGAGTAATCAGCCACTGAGGCTGACTGCCAAGGGACTGGGTTGTCCATCAGTGTGAGTCTTTAAATTAAGGGGACGTGTGTTTAACAACGTGCAGGCACCATGGCAGGAGAATTTTGGGACTTCACGCAAGGTCATTAGATACAAGGGGACCAAGCAGTCAGCCTGTATGTGTGGGGAGCGCTGCACCTCTTCAGCGGTGCTCCTAGGACAGAGCCCATCTTGGGTTGGATATATCTGGAAGAGATAGGACCCACAGGACCAAGAAGGTGAGGAAGCTGAGCAGCAGGCATTTAACAAATCAACCGAAGACCTGCACACCAGGCTCCCCCAGGGCCACATCCCTGGATGAGCTGGGTGGGAGCAAGGGCAGAGGAGGCTGTCAGCAGAGTCAGCAGAGCAGTGTGACTAATGGGTTGTCCAATTCCTCACCTGAACTCCATATTTCAGGAAAATAATATTTGTTCTGGACAAAATGAAAACTTTTCTTGAACCTGCTCATCAGTGAAGATAAAGGCATCTCCCACTCCCAGCTGGGGGCCTGAGCCAGAGTTTGCTAGATTCATTGAAAGTCACCATTATCCAGCAAATGGCTTAATGTGGCCATTGAATAGGGTGGGCGGACACAAGGTCAGTCAAAGGGGCAGATGTAAGATAATCTGTGCAACCTTTGTTTTTGGACAGTTCTTCATTTTTCAAGGGCATCTTCATACTGGAAGCTCTTTCAGTGTGTCTTTTGTAAGCTATTGCACTGCCACTGCTAACCAGGAAACCATTCTCATTTTAGAGAAATACTTACCTCATATTTCCACAGTAGTCAGATGAGGTTTTCAGAGACTACAAATTCAGAGATAACTTGTGGGAACTGTCATTTAAAATTTCCCAGCTTTTAGATGCTCGGAAACCATTCTCATTTTAGAGAAATACTCCTCTCATATTTCCACAGTAGTCAGATGAGGTTTTCAGAGACTACAAATTCAGAGATAACTTGTGAACTGTCATATTTAAAATTTCCCAGCTTTTAGATGCTCTTTTTTTTTTTTTTTTTAATTATTTCTACAGTATTTTAGCAACGTTGTATTAAAAGAACCCACACAGTGTCGGAAGCTGGCGTTATTCATCTGGAAATGGTCTGGGCTGTACTGTGTGGGAGCATACCACTACTTGGTTCACATTACTGGTTACAGTACAGTGCCCACAGGCAGAAATGCAGTGGTAAAGGTGCAAGAGCGCTTTTACACCAGGACAGTTGATTTTGCCTCCTGAAGTGGAGGGACCCATATGCCCCTGCAAGTACTTTTGGGCTTGATAACCTTGTCCACCCTTCAAGGGTGGACCCACATGAATTGCACTCAACAGGCAAAGCAAAGAGCTTTGACCTGCGACAAGGCTTCGCGGGCAAAGCCTGGGTTCGTCAGTGGAAAGAGCATTGGTATATTTTGGGTAAAGCCTGTTGGCTGTAGAGCATAAAGTTTAACAGAAGGCAGCTCTCCAACAGGATCTTTCCCAGCCTGGTGTCCTCATTTAATGTGTAGTCGTCTCTGATCTATTTGCATTGTACCGCTTGCTGAACTGCTCTGTTATCTGTACACGAGCTCTGTACTTAGAGGCGCTCTTCACTTACGGCTTCAGATTTCAGTTATTACTTGAGCTCGGCTTGTTCCTGGCTACATCATTAAAAAGAAAGAGAAGTTTCTTTGCCCACCTCTTCTCCTTAGACTTCTGTATTGCTGCATTTTATGCTACACACATTCAGAGGGTAATAAATTCAGTCATTTTTGGTCTAAACGTAATTCCTTAGTAATTGCCATCTATTTATTTTTATTGGTAGCAATATCTTAGCTTTATGAATGCAAGATCTGTACTCTTCTGGCAGTATCTTAGGAAAGGCTTACTTAATAAAAGTAAAAATGCATTTGGGAAGATTTAAATTAGATGGCTGCAGAGAACTCTCTTTTTCGCTGAACATGGCAGAATTCATTCCCCAATAAGGCCATGAGGGACTGTAGGGGGTGGAGAGCAGGATGAAACCCTTCTGTCTGTGAAGGTTTAGGACATCTGATCAGCTGAATGATGCCTTGAAAAGCACAGCTGGAATGAGACTCAGATCCTGAAAGGCCAAGTGTAGTGGCTATTTCAGCCTCGTCAACAAGCAGTGGCTCCAACCCAATTTGTGACCTTCCCCTTCTCTCCCAATGCTGCGGGAGCCTTTCCATAGTCGCTGATGGCCTTTGGAGCGGGCTCTTACTGATGTACAGTTTCCTGATTCAAACTGAGCATGGCACTGGGAACACTAGTTATCATTGTAATTTTTCCATCCCTTCTGCAGTTTTCTTTCTCATCTTTTGATCTATCCACATTGAGAACAATAAACCCCCAAAACTCACTCCGACTCACATGCACATGCAGGACAGAGAATCTTTTTGATAGTCACATTGAGCAAACTTCAAGAGAAACTGAGTAATTTTCATCTCCATTTTCATCTCCATTTTACCATCAGATCATTAAAACAAGACAAGTAAAACATCTCAGAATAAAAATGACAGACACAAAATCAGGTCTTTAAATATTAGCAGCTTTAAAATGAATGTTTGATAAGATTCTGTGCTGACTTTTGATTACTGGTGCCTTTTACAAAGTTCAGCTATAAGATCTGAATCTTTTATTGTGCATTCCCAGGAAGATAAAACACAGTTATTGCTAGTGCAGTTTGGCTTCTATACCCTTAACAAAAATGCCTTTTCCTTGGTTGCCATATGCTACCAAAAGGGGTAAGGTTTTAATTACCAGTTGATATTTATCCATCCCTTCTGCAGTTTTCTTTCTCATCTTTTGATCTATCCACATTGAGAACAATAAACCCCCAAAACTCACTCCGACTCACATGCACATGCAGGACAGAGAATCTTTTTGATAGTCACATTGAGCAAACTTCAAGAGAAACTGAGTAATTTTCATCTCCATTTTCATCTCCATTTTACCATCAGATCATTAAAACAAGACAAGTAAAACATCTCAGAATAAAAATGACAGACACAAAATCAGGTCTTTAAATATTAGCAGCTTTAAAATGAATGTTTGATAAGATTCTGTGCTGACTTTTGATTACTGGTGCCTTTTACAAAGTTCAGCTATAAGATCTGAATCTTTTATTGTGCATTCCCAGGAAGATAAAACACAGTTATTGCTAGTGCAGTTTGGATTCTATACCCTTAACAAAAATGCCTTTTCCTTGGTTGCCATATGCTACCAAAAGGGGTAAGGTTTTAAAGTTGATAAAGTCCCTTCCCATTTTTCATGGTAATAGACCTAAAAGAAGTTGTTTTTACTCACTAGTTATATAGTGCCTCTTAAAATGTCAGTGGTTATGTACATACTGGGGTCACTGAAATTCAGAGAGATGTTTATTTGGAAATCACATCCCGCCACCCCCTGTCTCTCTCTTCCCTGGCAGTGGTTTCTGCAGAGGGGCACCCAGGATCCTATGAGCCCCACGTGTTGGGTTGTCTGGGACTGTCACTTGTCCCATGCAAAAGCACAGGGACAGCACTAGCAATTTACCAGTGGGACTCTGCGTGAGTGTGTGTGTCTGTCCATGCACAATATTCTATGTATGGTCTCGGCTGCTGGCAGGAATGCTTCCTGTAGGGTCCTTGCTTTTATTGCTGCCTCTGGCTGTGTCCAGGAAGCCATAATGTGTAGTAGAATGTGAGAAATAGTTTAAGTCCTATGCTGCTCATAAACACTTAACCCTGCTTTTCAAGAGGAGTACTTAATCAAGGGGAGGAGAATATGAAGTCTCTTCCAACTCACTTGGGCCATAAATGAGCCCTTTGGCAAGGGTAAAGTGGGGCACAAAGAGAATTGTTGCTGTTTCCACTGGCTGAGAAACTGGCTATAATGATTGTTCTTAGACAACTCCATCTCATTAGGATGGTGGGTCTAAAAAGACACTTAATTCCTGGAACAGAAGGGGACCACAACTCCAGTGATGTGACTGATGCTAAAATGCTAAACCCAGACCTGTTCCAGTGCTTATTTGTAAAGCTTTGCCGCGAGCATCCTGCTTTCACTAGTGGAGGGAGGAGGGGGGTGCCTCCAGACTCATGCCTTTTCTGTGGCTTGTTCTTGAAAGGTGCCTGCCTTTCTCTCCCTGGGGAGGGCATGGAAAAGGAAACCAGCCTCCTGACTCACATCTTGAGCATCTCTAGCTTTCACACTGCATTTGGAAGTCACGCTGGTGAGGTGAGGGTGACACAGAGCTATTCATTTAGACATTCCTGGGGTAAACCAAGTGCTAGGATGCACACAGACAACACCCCAGAGAGGTGTGAAAGGGGATGGACAGGAGATGTTCAGACCAGAGCTGAGCATGGAGACACTGCTGCAAACACAGTAGTCTGTGTAGACAGGGATGGGTCTCTGACCCTGCAGACCTTCAGCTCAGCAAGCAATTCTGGGTCATTGCTCTGCACTAATTAAATTTAGCTGGGAAACTCCTGTGGGTGTTTCAGTTCACGTGGGTGCTGCTCTGTTGGGGCAGTCATGAAGGAGCATTTCTTTGTCAGAGCCTTGGGCTGCACATGGCTGGATGAATATCAGCGTCAGGGAAGCAGAAATTGCTTCCATTAGCAACTAAATGGTTCTGCATCTGCAGATGACAAATACGCTGCTTCTGATGACAGAGGGCATGCTGACACAGTTCTGGGAAGTTAAATACAGGCAGATTCAGCACTGGGGACACATGTTTCACAGAGAGGGGCAAATCCTGTTACCTTTACAAGTTACCTTCCAGGAGGAAGGTGGTTTGCTTGCATGAGCCTGTGTGGGGCTTTCCTCAGCTTTCTGGGGGACTTTCCTGCACGAGCAGACCCCAAGGTTTCATTTGGGCTGTAAGCAAGTCAGATGCTGTTGGAGGTGCAGAACCAGAAGTGGGTATTACACTGTGCCTGCAGCAAGCTGTGGGGAGAGGAAATAGCCGTGAATAAAAACATCAGCATCTGGCCCAAAGAGACTCCCTTGCAGCCAGCAGGCTGACAGCAGGGAAGTCCAGGGGGACAGCAGTGGTTAGTTTGGCTCATTGCTCGTGGCAGGCAGCTGATCTAAATTCAGCTGCGGTGCAAGGCCCTGGGTGAAGGAAGTGTGAGGGCCGTGAATGATTGCTAGAAAAATAAACAGCATCATTCGGAGCTAAGAAGGTGCACGGGGTGTGCTGGACATGGGCTGTTGGCGTTGACAGCAATTTGCTGGAACAGGGAGGACGTACTGCCTCCAGCTCCTCAAACAGTGGCATGAATGGTGACAAGTGGTCTGGGTCTTCTCCCTGAACTGGTTCATCTTGCCGTGTAAGGAGGTCTCGATCCTGCGATGGGCTCTAGACAGGGACAGCAGCCTGCCTATAAGATGCAACTTACAGGACCAGGACTCGATCCTGAGTTTAATCCTAATGCACGTACCTACTTTGATGACATGCCTTTACATACTCTCTGTGCCTGGACAGAGGACACTCAGAAGATCTCATCAGGGAAAGAGTTACCTTGAGCCTGTCCTACATCAAAGATACTGAACTCTGCACTGGCCGTGGGGTTTGCGAGTGTTTTTTTATGATTCTGTGCATTCTCCAAAGAGATTAAGCCAAAGCATGGGTCCAAAATGTCACTGCAAAGGAGTAGCTATATTTCTTAGTGCTTACACTAAATCAATCAGTCTATGTGGCACAAGAAAGAACTGCCTTGTAGTCCTTCTGAATGTTGTATGGTCTTCGGGCTGATGGCTGTAGCTCACAGACAACAAATCAACAGGGTCTTTTCCAAAAGCTGCTAAAAGCAAAGTCTCTTTAATAGGACACTCCAGGTAACTGGGACTGTCAGGAAGAAGTTGATTTTCAACATCAGACGTGCAGGGCCACTCTCACCCAGAAGAGACCCCGGATGGTCCCAGCTGCTCTGCACCCACCATGCACTGTCACCTCGGCTGGGCAGAGCACGCTGGGTGCTTGGTGAATATGCCCTAAGATAAAGCTGTGTGCATACCTTGAGGGGGAGAGACCGACCTACCTCTTCTTTCCTCAGTTTCCCTTCTGTGAAATGGCAATCCTCTCCTGCAGGCTTCAGCCCAGCAGGATACGCTAGATCAGGCTGGGGAAAAGACGAGATGCTTCCCTGCACCCTGCCATTTGCCAGGATTTTGTCTGCATCAGTGCCTGAAGATGCAGCTTCTCTCATTGCTGGCAGTCGTGCAGGGAATGGGCAGCCTCATGCTTGGTGCTGCTGCAGTTACTGCCCATTGCGATAAGGTTGTGTTTGCTCTCTGAAGTTGCAAATGGTTCCTGACCCAGGCTGTTAGACTCCCATAATAGCGTGGCTAATAACCACCAAAGCTTTTGCATTTTTTTGCAGCCCATTTTTTCACAGGCCATCTGGTGAGCCTGGCTGTAGGTTTGCAGGTGGGTGGGGAGTAGACATCCAGCTCTAAAGACTTAACTTTAAAGGTGACTTGCAAAAATCACATGCTGCCACAAAGGCTACCGAGAACATCTCTTAGTGAATATTTGGCTCAGAAAAACAAAACAAGCAAAGCAACAACAGCAACAACAATAAATCCAAAAGAAAAGACCCTGACCCCTGTTCTGGACTTCCAAAGATTCTTTGTGGTTGCTTCTGTAGCAAAACAGGAATGAACTCTGTGCTACCAAGGTAGACTACAAATGGGTGGCAGGGAGCTAAGCAAACAGTGGGGAACTCATACGGCATTGAACTAAGCCATCTACTACTATTTTGCCGTTGCTGGGAGGAGACCAGGACAACCCAAATGCCAGGCTTTGCAAAGGGTACGCCTGTTGAGAGTTATATCCCTTTCATAGCTTTCTGACTGTGATTGCTCAGCAAGAGGGAGATGTGGCAAGAATTTATGCCATTGACTGGAAGCCTGGGATCCATGTGCACAGCATCTCCTCCTGTCAGCTGTGGCTGAATTTGATGCAGTTAAATTTGATGGATGTGGGAAACAGCAGGCTGTACTGTGAGGTTGGAAAAGCAAGAAAGGCTGCTGGAATGGAGGATAAACTGTGGTTTATTGTCAGGACAAGGATTTAGCATCAGCATTTGGGACTTTTGCCCATCCGAAGCATGTCTCTGGGGTTCATGTTCTCCATGGTCTGTACTGAGGTCAAGGCAGCTTTGCTGGAGGGGTGTGCTTGCTGACCAATGGATACCCAGGGGCCATGAAGCTGGGGATGTCCTGAAATGGTTGTCACTTTTGGGAATGAGGGCAGGAAGGAAAGAAATGCTTTTTCCGCTTGGCACACTGTGTCTGTTTGGGTGACAGAGGCAGCTGGTGCCCAGCAGGTCGAGAGCCACCATTTCTGCCATTGCTCAGCCTGTCTGCAACCACCTCTTGAATCCCAGATTGCACATCTTGCACCAGCCCCTGCAATGGGGGACTCCAGCCAAAATCGTGCTACTAGTCAGAAAGATTGTGCTGCAGGCAAAAAGTGGAGTGTCCTAGGAATAACGAGCTGTACCATGCCCTTTCACTGACTATGGGATTGTGAACTCTGCTCCTTGTGGCTGATGACACAGGAAAACATGCTTTGGTCTTCTGCAGGGACAGGCGAGGTGGATGGCTGTGGGTGTCCATCACCGCCCGGGGTACCTCTGCCCCGCAGCTTTGGCAGGAAGGCAAGCCGGGCCACAGAGCAGCTGAGGGCTTGGTGCCCAGATGCTGTTGAGGTTATTGAAGACACACCAGTTTGCTCCAGAGCCTGCTCCATGGTTTCAGTGGGGCTACATTGACTTACAGTGACACAGGAACACGCCTGCTGCCCTCGATGGTGCCGGGAAGTTCTCTGGTGGCCATTCACACCCGCTGTCTCCCAGCTTGACTGAGACATGAAACTCTCAGGCTGCTGTAGTCACAGAGACCACACAGGCAGAGTAATAAATGAAACGGTGCAAGGCAATGCTTGCAGCCACTCTCCCATCACTGTTACTATTACATTTTTAATATTCCCAGTATGGTTTTTGACCAAGGCCAACCTAGTGCTTAATTCTCGGTCATGAGCCTGGTGACTGAAAAAAAGGGGGAAGAAGATTATCATGGGTCTCATGGAAAGAGCAAACCTGTGATGGGACATTTCAGGAGGCTTGTGGGATTGTGTAAAGCTTATTATCGGCTTTTTAAAGAGGATTGTAGGAATGTACAAAACATTATGGGATGTTTAAGGGAAGGGCCAGAGGCAGGGGAAGGAGAGAGCAAAGCGAATTGGGGAGGAACAAGCATGGGAGAATGGGTAGGAGAGGGGATAAAAGGGTCCAACTGTGTGTAAGCAGGCTGCTGATGAGCGTGCTTTTCTGGCTGAGCCCTGTGTCTGCACTTTAGCCTGGCCTGTCCTCATATTAAACCTGATTCATAGGTTTTTTCTTTCTCCCTCTGTCTCAGTGCATGTGAATATGTGTATGTTTCACTGGCAAACTTCAAGCTTGACTAGTTGGTGAGTAGAAGACTAGAATGTGAAAGCCCAAGGCTGGACACAGGGTAAGTGAGACTCATGATCTTGGTATGGAGTCTGGATGGAGTAAGTGTCTGGGGTTGGAGGTTTTGGCTGATGCACGTGTGCCTGTGGATGAGGACAGTGAGGAACTGTGTGTGTCCACTGGCGACCTTCAGTCCTGATCAGCTGGAGGGGAAGGGGGGAACAGGTGGGGCTGCTCATGTTGTTCATGTTCATATAAGTACTGCTGATGATTTTGTGGGGGCCAGTAAAGGCACTGTTCTTTGTCCATCTTGGTCTGTGTGGCCAGTTGCTTGTGTTTTGTGTGCATCTGCACCTTTGGGACATATGCTTTGCTGTGTGGAGAGACCCACAAATTGGAAAAGTGGCAAACAGACTGGTGAGGAGAAACGCCTTGGGTCTTCAAGCCCACAGGATTCAGCTTCTAACATGATGCTTTTTAGAATCAGCGTTGGAAAGTGCTGTTCCTCACTAGGGGAATGTATTTCAGCCTGGTACCATAATGTCTTTCATGGAGGATTTGTTGCAAGAACTGCAGATTTCTGCAGAACAGGTGTTTCCAAGGTGGAGTCAGCAACTTGCTGTAGTTATGAGACAAGGTAACAAGTCCAGCTGATCTGTGGAACCAGGTTAAACATGGACCATTTCCAGTTAAAACTTTGAATGTGACTGGTAAGCTACAAAAAATAGGAAGCCTTCATCCAAAAATCTTGGGAAGTGCAGCCTAGCACCATATCTTCCAAACCTAAAGTGTGTGCTCATATTCATCTTCTGCATATGCTGTATACCTGGTGTTTGATGGTGCATGTCTCAGGAAGGCAATGTTTTGCATTACCAACGCTGAAATAAGTGGCCCAGATATGTTCTTTCTTGTAATGTAATTGTAAATGGATTTTGCTTCTAAAACACCATGACATTGATTTCCTACAAAGTGACAGTCTTGTCTCATTACCTATATTGATTTGTTGTCTGATGGATTTTAATAGCAAAGATCTGAAATCTGATGATTAACCCCCACCCCCAAAAGAAAAAAAGAAGTTCAGAGCTGTGTCACATCCTTAACAGGAGCTTCAAAAAGAAGCATGACAAGCAGTGTTTGGGAAGAAATTCATGCTATTGGAAGTCTGATGACAGGGAGTCTCAAACAAAAGGAAAATATTGAAAAAGTAGAGAGAGGGGAGAGAAATCTTGGACGGCAGAGGCATTAGCATCAAACAGGCAGGCACAGTGTCCCTACCAAGAAAGAGCAGATCTATCTATATGTCCAAATATCCTTTGCTCTGACTTCATCCCCTGCCTGTCCTGTGGTAATATTTCCCTGAAAGTGGTCTTTCTCATATTTGGGTCTTCACCCTCCTGGCTCCAAAGGATCAGCATCACTTCCCTAAGTTCAGTGTGGTATGGGATAACCAGGGTAATTTAATGCACAGGATTTTCCAGTGTGTCTTATGTGCCACAAAGAGCTAGATTTCTACCAGGATGGATTTGACTTATGAACTTAACAGATGCTGCTTCTGAAATTTGGGGATGGAGTACAAGCCGCCTGTACTAAACACAGGAGAAGGAAGGAGGGAGTATAGCGTGTGTACAGAACTTGCCAAGGAAATATAAGGTGGAGGAAAAAAGGCCTTGGGAGTGGGCAGGGATACTGGGGTAAGGCTTGTCTGCTGTGTTTTAAGATTTCTATAGTAGCCTAGTTATCTGGGACCTCTGAGCTCATCCCCCTAAACGCAGCAGCTAGGAAACTACATTTTCACTGTGAGTCTTTCAGGATGCAAGCTGTGCTGCTTCATCAGAGTGATGGCTGCTGCTTTAACAAGCTGCATTAGCCCAAGATTGATTGTCCCATTCACAGCGTGAAAGATCAGTGCCATTTGCAGCAGTGAAGGTCTACCCTCTCTGCAGTTACTGCTGACGTGGGGGTGTCAGGCAGCTGCCTGTGCGGCAGTGCTGGTGGACAGCCTGCTCTCCCATAGCTGGGCATCGTGCTGGGGATATGGGCAGCCGCATGTCTGCTGTGCTGCCTGCTGGAACACTTGCAGCCCTCTCCACTGGCTCAGTGACTGAGTGCAAGTGAGCATCATTCATTTTGGGAGCCCTTGTGGGCAGCTGTGCAATCCCAGTCCCGTACGGGTGTTGTCTGTGTGGAGCAGCAGCAGGGCTGGGAGCGGAGAGGGCAGACCAGACCTTCCTCTGGAGGAGTGAGTCCACATCATCTGTCCCTGACCGCGTGGTTGCCTCAATGCAGCACTAGCCTTCTGCTCGTGGCTGGGATCAGAAGGGTAAATGGGACAGGGAGGTTATGGGGTCACTGATGGGGGCTATCACAACCTACACACACACTGTATTGCCCATGAGGCTGGGTCTTAATCCACTTGGGAAGTGCTTCCCTTGGCTGGTGGACAGTGAGTCAACACTGGCCTGGTGTCACCCCTTCTCCAATGAGCAGATGTGTAAAGGTTGGGCAGACCCTTCGAATCAGGCCGTGGTGGTGGTGGTGGTGGGGGATAGCAGAGTGCAGCTTTGCTGAGGAGGAGGTACAGAGAGAGAAAACTCTGACCTGCTGCAGGGCTGGGCTCTCTGGGAAAGCACAGAGCATCAGGGATTGAAAGGCTCAGCACCACAATCCCAGTGATTGAATACTTCACATGGACATCTTACATGAGGCTTCTGGGCTCATGCCAAATGCTCTTGAAGTATTTCTACTAACTGGGTCCCAGAATAAGAAAGGTTACATGAAGGAGAACAGAAGTGCATGGAGAATTTATGGCTAAATGAAAAGCCAGCGTGCAGAGTTGTGTCTAACTGGTTTCCGAGACCCAGAAAGCCACACAACGTCCTTAGGCTGTCCCTGCCTTTATCTAAGTGGGAAATTTTTTGGGATATCTGAGAGAGAGAGAGCTTATGTGACAGCAGATGAAAAATGTGAGGCCTGAAGCAGTGCCCTTAAGTTAACTTCAGGTTGGAGGAGACCCAAATTCAGGGCAAAGGCTATTGTGAGGCACGCTGGAGGCAACCTTGCTGCCATGCACTGAGAGAGGCATCCAGGGCTTACTTCACGGCTGGCTGCTTTTTCAGGTGACTCCCCCTGTCCCCTGCTCCCCTCACCCTGCGACTTGGCTCAGAGAAGGCGAGAGGCGACAGCTTTTGTTCAGTTTAAAGTAATTTTTAACAGATCTGGACAAAGAGCTAACTGTGAAAGAAGAGTGAAAGAAGTCTTAAGTGGGTATTATAAGCATACAGGCAAAAATGGCAATGGTGGGGTGAAGTAGGGAATTACAACAGCAGCTGAATCTTTCACAGGTTTCTTGCTGAGACCCTGTACTGGCAGGTCAGCATAAAGTCTGTGGTCCTGTGCTATTTATGACCAAATTCATATTTACTGGCCTGCGCTGGGTTTTACAACTGGAGGCTGCAGCTGGATTCAAGGAACTGACAGTGAAAGATGTGATTTCCCTCCTTTTCAAGCTATTTTCAGATAAATGACTGATGTTCTTAGCTGATCTTCATGCTTTTAAAAGCCTATGTCTGACCATCTGTCTCCAATTAGTCCCTTCAGCCCTGCAGTCTTCTCTCTTTGAAGTTCTCACACTTCTTTCATACAGTAATAAAAGGAACCTCAAAGCACTCTCAAAGTATCATTCTCCCTATTCAAAGCAGGATAACTTCACCCCTCTGGGAAGAGGTGGGACAAGACAGGTGAGGTGAATTTTTTTCCCAGACTTCCTTCTCTTAAGAACCATTATTTTTTTCTTTCTAAGCTGTACAAGCTGGCTAAGATAGTACTGTGGCGGAGGCCCTGGGCAAGGTACAGAATCAGGATTCAGGAGATCTGGGTTTACTCTCACCCCTGCAGAATGACTCCTACCTGGTCACCGCATAATGTCGTCTGTATCGTTACTTTCTTGTGTTTCGAGTGCTGTTAGGACCTGAGCAAACAGAAATGGGCTCTGCAAACTCTGCACCCCCTCGTGGGAGTGTGACTGCCTGTTCTCAAGAGCAGCTCCAATAGGGTGCAGCTGCAACCTGGGATCATGCTGTTGGGAAAACAACCGTGGTCTAGCAGTTATATTTAAGCTCAGGCTCTTTGCCTTGCCTTGCCTTTCCTTGAGCTGTGCTGTAGGTATGCCCATGCCTGGTCCTGTACCTTGCTGATCCTGACCTCACTGTGTTGACTTCACTTCCCTGCTTGACCTTGAACCTCTCTCATCACTACAGATGTGTCTGGTGATTACTGGTGTCCGTGGTTGCTCTCACTGGATGTGCTCCGCTCTGCTCATTCAGGTACTGTGGGACTGTCCTTGTTGTTAAAAAAGGATATTGAGGAAAGGGAGCTCTTGTGGACCAGGTCTTGTCTTTCTGAGAGTGGCCAGAGGAAATGAGGTGCACAAACAGTTGTTTCTCTTTGAAGGCCCTTCCCAGCTTCTGGCAGTTAGGGTAGGACCTGTTGAGCCTGAAGGTACAGCTGTACCAGGGGGGCATTCATAAGCCTATCATCTTCTCTCAGCGTAGTGAGTACTGTAGACTTTGTGTGCCAAAATAACTCTGAGTAACTCCCCTTCCCTGCCTCTCTCATGAATTCAAAGGTCATCTGTCCATCTTGGTTCATTTTTTTCAGGGGCAGATTATCTTCTCTCAGCGTAGTGAGTACTGTAGACTTTTGTGTGCCAAATAACTCTGAGTAACTCCCCTTCCCTGCCTCTCTCACGAATTCAAAGGTCATCTGTCCATCTTGGTTCATTTTTTTCAGGGGCAGATTCCTTGCCAATGTACGTGAGGTGAAATTACTACCATTTTGTGGTAGTAACAGCAAATATTGCATCATTTTTTTCACTGAACCCCAAATCTTAAAAGCTTTCCTTAAGATGCCCACCTGTGCTAAGCTCCTGGATCTGAGGGTTGGTGATTTTGGTCTGTTTGGTCTTTTTTTGTCCAAAAACCATTAGGTGGAAGAAATTTACTTGAATGCCTCTGGAGAATAGGATTTGTTAGCTGACTCCTCTGCTTCATTATTGACAAGGAGAGTTAGCTTTACTGTAACATGCTTCGTGCACAATGGGAAATAGGTACATACTATACATGTAAAAGCCAAGGCCAAAGTAACAAAGAACAACCTTTAAATAGCTCTTATGGTCCTAATTTAGCCAGACAATAACACCTGGTGGGTAAAGGATACACTCACAGAGATCTCTCAGACCCCCCCCCAAAAATGACTTCTGAAAACTCTCTGTAAAATTGTAGGCGTGTGTGTGATTTGTGTAACTAATAGCGTTGTTTGCACATGGCATGGTCATTAAGAATGATGTGTTCGGCCTCACCTTTGTATTGTGTAGGAACACTCTCTGAGACTCCAATCAAATTAATTGAATGCATATTGTCCTTCGTCATTTGCAGAACTCCACATGATATGCCTAGGTTTGGATGGTTAATGAGTCCCCTGGAGTCCTCTCTTTCAGCAGGTACAGCATATTCTTTAATTTTCTCCCTTTCTGAGCAGAAAGGAGTCAAAGAGAAGAAAACACCTATGCACAGGGGGAGAAAAGGAGGTTAAGGTTCACATGTGCTGTATTTGGGGGGAAGCTAAGTCTTGTTTTCTGTGTATGGCCTTTGTCCTAGACAAATATGCAGGAATTCGTGCTGATGGATCAGAGAGTCACAGAAGGCATCTCTGAAGACTATCTAGTCCAAGTCCCAAAACAGCGTCAACTAGAGCAGGTTGCTCAGGGCCTGACCCATTAGCTCTCAGCTGACTCATCATCCATCCCAAAGCAAAGCTTCATACATTCCTGCTTCTCTCTCATATAAAAGGCAGCTCTCCATCCTTGCTGTTCTGGCCAGTTCTGTCTAAATAGCCATATCCATCCATCACAGCCCTCCAGGCATGTGAGCCTGGAGGCACCACGTGAGGCACCATGTCTCCATGATCCAAATGAGATCATAGCCCTGTAATTGCACACAGACTTCTATTTCCTCCCGATTGTTCCCCATGCTGCATGGATCAGTGTTCAAGCACTTCAGAGAAGCACCCAGTCATGCTGATTTCAAGGAAGAATGTGTGAGAGCTTTCTCCATGATGCTGTCCTGTAGGAACTTCTGTAACTGTGTGCATACTCTGGGGCTGAGCCCTCTTCAAGCCCTGCAGACTTTGCTGTCTACCCACTACACCACTTCCTTACTTAGCTGGGGGTTGTCATTCCCCACTGCCCCGATCCTTCCTAGTTTAAAGCTGTCCTCACCAGGTTACTAATCTGTTGGCACAGATGCTTTTGTTCACTTAGGTGGATTCAACCTCTCTCTAGTAGCCCTTGATCCTCAGAGAGGGTGCATGATTGTAAAAGCCCTGTTGTCACCTCCAGCTTTGCAGCAAGCTGTTGATTTGCAGGATCAATCCACTCTTCCTCAAGCTTTTTCCTCCCTTCCCATTCCCTTTTAGAGGCAAGATTGAGGAGAATGCCACTTCAGCACCCATGTCCTTGACCATCGTCACCAGACCCATGTAGTATTGCTTGATAGTTTCCAGGTCTCCAAAGGCAATTTTATTGGTGCCCACATGGATGAGCAGCAGGGGATCTTCTGAGGCTTTTCTGGCCTTCAGACTATCCTCGGTGTCCTGGATCCTACCAAATCTCCCTAGGCAGTGTCAGGCTGGCAGATGGAGGCCTCTATTCCCTCACAGCAGGGAGTCTCCTATTGCTATTACTCACCACTTTCCCCTGGTGCTGCCATGTGATTTAGGCTCAGTTGCCTCCGATGCGGCTCTGAACAGAGCTCCCAGCCCCTCATCTGATACCATGGCACCAAATCTATTCTGTAGTTCCTGATCTGCAGGTGGAGCAGCAGCCTTCCTCCTGGCGCCAGAAGTCACCAGCTTCCAGCCTTTTCCATCATGGGAGTCTCCTTTTCCCAACCGAATGAGTACAGACTCTGAATGGTCCTCCATCCGTGCAGTTGGGTGTTCAGGTTCTTACAGGGTCTTGGAGAAGATCCTGTCCTCTTTTTCACAATCTCTGATGCTGTGCAGACTTCCCACCTCCTCCTGCAGCTCCTCAACAAGCACTCACCTTCTGCAGGCAAGAAGACCATTTCCCCTGCCCCAGCCTCACTGAGGGGCCCCAGACACATCCTGCAGCCCCAGGCCTGCAGCGCTGCATCCTTCCTTGGGAGCTCAGCCTGTGCTGAGGCCTCTGATGTGCCAGGAGTAGTTGCTGCTGCTGGTGTTGGACTGTGCCCTGTGGTGCATCACCACCAATGCTCAGCACACATACACTGTCCTCAGCAGAATTTCTGGCTCCTTTCTGTGTGCTCTTCTGTGCAAACTGGTGCATCTGTTCGCACCTTCTGTTGCAGCAGCACAGACTGATTTTTGGTGCTATGTGACACAGTGCAAACTCCAAGTGGTAGAGATGAAAAGCCTTTCTTATTCCCAAGTTCAGGAGCATGGAAATCACGGAGCAGGAGGAAGACTCAAAGGGCACACCGGCAAAGCACGGGTTTGTTCTCCTCCAACCTCCTCCTGGCTGCGTAGATCCCTCTATATGGACCTTCACCGCCTTTTCATCACTTCCATTTCAGTGCAGCTGATAAAAGCCCAGGCCTAGATGCTTATCTGGCATACAAAACCTTGGCCAGGGCTCATCAGGTCAAACACAGCATGGTTATAGCTGCTTCACTGGTAAGGCACTAGCTGCAGTAAGGCAGAGGACTGGAGTAGTTTTCTTCTTCCAGCATGCCTGGCTCCTACGAGCATCACATTTGATGACTCCTGTGCAAAAATGCAGGCAAGTGCAAAATCTGAGCTGGCGTTTGATGGGGAAAGAAGCAGTCCCATCCAGAGCTGTGATAAAGAAGGAGGGGCTTCCCTGCTATATACGGGCTCATTCCTGGCTGGGGTGTGCTGAAGTAACTCAACTACTTGTTGAGCCTGTTTTAGAGGTATCTCTGTTGTGGTGGGTCCCAACTAGAACAGCTTTCTTCCGTGTGCAAACATAGACCTTGCTGATATTGATATGTCCTGTGGGTATCTTTCACAGACAGCAACTGAAGGAGCAATGAAATTCTTTTCTGCACAGTGATGTCTGAATGAGTGAAGGCTACTACCCAAAGGCTAGGCTGGATGAAAGTGTGGGAGCTGAGGACTGAGCAGGTCACAATGATCTATGTGTCTGTTGGGGTGAGGAGGGAGAGAAGAGAGAACTTGGCTGGGGAGAGAGGTCGAGGGCAGGGAAGAAGAGTCCTTCTGGCAATAATGAGAGGAGAAAGCCAACCTTACTCTATGGGCAGAGGACTGAATGGAAAAGTAGGTTTGGAATTAGCAGATAAACTGTTTTCTCTCTGAATGACACTTTGAAGAAATAAGATGTTGAGATACACTCTTTGTAAACAGATCAGCATCCAAGAAAATCTGGCTTATGTGTTTGCTTGCTCTTGCTAATACAACAGTCTAAAAAACTCCGAAGATGGGTTTACTGCTTACTCCAAGAAAGTCAGTAATACCACCCTGGGAATAGCTTCGAGTCAGCCAGGGCTTAATGTAACATGGCATGTGTAAGATTTCCGAGCTTGATGCCATCTGTTCACAGAGAGCATTGGATCGCTGTGAGAATGTCAACAAATAGGCTTGAGAAGCTTGTGAAAATGAGGAGGAAATGGCAAGCTCCAGGGTGTAGGAAAATGATGATTTTTCTGTGTGACTGTTGCATTCGTGAGGTTGGTTAGTATGGTTTTTTAATCTGCTCCCTTCCCACTATCTCTGGGGAAATGCCTGCAAGAGGAGAGACATGAGTCCTTGAGTTAAACTGAGAGAAATATGGCAATAAGAGTAGCAGGCTAATCAGACAAAAAAATAACTTCCACATGGTCTTTGGAGACATCACTTGTGAACCCCCAGAGAATTAGGGTTGGTGTGTTAGTGGGGAAAAAAGCAGCTAGTGGGCATTATAGCTAGTAGCTATAAGGTCTCTTTAATGCAGCTCCCAGTATAATCTGCGAGGTACCTAGTTTTAAAAAAAAGATATATAAAAAATGTGAAATTTAAACCCCAGGTGGTAAACCTAATAGGAATGTTCTTTGCTCCAAGAGTCAAGATAATTGTACTTTGAAAAATTCTTTTGGTATAACATTAATGTTGACCTTTCTGTGAAGTGTGACATAAACATGTTTAAAATGGATATTCATGTCCAAACCATTTCCATTATCAGCTAAAAAGATTTGGGTGTTATGTTGCAGTTAAGCTGTTTTAAATAAACAATCTCTCTTGCTGTGCTGTTTTCATGCTATAGTGGAGGTGTTGAACAGACTGCACAGGTTTATCTTTTCTTCCTCCTGTGTAGAAAATAACACTTTGCTGTTTTCCAACAGCTGATGCTTGAATACATACAAAATACTTTGTGTATGCAGATTGCCTGTCACAATGTTTAGCTACTTTAAATTGTTGCTCACTAAAGATTAATTTTTTTCCTGAACCCCTGTCCTACTTTCACTTGTGACAGGTGAAGAATAGTTTATTCATGATAATAAGGATTATTAATATACATCAGTTTCTGATTGCTGTCTTATTTCCCCCACCAGCTACTTGAAGAGCAGTTGCATGGATGATGGGGCTAAATTGTTCAGGCAGTGCCAGACAACATAAGAATATGCAGTGTCCACAAGCTGAGGTGTGGGAGGTTGAGTCGGCTTCAGGAGCAGCCCTGGGGCAGGTCACTGGGGACAGGGGGTGGGATCTCCTTCCTTGGAGGTTTTCAAGACTCTGCTAGACAAAGCTGCAACTGATCCGATCTAGTTTTGGTGCTAGTGCTGCTTTGAGAGAGATGATGGACTGGAGACCTGCAGAGGTCCTTCCCACCAATGCTTGTGTGAGCGTATGATCACACTCTTCCTCTCCTCTGATCTTCTCCAGAGTTGGAGACCAGGTTCATTATCTCTACCTTGTGACACCTAAGAGTGAGAGCAAAGGTGCAAATGTATGCCAAAGCCTGGACTCATCCTTCTCCATTGCTCCTTGGTGATTCCTGCAGGGACAATTCATGCCCAGTGTTCTCTAGAAGTCAAGGGTAAAAGACTTTTGCAGGAGTCTCAAAGCTGGGGCTCAGGGTAGGCATGTGTTTGAAGCCATGGTCCTCCATGGAGCCCAGGGGGTGTCTGTCTTGCTGTGTTGGGGGTAAGAAGGGTCCCATTTCCATGGTGCCTAACACACAGTTGTGTGCATGTAAGGTAAAAGGGCTAAGGAGGGACTGGGAGCCAGTGTAGCACAAGGGGCAGTTTTGGAAGTGTGGGAATGAATGAGCAAGGCTGTGAAACTCATCTGCATATGGACTGCAGTATGTGGACTGCAGGTCATGGGCTTACCGGGGTCAGATCTCAAGCCCATTGCGCTGAACAGCCTTAGCTCCCGGGAAAGCGTCCCAGAAAAACGTGCTTGTCTACCATCTATTTGTCGCTCAGTATTTCTTCCTCCATCACCGTTTCTGCAAGCTACTTTGATGTGTGGCTGTCCTTGAAAGCCAAGAGGTGAAACAAAACAAACAGATGAAGATGAGGTTTCAGTGGTGGTACTGCTGGAAACTAATGTTCTCTAGATCAGTGTAATGGTAATGTCACTTGGCAGTTTACCAAAGTCAGTTTTTGCTTATTTTAGTTGCTCTCTGTTTCACTCCAAAGTCATTTTTTCAGTGCTTGTGATGATGTGTCCTAAGAGAAATGTTTAAGGTTGCTTTAAGGATTAGCCATTAGATCCAACTGTTTCAAAGTGTAAGCCCTGGAAGTGGAGAAAACTTGATTTATGCTCTCAGTGCCTGAGGCTAGCTTGGGTGATTTCTGAACTGTGGAGACAACTTTTCTTTGGGAATCCAAGGTATGTATTTTTGTGAGAGGAGCAAATCTCTAGTTTTTCCCACTGACTCATTTCATTTATTTTTATGAAGTACTCTTGTCACGTACACGGACCATTGAACGATTGAGTTTTACCTAAGGTTCAGTGAATGCATTAATTTTTAGTCTGTTATTCTCTTCTGCAGCTCAGTATTTGTTTACATAGTGTGTTATCAAAGCTGTAATTACCCAGAAATCCCCTTACACTGCCCTCTCTTCCAGTTACCGCAGGTCTGCAAAGAAGACTACAAAACAAAAAGTGAATTTGGAAGGTGCCTGAAGTGCAACATGGGGTGGGGGAAGAGGAAAAATTACAGATTTTTTCTGACACACACATTTTGAGGACAACTTTTTAACAGACTCGCTTTTATACTAATGTTTATGACACAGTGTATGCTGGAAATACTGCTTTGGTGAAAAGGCTTAAAACCCATCCCAGTTCTCTTGTCATACCCGGGCACAGTAGCATGAGCTATGCTTGGTGTTTCACCAAGAAAGCTTGGATGAAAAGATTCTGGTTGCACTGTTTGGAGAGCTCCTTTTTTCATACTTCAGTTGTACAGTAAAAAAAGCCTGTTAAAGAGTGGTGCAGGGCAGCATAGGGGTACTGGAGAACAGGTTGCCAGTGCTGCATTTGTCAGCTGAGACACCTTTCCGGGTCTGGAACAGAAGGGGAAAATTTGGTGTAGGAAGAGATGCAGAGGCTGTGAGATATGAGATTACCACAAGCAAAGCCAAGTAGCCCATCTGCTAGAGTCTGCCTACGCCTTAGCTGGGTGTGGGGTATACACAAGTGTAAAAGGGCAGAACTGCAGCCCTTACAGCAAAGATGTGGGCATGAGGTAGTCTGGTTCCAGAAAAGCCATGGACACAACCTCCCAAAATGACTCTCCACCAGCCTGTTGCTGCCAAGTGTGGCTTATAGAGGTGGTGCTAAACTGCTCTCCCTTTCAACCTCTTGCTTTGAGGGCTGTTTCTTCAATGCTTTGCCGATTCTGCTTCTCCAGCAATCATCCAGCATTGCTCTCTTTTCTCTTCCAGGACTCATTGCTCTAGCCACCTCTATTGCTTTAGGGCCTGAGTGTTCTCTCCTTTCCCTTATATTCAGATGAAAAGTCAGACTGGGTTTTGCTGTTGTTGTTTCTCTTATGTGTTGTAGGGGTTGGGACCTTCTTTAGAGACTTCCATCCACAGCTCTTCTGTGGCAAGCCAAAAGGGACTAGCCTTGTTTGTTTCTTTTGGAGGTCCCTCTGTTAGCAAGCGCTAGCCTCCAAGCACCCGTGAGCATCTGAGTTCATCTTCTCAGCAGCGGGAGCAAACACGCTCCCTAGGTGTCCCAGGCTTGATCAGAATAGATCAACCTCTCAGCCTTTCTGCCCTAACAAAATGCAATCTCCAAGTCCCACTTGCTTGGATGGAAGGGGGAAGACAGCTTGAGAGAAAGGAAGAGCATCAATACTTAAGCTACTAAAGACTTAAGTCTTAAAGTTGTTGGCCTTACTTTTGACCCGACCTTGCACTCTCGGTGATAGCAATCAGTTCTGTAGCCACTTCAGTGGCCTGGGATTGTCCACTGAGCCTGCCCTGTGCTCATGAACAATTTCTCCAGGATGTAGAGGCTGAAAATATTCAGCCCAGGGCTCTGGGGGTCTTTTCCTCACTGCCTCTGATTCAGACACTGAGGTCATGCTGGAAGGAGAACTTCCCTGATCTTCCTGATGTCCTTTCTTTCAGTGTCCTTGCTTTTCCGTTTGGACACAGGAAGCTCCCAACACCAGTGTAGGAAAGTGATTTAGAAGATGCTCATTTCTGCTGGTGAGACCCAGGCCTGGGACAAAATTGACAAATTTGGACCTCCTGCAAGCAGCCCCAAGCTTGTGCCCTTACAGACAGAAATCCCCTGCAGTAGTTCAGGGTCTGGCTGGCACCAGCAGGACTGGAGGCTAGAAGTGCATTTCTCCATGGTGGAGAAGATGAATGAATTACTCGTTTCTAGTAATTTGAGCAAGTCCAGCTCAGGTGGACAGTGCAGGGCCCAGAAGTTGGTGGGAGCTGTGGAAATGCACTCTTCCTACCAGCCCACAGTGACAGCAGTGTCCTCGAGATGTTGCTTTCCTGCTCCCTCAGCAGTGGCTCCAGTAGTCTAGGGAGATAAAGACATGGGATAGCACTGGGATCTTTTCTACCCCTCAAGTAGTATCCTATGCCCCACAGCCATGGGGAGTGGAGAGCAAAAATATTGACCCACCAGCTCCCGCATGGAATGGGTTTTGGCCAGCAGCTAAATGAGCCATCAGGATTATCATGCAGTCCTGGTACACAAGGCTAGAAAATGCAGTTCAACCTCCCTTCCCTGCATTGGTACCGCATACTAATTAGGCACCTTTCTGCTGTCAAATGAGTTCTCAGGTCTTCTTTGCTCATCCCCCTTTTAAGGATGAAGCCCTTTCAGTGCCTGTTGCAGTTAACTTTCTGCCATGGCTAATTGGATTTTGCACAGTGCACAACAGCATTTCAGTGGTGGGGATGAGAGATGTGGTAGTGCAGCTTCTGATTATGACAGGACAAATTGTGTCTCTGAGCATGTGCTGAAAGTCCATCTCCTGCAACATGTCAGTCTTTCCACATAATCCCGTTATGTGAGGCAAGTGGGCTGTGCTCTTCCCAGTGAGCGAGTAATGCAACACACTTCGGAGCAAGAAGAGAAGAGATACCTTTCTGGGTTAGTCTTGTGCTTGGGACAGTGCCTTGCTTTCATGAAGAAGTGAGATGAGATGACATCAGTAGCATTGCTATGTCCTGGGCTGGATTTGCAGGCAGCATTTGAAGGCTTACTGGCTGTGTGTGTTGATGCCGTTTGAAGAGGGCAGGCAGCTCTGTGCTGAAGGTTTTCTGGCTGTTTGTGTTGTGCAGCAGTGCATGGTTTGGCACAGGCATGCAGAAACGAGTCTGGGATGCTCAGGGATCCCAGACAAGGAGCAGCTGGCTGTGGTTCCTGTGCCTTGCTGTTGTTGTTGAAATGCCCTGTAATAGGCTACACCCCAGTTTTCTTTGCTAAGCATGGGGTTACTGTTACGGTACAGAGTAGGATGGTTTGTGACAGTGCAGCGGTGCATGTTGGGAGGCTCGGCAGGAGTTTCTGTCTGTCACCTATTCAATGGGATCTGTCAGAGGGTAGAAGTGCAAGTTCCTTTGTCTCGAAGGGCATGAGCTGAGCTTTCCAGCAAGCTGGGCACTGTTGAACTTGGTGTGTCATGGGTGAAGCACAGCTGGTTTGCAAGTCTAGGCATGACTCTGCAGGACAAATTCATGAGTGTCTGGCCCTGGGCTCTTTGGGCAAATAGGGAGCAGAAAGACCCACGAATGATTCCTCTTACCCTCTGTGCAAGGGTTATTCAAGCTTTTTGCAAACAGGCTGCAAAATAAACAGGTCAGTGGGTCCTTTTAGTAAATCTGTAAGTGTGCAGGGTTGGACCTTTGGCTGCTTGTGCCTTGGTCACCTAGATCGAGGGGGCATGGGAGGGCACTGGAGCTCCTGTCTTGGGCTGCGTGTTTGGCTTGCACTTGTATGGCAGCCAGGGTGATGGCCTGTGTCCAGCTGTTAGGACCAAAATGTACCTTGGACATAGATCTCTACAAGACCTGGGCAATGGGCCAGGGTTTCCTCACTGGGACAATCCCTCAGACAACATGGCAGGGGTTAACCTAATAAGGATTATTAGCTTTTTACATTGGTATGGGGAGGTGATAACTCTGTTTCTAAAGTCTGTGCTTAAGTGGGCACTGGGAAAGGCTGACATTTAACTTTCCAAAAAAGCTCATTTCAAGGAGTAATTCACTGTAGTGCTCTTCAGATTAATTTTAAAGCAAGTAATCTAAGAAGCCTGAGGAAAGTGGAATTTCATGCAGCCCAGAGACCAGGACGGCAGGGGATTGCAGTTCTGGAGAGGTGGCTGGGGGTGCTAAACTCTGCACAGAGGGGATGACTTTCAGGAGGTGGTTTGCTTCTGGTATATCGGTTAAGTTACGTGGGTGGGAGACAAATACGCTTCAGATTTTTAGAGCAGAAAATGTTTTTCTGCCTTATTAATATGTCAGGCCCTGTAACTACACAATCTGCAGAGGTGGTTTGGTTTTTTTTGATTTCCAAAAGGCTGAATGGAGTAAAAGAACAAATGGCTTCTTTCTATGCACCTTCCAGAAAGAGGCAGAGGGAGGCAGTGCTGTGTAGTCCTGGGTGCAGTTCTCTGCTGAGGGACCGGTTGAGTATTTCAAGCCGGGACTGCTCTCCCCTAAGGGAGTCACTGTTTCCTGCTTGCCCACATTTCCAGCTGGCTGCTTTGTCATGGTTTGCATGAAGCTTTTTATCTGGTAAAATAAAGGAAACTTTTAATGTCTCCTGCTCTGGATAAGGGTATGTTTCTGGAGCCTGCTTTCTCCTCTGTAGCGGCCAGGACTCCCTAAGGTGAACCCCATGCAGGGGTGCTTATCAACATTAGCTCTCCATGCAGGCTTCCCTTCGCTGTGCTGCCTGGTATGTGGGGGGCATACAAAAGGGTTCTTGCACTTCTCCAGGAGTGTGTGCTCTGTGTTACATTCAGATGTGCTAAAATCAGTAGGTCACCTAGCATGTACGAACAAGAGGACTTCCAGCAACAAGGAGAGGTTCCTTGAGTGGGTCACACCAATGAGCAGAGCTTTGCCTGAACTCTTCAGCCTCTGAGATTAACAGAGTTTCTAGACATACAAAGTTAACTGGGACTGGATGTCCTGACCGCTGGCAGACAGGCTGCCCTCTAGACAGGCCAGCTGAGACCTCTGGGTTCTTGCTCCGTCCCCATTCAAAATGCATCTTGCAGTTCCTGGGGAGCAACGCAGATTGCCTTCCCCTCCCTGTGCCAGGACACCAGCTGCCCAGACAGTGCTACTGGCACAGCTAGTAGGCATGGCCTCACCTATATACCCAATTTGAACCCTGTGTCATTGGCTGCTCTGAATCCTCTTGCTAGGGAATGGAAAGCAGCCAGCCAGCAATGAAGATTTTTTTTTTTTGCAATGAGAATCTGCCAGCTGGGGAGGTGCTCCTGGCTTTCTTGATGGTAGTGAGGATGTGCAGAGAGATTTCAAGTTGAGAGGGGGGTGGTATGGTTTAGATGGTGGAAACAGGAGTGCTCTGCAGCTTCTGCAGGAAAATTTCAGAGATGCTTTGGGAGCACGTCTGTTTTGACAAGTGCAAGCTGGTTTGGATGGGAAAGGGCAGAATCCAGCCCCACCTATTGCTGGGTGAATGGATCCAGGCACTGTCTGTGGAAGTCTTCCTGAAGATATCAGTTGTATTTGTCCAAGGGGAATCACAGCAAGTCGTGTGTCTTGTTTTGGGGTGCCTGCATGTGGTGTTTAGCACAACAGCATCCTGGTTCCTGACTAATGCTTCCTCTGATAATCTATGATTGTGAAAACTGGACCTTTTTAGTGTAAAGAAACCGTTCTGCAAAAGCAAATGATAACAGTGTTGACATTATTTCCTCTTTGGCAAGCCTGCCTGCCCTTGGGAGCTATGGTGTCTCCGTGGAGTATATCACAGCTCCAAGCAGGGTGGCTGAGCAAAACCAGGAGCTGGAGCGTTCTTTGACTGCCCTTTGTCACAGTGATTGGGTGAAGGAGGGTGTTTAGTCAGGTCTTTGCGGGGCAGGATGAAGAGAATTTGTAGAAGATGGTGGTCTCTTTTGCTACTTGGATGTCTGGATCCGGGGGTCAGCAATCCCACATTACGGCAGTTCCAGAAGACAGTGACTGTCATTTTACAGAGTTTTCGTTCTGCATGTCTTTCTACATGTTATCCCAGGGACTTACCCACTCCTGATGCCAAAAGGGAAAAAGTGCTCTAGTCAAACAGGGGAGTGGTGTCTGCTGTAAAACTTGAGCTAAAACATCTCTAATATCTGCATCCCACACCCCAGTCTTCCCTTTTTTTGAAAGACCACCCTGCTCTTCCATGTGGTAGAATAGGACTGGTTAACTGTGAAGGGACAAATCCCTTTTGCTCTGGCAGGTTTGTCAGATAGGAAGTGATGTTCCAGTGTAGAGGGGGGAGAAGCTGATGGCACTCAAATCCACTAAATCCTAGACCTGCTGTTAGCCACAGTGGGGAAGGAGTCTGTCTTCTGAGTATCACCAGTGTGAATCCTGTTGCCTTGTTGATTTGTTCCTGTAGGGTTTAGAGAAATCAGTCCCTAACCCAACAGAGCTGTGTTTGTGCAAACTGGTCTAATTGCAGTATCCAGCTCTTCTGTACTTAAATGCTCTGTCAGGATGGCTGCTTAGTGTGTACTTCTAGTGACCTTCACTCTAATTGCCTAATTGCTTGCAGTTCATTTGGATGATCCCAGTAGTGCCTGCTAGCTCTGATTAAAACTGGTTTCTTTCCAAAAGTATTAAGTTTCTTCCTCTCACTTCTTTGCATAAGTAAAATAAATATTTAGATGCATGCTGAGGTATACTGAAACATTGCTATGGGATGGATGGATGGATTGAAGAGCTGAAGTACTTCACTTCTTACTGCCTTGGGGGACTTGGGGTCAATTGTTGCTATCTGCAGGTCCCTGACTTGTGATACTGGGCCTAGCACTTCCCCAGCATGGGTAGCGTGCTGTGTACAGAGAGTTATCTAGGAGAAGGGGCTCTGCTCATGTTGCACAGGGAATGCTCAGGGCAGGAGTGGCTGAAGCAAAGGGAGCAGAAAGAGGGGACGGCACTTTAGCAGAGTGGTGCACATCCCCTGGGCTGGCTCTCCTGGAGCCAGCACTCCAAGGGACAGGGGAAGACAGCAAGAGATGGGGGTTGCTGGGAAATTCTGACCCTCTGCTCCAAACCTGAAGAAGGGTGCTGGTTCCAGCTGGCAGCCGGCAGGACACCAGCAGGAGTCCTTGCCTCAAGGAGCAATTGCTCGCTGTGCCCACAAGTGCTTGCTGTCTGATCAGAGCTCAGGAATGTGTCCACTCTGCTACCCAGATGAGGAAATGGAGGAACAGAGAAGGGCCAGGACCTACCTTGTGTCACCTAGAGGTGCAGTGGCAGAGCTTGAGTGCATCCCCCTCTTCCTGAGGGTTTGGCTGCCTGGTTCAGGGTCAACTTAGGTATGGTGCAGGCATTCAGCTTTGAAGAAAGCTGTTGGAGGAGGTGCTGCTAAGCTCAGTGGGGACTCCCCCTGCCTTTGATTGCATTTGGCTTTTAAGCTGAAGGTTTCACTGGGTCTGTCCTACCTGCCGTACTACGATATGTGGGACTGCATCCTTGTTGGTGATGCCATCGCCTCTGCTCAGAGATAACTCAGTAGTTATCTTGCTCAGCTCCTGCTCCCCCTTCCTCATGGAGCAGCCACCCTTGCTGCTCCCTGACACTGAGGAGGGTTTGTGAGAGACCCAGCCTTCCTCACTCCTGCTTTAGCCACCAAGACAAATCCTCCAGCAGCAAAGAGAGAACCCAGGAGTCCTGGTTCCCAGTGCTTTGATCTGTGCACCTTACCTCATCACATGAAACAGCCTGTGCCTTTGCATCACAGGGTTAGCCACAGCAGAGCATCCTGGGTGGGCAGTCCTGGTGCTCAGAGGGATTGGGCTGAGCAGGCAGTGTAGCATAGAGAAGTGCTAACCTGATGATGGTGGAGGTCCTTTCACAGTCACAGTCTCCCTGGAGGAAGACAAAGGTTCCCAGACACTCAGCTCTAGCACTGCGGGACAGGAACATGATGCTTGGAAGGGGTCTTGCTGGCAATTCCCCTGGACTGTGTCCTTGCATATGTGGTGGCGTGGGGAGAGGCTGAATGTGGCTTGGAGAGTGTAGGCTGCTCTGCAGGTGTTTCTGGAAATCAGATGTCTATGGTTTTTTGTCTCAGTTCAGAAAGCAGAGCGGAGCTTCACATAGGCTTGTTGGCTTCCGAGAAGTCTCACAGAATTTCAGAATGGTTGAGGTTGGAGGAGACCTCTGGAGCCATCCAACCCCCTTGCTCAAGTAGGGTCACCTAGAGCTGGTTGCATAGGACCATGTCCAGGTGACTTTTGAATATCCCCAAGGATGGAGACTCCACAACCTCTCAGGGCAACCTGTGCCAGGGCTTGGTAACCCTCACAGTGAAAAAGTGTTTCCTGATGTTCAAATGTAACCTCCTGTGTTTCAGTTTGTGCCCATTGTCTCTTGTCCTGTCATTGGGCACCTCTGAGAAATGCCTGGCTCCGGCTTCTTTGTACCCTCTCTGTCATTGGAGATCTCCAACACCTGTCTGGACAAGGCCATGATCCTGGCTGGACCCACTTAGAGCTGGAGGTTGGACTAGAGACCTCCAGAGGCTCTTCCAAACCTTCATTTTCATGTGATTTTATGGCGGAGCCTAAGGACTGTACCTTAAGGGTACCTCCTCAGAGACCAAGCTACCGCTCACCCAACAGCTGCAGCACTGAGTGAAAGAATACAGTTGTGGGCAATTTTGCCCAGGTTCTTCTTTAGTCAGAGCATACTTCTTTTTATAAGAAGTCTAACTTTGATTACTGCAAACACTCCAGTGAAAGGCACTCAGCAGGTAGCTATGGCAACCCCTGAGATATACCAGGTAAAATAATGAGGGGATAATAATACGGTTTTAGTTCAAATAAACTATTAAGTGTGACTAATGGTTTTACATTTTAAAAATATTCATACACCATATTTCTGGGCTATAAATTAGTAATGGTTCGAGGCCCATTGTTCATTCCACTGCTGTAGGTGGTCTCCAAAGAATACTGTTAATATATGCCTCCTGCATTTGTTAATCCAGCAGTCAGCAGGAGAAAAAAAGTCATGTAGCTCCACAAAATGAATCAGTTAAAGGGAGAAGAGAGAGGGGGGAGGGCTCAGGGAGGAAAGAATACCCATGCAGAGAGAGCTACAGCCCCTTCTCAAAGGCTGACCTAACTAATTTAATGTGACTGTCTCCTCAATACTTTTTTTTCCCAAACCATCTCTATTGGACCCAAATCAAAACTAGCAATTAGCAGCTGGGTAATAAGTGCTGTGCATACTCAGGATGGGACAGTCATTACCCAAGGAAAGCTTAGGATTTAAATAGTCTAATGTATTTTCTTAACTTGTGGTGAGGAAAAGTGCAGCTGGGATTCTCTGTTCCTGAGGAGCTGGTCTCCTGTGATTACTCCTCCAGCAGGACTGGTAGCCTGCTAGCGATGGGAAATGGCAAGAAAGCAGAACTGAAATTTGCTGGAGCTACTCATGCTGTTTCTGGTGGGTAGTAAACCTTTAGACATCCTGATTTTCAGAATATACCCACAACAAAAATGGGAGAACATCTTCCCTCTTACCCTCCTTTTCTCCATATAGGCTTCCGGTCCTCATCCTGTCCTGAGCAGAGCCTGTTCCTTCTAAGCTTTCCTTTGCCTTTTGACTGTGGGTCACACAGAAGCAAATAGACCTGTCCTAACATGAGGGAAGAATTCATCCTTCAGATCTGGCAACTACCCCAAGGATTTTGGATCATAAATCCTGCAGCAACCCTTGCAGCTTATTCAGTTGGTTCACCTTGAAGCATCTAATACATAAAAAATTATTATGTTATTTTGTTCAAAAGTACTGGCATTATGAAGTGGACATAGTAAACAAAAAGTGCTGTATGTCCCTTTTTTGAGTATCCTACCTCATTTTTAGGTAGTTACAGAAAACCCAGAAGATCATAAGCAAAGGGGCTTTGTTGAGTTAGCTTTTCTTATCAACAACAAAAAATATATTTGAGTGTATTTTAGGCCAATGGAGAGGATCATGTGAGGAAAAACATAGTTCTCCATGGGGTTGCTTTTCAAAATGGACTTCATCATTGATTTTTATTTTTCAGAGGCTCTTCCTGACCAATTTAAATTACTCCTCCAGGAGCTCTAAGTATCTCTGTATGCTTGTTTTTGTCAGGCCTCTGAAAGAAGTTAGCTTTGTATCACAGCAACAGTTTCTTAAATAATGCAGTATACAGTGTTTAACCAGCCGTTTCCCGGGGCAAGATTTTGCAGGTAGGGAAGGGAGGAGAAGGAGCAGAAGATGGGAGCCCTTCGTCCTTTTCAGGCAGTGGGTCCCAGCAGGTGGGGGCAGGTACACTTCCAGCCCTCTGCACAGCCCAGCAGTGTTTCCCTTTTGCCTGGTGGGCTCTCCTGCCCTTTCCTGACTGCTGCGTTTCACCAATCACCCTGCAGTGCTTTGGATCCATTGCTGGTCGAGGAGGAATTGGACCATCCTCTTCCCTATCAGTATTGTTCCCTGCTGTCTCTAAGGCATTTTGAGATGAGGTCTCGCTTCCTCATGGAGGTGCTCTGGGCAGCCGTGGTCTCAGCAAAGTAGAGTGCTTTCTTAGACCTGGGGTGAACTGGGGATTAATGTTCTGCATCTGTCTGTTAATCTGGGCTTCAGCCTCCCTTTGCTCATCAAGTCTCACCCCTCTGGGCTTGACACAGCATGGCCTGGATGTCAGGCAAGACGATGCCCAGGACCACGAGCAGTTCCTTTCCAGCCCCTGCGCTCCTTGGTCATTACTGGCTTGTTTGTTTGTTTGTTTTCTCTTATTTCCTTTTGCTGCCTCCATGCTGCCCCTCGGACCGCAGTGAGGCTTTCTCACTCTCTCCTTCCACAGGCTGTTGAAAGGCTGTTCATACAGTGAAAAAAGAAAGCCAAAGCTGAGATCCGCTGCTGAATTTTAATTCTCTCGTTGGCTGGTGGCAGGGAATTAGCCTGTGAAAGTCAATGGACATCGACACTTTCCTGCTGGCCAAGTGCTAAACTGAGTGTTTTAGCAACAGCAGCCAAGCCATGCACTGCAGTCCCCCACATCTCATCCCTCTCCATGCCTTTCCCCCAGCCCTGGGGCCAAAGCTGGCTGGGCGTCCCTCCTCTGCCTCTGGGTGCTTACTCCCCGTTAGCTGTAGTGTGTGCAGCAGGAGACTGGGGCAAGTGTGGGTGACCCTGCA
The DNA here is from genome assembly GCF_000699145.1 of Aptenodytes forsteri. NCBI lineage: Eukaryota > Metazoa > Chordata > Aves > Sphenisciformes > Spheniscidae > Aptenodytes > Aptenodytes forsteri. Next base: position 30,435 of record NW_008794584.1, on the reverse strand, counting down.
GGAAATGCTGGCAGCATAAATATTTTATATTTAAATGACTATTATCCACCAAGACTTATTTTTGTGTTAATGTAAACTAAAAGCCACAAAATAAGGGGTAAATAAAAGGAGGGCAGAGAGGGCCAATTGCTTCCAACGAGGAACCTGCCATAACATTGGAGTATGCAAAGCCATGGGAACAACAGCATAGAAAAATCAGGTGGAAAATACTGCTCCAGAGGCTCTGGACAACCCTGCTGTGGGAGTTTTGGTGAGAGGTTGCAGATCTGGGAGAGAAAAGCAGGCTGCAGGATTGCAAATGGAAGGCCCTGGGCGTTGCAAAGGTGAAGGCACTGTGCAACCGCACACAATACTGTGCCTCCCTTGCTCATTTGTGCTCACTCCTGTAGCTGACAGGTTCTGAAGAACAGCCTGACTTAATGGGAGTGCTGGGAAACAGCCATGTCCCAGGCCCTTTGTCTTTCTGGGCTCCAAAAGCATCAAGTTGCTGCACATTGAGAACAGCAGTGCTGGTTATTACTCTTGTCAGCAATGTCACCCTGTTTCTTGGCTTCTGACTTGATTTGGGTTTTGTCTGGTTTCTGTAAACAGGGTTATATTGTATCATCCCCTGTTTTTGTTTCAGGGAAGGATGTAGTCTCATCAAAATCCAGCTTCCTATTAACCTGTGTTAGTAAACTCAGCACCTCCAAATTTCTCATGAAGCTAGGGAAGCCTTATGCTTTCCCAGGACATAATTGTGCTCATCAAAAATAGCAGTCACTGTAAAATACATGCTCGTGAGAGCATTCCTGTGCAATGGGATTTCCAGCTCTGCCATGGCTTGTCACAATGCTCATCTGGGCTCACTCAAGCAATGTGCAAAACACATTGCAACAAACAAACAAATACCAAAACACAGAAAAAAAAAAAAGGTGGGGGGAGCAAAAACCTCCTTCCCCAACCCCAAAACAGAAATAAGGAAGAACTGTGCTAATGATTTCTCAAGCACATGAGGGAAGAGAGAGGTGGCAGCTTGTATAGGCAAACAGATGTGCAGGTGTACATTTTTGAGGGCCAGAGAGGAGTGAAAATGCAGGAGTGTTGAGAGACAGGTTAAATTTCCTAAGCTGTAGGGCAGGATACTGCACAGAGACTGTGTCATTACGCCATAAATTGGCACTGCAAGAGAGACCAATGGACTGACACCAGAGCTGCTTTGAGTGAAGATAATGAGCCCTGCATGGGTGCCATGCCTCTACTCTGTGCTTTGTGCAGCAGGGAGCATAAAAAGGTAGTTGAAAGACTATTGCATGCTTCAACATCCTTTCCTGTTAAAGCACAGCTTATGTGTGTCTGCTGCAGTATGCCATCCAAATGTTCATAAAATCCAACAGTTTATTACGCACACTGTTAGGTGTATGCATGACCACTTCAGAAGGTGAAGTGCTCTTCACTCCCCCTCTGGGCTATTTGGGGACTCCATGTCACCTTGAAATAGGGCAAGGGATTGCTCAGTCCAGCTGACAAAAGGTGATAGCGTTTAGTATTTATTCTGTGCTATTGATTTTAAGTAATCCAAGCTCTGTTTAGAAGTAGGAAATAAAGTGAGAAAAGGTTTTCTGAAAATATCTGAAATATCTATATGCTGATGAAAATGTGAAATGTGGAGGATTTTTTGCAGCTGTTGTCTGAATTGCCCCAGATCAATTAGCTATGGAATTGGCCATTGATCTTTTTTTCCCCCTTAATTAAAAAAGAGACTTAATTCATTTTGATTTAAAAACAATCCCAAATCAGAAAGCAAAGGATGGAAGGGGAGAGGTGGGAATGACATATGCAGGGGGTGTTATCAAAACTGCCTCTTTCCCTAAGAATACTTTTGGTTTGTTATAAACTTTCATTTTTTTGGTGGAGGGAAGAGTATGAAAATAATTTCCTGCCTGGCTCTCATTGTTGCTTCAGTGGAGAGAGACCGCAGAGAGGGAGCTGGTCAATGTGCCTTATGGATGCCCACTCAAAAAGTGTATTGCATTGCTGTGCCCCAAGGAGAAACTTCTTTGTCCTGCTCTTCATTGCCACTGTTTTCTTCCTTGCCACACTGGTATTTCTATCTAGTTTTTCTTCCCTGTGCCCTGTGGTTGCCTCCTGCCCGCTCCCCACGCTTCTTTCCATCACCAGTCCCAGCAGTGGTGATGAAGAGCAGAAGGCAAACTGGGTGCAATTGACTGTGTCTCAGGGTGGCCTTTCACAGCTGCAGAGCTTATCAGCTTGGTTATGTGCTTCCTCCAGCCGGAGCTGGGACTCTACAGCTCAGTGAGTGGACAAAATGCCCTACGTCATCTGTTGTACTTAAAACCTATCCTAATTCAAGTGACAACTCCCCATATCCCAGCTTGCTTTAAGCAAGAGGGAGGGAATGCTTTGTTTAAGTGAAAAACCCAAAAGAGGCCACTTCTCAATCTTCCCGTAAGATGCCAATGAATAGACTGCCTCAGAAAATGTATTCTGGGCTCCACGAGTAAGTGCTTTAATTTTGGGGTGGAGACACACATAAGAATGAGACTGATTCTCTGCTTCCAGTGCAAATTCCTTCGTAAATGAGCTGCTATTAGCAACTCCGGGGCGGTGCACTGTGTGTTTTTATGGACCAATAATAGATGTCTAGGGTGATTGGAGGCAATCAGCCTTCAGCCCAGAATTTTACAAAGCCCCAGATGTGTAAAATGACAGGCCACTGAAGTCTTCCCTTCTCAGACTTATAAATACCCCATGCTCCAGGAAAGCAGACCAGCTGCTAACTAATGGGGAACAGGCAAAAGGCCTGTGGCCGTGATGTTGTGCATGGCCTGGGCCACTGCCAGCTCAGTCAGAAGGGTTGTCCTGATTGCTCTGGCCCATAGCGTCCAGCTGGGGTTAATTGTACCAATTTGAGTGGCAGTGAATGGTATGAACCAAGTGGGGCATGGTAGATGTGGCAATGGTCTGGCAGTCCTTGCAGTTGGCAAGGAGGTTCTGTGTGTTTGAAATGTGTCAGTTTTGCTAGAGCAGGGCATGGCCTGTCACAGAGGTGAGGCTCGTGGCCAATCTGGGACCCTATGTAAATGCATTTTCCAAACTACCTTTCAGAGCTGAGTATTACCACTGGGCCTGCAGCAGAGGTGAGCCTTGTGCAAGAGTATACTTGATTTCATTGCAAAGCTCATGGGTCCTGGAGCACAGCCATGCAAAATAGTATTGAATTTGGAGGTGCTTTCTATGCTAAAAGTAGTCTTTGTGATCTGACATTGCCCAGCATAAATCAGGACGTCTCTTGCTGCTGCCTTTCTTCCGGGCCAAACACCTTGCTGTCTTCCCTCCATGTTCAGCAACCACAGGTGCACACAAATCTGCATGTATGTGGGGAGCTCAGCAGTGGTGTTCAGTCACTGTCCAACAGTGCAAGTGGGCAGTGCGTACAGCACCTAGGACAAGCAGGATCCTGGGCTGAATCAGGGCCCCAGTGCTGCTGTCCTGGTGCTTCTCAAAAAACCCAAATGTGTTCCATTCTCTAGCAGGCAGTGAGCCTTTTGACTTTGAACCCATCTAGCAAATGGGAGAAATGATGGATGCTAATGTAAAAAAGATTCAGCTGATGGAGAGAGCAGAATGGGGAGGCATTTAATGTTTCTCAAGTGAGAAGTCACTAGGGAAAGAGGGAGCAAACTGTGCTTGAAAATAGATGCTGAAGTGTTTAAAGCCAGAGGAGAAACTCAAATCAAGGCATTCTCCATTTTGGAAGTGCAGTGAAGACAAATTTCCAATACTTTATTAAAGAGGAGTCTATTAACCATAGCTTACGCTTACCAATGGCAGTCAGTTGTGCTATAGCTGTGTGAGATGGATAGTCATAGAATCATAGAATCATAGAATCATTAAGGTTGGAAGAGACCTCTAAGATCATCGAGTCCAACTGTCGACCCAACACCACCATGTCCACTAAACCATGTCCCTAAGCGCCTCATCTACTCGTCTTTTAAATACCTCCAGGGATGGGGACTCCACCACTTCCCTGGGCAGCCTGTTCCAGTGTTTAACCACTCTTTCAGTAAAGAAATTTTTCCTCACATCCAATCTAAACCTCCCCTGGCGCAACTTGAGGCCATTTCCTCTCGTCCTATCGCTTGTTACTTGGGAGAAGAGACCGACACCCACCTCTCTACAACCTCCTTTCAGGTAGTTGTAGAGAGCAATGAGGTCCCCCCTCAGCCTCCTTTTCTCCAGGCTAAACAACCCCAGTTCCCTCAGCTGCTCCTCATAAGACTTGTTCTCCAGACCCTTCACCAGCCTCGTTGCCCTTCTAACTTTGCAGTCTCTCCCTAAATTGATACTGCGCAGTGTTGTTAGATGCAGCACTAAGATATTCCTTTCCTGGCAGCGCTCTGCTTCATCCAGGAAGGGGCTCGTGTCTCTGTTGCTTTATGCTTTCTTTTGTATTCCTAGCTGAAATCAGGTTTCAGGTGAGACTGTGGGGATATCAGAACAAGCAGAGGTTCCCGGTGCAATTCATGCATAGGAGTTACGTGAGACGATGAGGGAAGATGTGCTATGAAAACCCTACCTGGCTCAATGCTGGGTTTCTTTTGTCACATTTAGAGGTGTAGGGATTTCTGTGTGAAAAAACAGCTGCTGATTTAGAGGTATTAATACTATTAAGAGTCTGGTTAATTAAGAAGGCTCCCAAATCTGATCTTAGGTGCATTAGCCTGTAGGGTGGTGGTGACTGGGAGTTTTCCTTTTTTTACTCTTTTCCTTTTTTCCTTTTTTTGTCTCTTGGCAAAAGTATTTGCTCAGTGTAGAAAAGCACCGTTATCTGTGGCATATACTGTAGTTAGTAAAGTAAAAATTTTGTTTGAGAGTGTTGCTTGTTGTGTTTCTCCCCGTGTAACAAGGGAGATTTTGATTGTTTGGAAGACCTCTGGTTGGAAGGCAACAAAGAAGTGCCTTTCAGTTGAAGAGCAGGAAAGGAGCAAAATGAAACTTGCACAGGTCTCGTTAAGACATAAAAATAAATGAAAGCATAAATCTGAGCCCATTATGGATCTGCAATAAATATGATCAGAGGCAGCTGATAATGTAAGAGTAATGCATGTTTGCAATACAATCACCACATGATATTAAAAGATAAGTGTCCATTTACAAAGCAATGATGAAGCAGTTCTGGATGCCTTGAAGATCACCTTGTAAAACTGCTAGGTGAAAGGAAAAGGTCCCTGTGTTGGATCCAAAGGAAGTGTCAGAGTTGCTGGAATATGTGAAAGAAGGTCAACTGCCTTTGCTTTCCCAGCAAGGCTGACCTGAGGAATGGGGAATCTGAGCTGATCTCCCCAACTTGCAGTTCCAAACCTGTCTTCCAGATGAAGGATCCTACCGAGCGAGAAGGACAATGGTTTGCTTGCAATGCTGCCAGATTGAAACTGTGCCTAAAAAATACTGTGAAACCCTCATAAAGCATGTAGTAAGTATAAACATCAGTTGTGATTGTGATAAGATGAAATGAAAGCAGTAACTAACAGCCAGGATTAACGACCAAAAATTTTGTGTTGCTCTATAAACCTTGGGCTAGGCAGTGAAGCAATGAACAGGGCTGCATAATTACAGTCATAAAAGTGCAAGTGTTCTCAGCACACTCAGAGCAGAAGAGTCAGATGAATACTGCTGAGCTTGGGAAGCTGTTAATTTGTTTCATTTCTGTAAATTTCCATCCTGTAAGCTGTATGCTCAGCTGGTAGCCTCACTTACTTAGCTTAGATCCAGTGTACGCACTGGAGTTCTGGGGACTTGCATCCAGGACAATGGCTGCTGCCAAAATGAAAGCAGAAGTAACTGCATTATTCATAGATCTTAAGGCTGGATGGGGTCATTATGAATCTGTATCCTGCCTTCCTATAACAATTCAAGCCATGAAACTTTACCCAGCAATTTCTATATCTAGCCCACAGCTCCTGATTTTGTTAGGATGCATCCTGGAGCCAGCTGGCTGTAGACCTCAGGTGATGGTGATTCTACCATGTCCCGAGGGAAGTTGCCGATTGATTTACCTCACTGTTAGATATGTTCAGCTTTCAGTGTTGAAATGTATTTTGCTTTTTTTGGAGATGGAAATATTCATACTTCTTGGTAACTTTTATAACCCACATTGAAATAATTTAATACAGGCAAGAGCTTTGGAATACTTTTTTCTTTGTGAGGCATATTTTCCAGAACTCTGATGGGCTTTTTTGCTCTTTTTTTAACCATTCTTTCTTCTTTAACCTCCATCTGGAAACATAGATACAGGATATGTTACAGTCTAAAAGCACTGCGTTGTTCCTATCTGGTATTCCCTATGGCTGGACAAGAAACATTTTGCCTGAAGTTTTTTTAGCAGGATCAACCTCCTTTCAGGTAGTTGTAGAGAGCAATGAGGTCCCCCCTCAGCCTCCTTTTCTCCAGGCTAAACAACCCCAGTTCCCTCAGCTGCTCCTCATAAGACTTGTTCTCCAGACCCTTCACCAGCCTCGTTGCCCTTCTAACTTTGCAGTCTCTCCCTAAATTGATACTGCGCAGTGTTGTTAGATGCAGCACTAAGATATTCCTTTCCTGGCAGCGCTCTGCTTCATCCAGGAAGGGGCTCGTGTCTCTGTTGCTTTATGCTTTCTTTTGTATTCCTAGCTGAAATCAGGTTTCAGGTGAGACTGTGGGGATATCAGAACAAGCAGAGGTTCCCGGTGCAATTCATGCATAGGAGTTACGTGAGACGATGAGGGAAGATGTGCTATGAAAACCCTACCTGGCTCAATGCTGGGTTTCTTTTGTCACATTTAGAGGTGTAGGGATTTCTGTGTGAAAAAACAGCTGCTGATTTAGAGGTATTAATACTATTAAGAGTCTGGTTAATTAAGAAGGCTCCCAAATCTGATCTTAGGTGCATTAGCCTGTAGGGTGGTGGTGACTGGGAGTTTTCCTTTTTTTACTCTTTTCCTTTTTTCCTTTTTTTGTCTCTTGGCAAAAGTATTTGCTCAGTGTAGAAAAGCACCGTTATCTGTGGCATATACTGTAGTTAGTAAAGTAAAAATTTTGTTTGAGAGTGTTGCTTGTTGTGTTTCTCCCCGTGTAACAAGGGAGATTTTGATTGTTTGGAAGACCTCTGGTTGGAAGGCAACAAAGAAGTGCCTTTCAGTTGAAGAGCAGGAAAGGAGCAAAATGAAACTTGCGCAGGTCTCGTTAAGACATAAAAATAAATGAAAGCATAAATCTGAGCCCATTATGGATCTGCAATAAATATGATCAGAGGCAGCTGATAATGTAAGAGTAATGCATGTTTGCAATACAATCACCACATGATATTAAAAGATAAGTGTCCATTTACAAAGCAATGATGAAGCAGTTCTGGATGCCTTGAAGATCACCTTGTAAAACTGCTAGGTGAAAGGAAAAGGTCCCTGTGTTGGATCCAAAGGAAGTGTCAGAGTTGCTGGAATATGTGAAAGAAGGTCAACTGCCTTTGCTTTCCCAGCAAGGCTGACCTGAGGAATGGGGAATCTGAGCTGATCTCCCCAACTTGCAGTTCCAAACCTGTCTTCCAGATGAAGGATCCTACCGAGCGAGAAGGACAATGGTTTGCTTGCAATGCTGCCAGATTGAAACTGTGCCTAAAAAATACTGTGAAACCCTCATAAAGCATGTAGTAAGTATAAACATCAGTTGTGATTGTGATAAGATGAAATGAAAGCAGTAACTAACAGCCAGGATTAACGACCAAAAATTTTGTGTTGCTCTATAAACCTTGGGCTAGGCAGTGAAGCAATGAACAGGGCTGCATAATTACAGTCATAAAAGTGCAAGTGTTCTCAGCACACTCAGAGCAGAAGAGTCAGATGAATACTGCTGAGCTTGGGAAGCTGTTAATTTGTTTCATTTCTGTAAATTTCCATCCTGTAAGCTGTATGCTCAGCTGGTAGCCTCACTTACTTAGCTTAGATCCAGTGTACGCACTGGAGTTCTGGGGACTTGCATCCAGGACAATGGCTGCTGCCAAAATGAAAGCAGAAGTAACTGCATTATTCATAGATCTTAAGGCTGGATGGGGTCATTATGAATCTGTATCCTGCCTTCCTATAACAATTCAAGCCATGAAACTTTACCCAGCAATTTCTATATCTAGCCCACAGCTCCTGATTTTGTTAGGATGCATCCTGGAGCCAGCTGGCTGTAGACCTCAGGTGATGGTGATTCTACCATGTCCCGAGGGAAGCTGCCGAGTTTCATAGATCTTAAGGCTGGATGGGGTCATTATGAATCTGTATCCTGCCTTCCTATAACAATTCAAGCCATGAAACTTTACCCAGCAATTTCTATATCTAGCCCACAGCTCCTGATTTTGTTAGGATGCATCCTGGAGCCAGCTGGCTGTAGACCTCAGGTGATGGTGATTCTACCATGTCCCGAGGGAAGTTGCCGATTGATTTACCTCACTGTTAGATATGTTCAGCTTTCAGTGTTGAAATGTATTTTGCTTTTTTTGGAGATGGAAATATTCATACTTCTTGGTAACTTTTATAACCCACATTGAAATAATTTAATACAGGCAAGAGCTTTGGAATACTTTTTTCTTTGTGAGGCATATTTTCCAGAACTCTGATGGGCTTTTTTGCTCTTTTTTTAACCATTCTTTCTTCTTTAACCTCCATCTGGAAACATAGATACAGGATATGTTACAGTCTAAAAGCACTGCGTCGTTCCTATCTGGTATTCCCTATGGCTGGACAAGAAACATTTTGCCTGAAGTTTTTTTAGCAGGATTTTCTTTTTTAAAAAAAAAATTGAATTTATTTCTTCTCTTCTGTACTCAAAAATTCATCTGAGGGCAGCCAAAGTTTTTGCTGAAAACTGTAATTCTGTGAAGACAGAAATATTTTTGATGAGCTCTTTGCTCTCCTCTATCTCCTTTATGTTTCTGTCATGGTTTGCAAGACACTGTCTATTAGGAAAGTGAAATATCTGGGTCATTGTTTTCCCTGTCTTGATCCATCTGTCTTTGAGGTGGGCTGGCATATTACCAACCAAAGTAAATAACTCATTAACAACCTTGACAACACTAGCTAATGATCTTGGGTTCTTCTGGAGCAGATGGAGATTGAATTGCTGCATGTGATCACAGCACTAGTTGTTCCTGTCTCATTCCTTTATGCTCTGGGACCCCACTTAGTGGTTAACAGCATCTAAGAGAGATGCTCTGATCAAATAGAAGTCTCACGTCTGGATTTTCTTCTCCCTTGTCTTCTCTGGTCACTAGGAGTGTTTGGCCTTGTATTGGGTGTCATGTCATGGCCTGATGATAGGCACATAGAAGGTGCAGGACTGGAGAGCATCTCACACCTCCAGTGTCATTGTATCCACTCCATGTTGAGCTCCATCTTATGTTCACCGGTCATCTTGGAATGCTGATCCAAAACAGCCTGATACTAAGACGGTACATAAAACCATGGGGAGAGCCTATGTTTAGTTTACTGCTCTGATCAGACAAACTGTGTTTCTTTCAAATTTCTTCAGTTTCCTCTTGTAAATAATAGGGATAGTATCTGTCTTCTCCTTGGTAATGAACTTAGAAATTAGAGGGTGGAAAAGGCTTTAGAAAACATAGACTCTAACGCGTATGCACGAGGAGTTGACAAGCATCCCTTGATCTGATTAGACACATTTTGAGCAGATTGATGGGCTAGCTGACCTCTGGAGGTCCCTTCCAACCTAAATTGTTCTAAAATTCAATGAATATGAGTCATCTGAGGCTGTGTTGTTATTTTAACATGTTTGTATATTTTTATTCTGAGACTGGCAGTTGTATTTGCCGGATTCACTTAAGCAACTGGCTTGACATTTTTAATAGTTTCAATTTTTTTTTTTCAAGTGCCTTAGCAAACCAGTAAAGATCAATTTAAAAAATAAACAGATAAAATACATAGTGGAGCCCTGCCCCATGCCAACTGATAAAACGACCAAGGTGCTCAATGCTGTGTGACTTGAACAATGCTGTCTCAAACACTCAAACAGAGGGAACCTTTGAGATCTAGGTTGGTCTCCCTTCTCTTCAACCTGGATCATTCAAATCCAGAGCCACTCTGCTTTATGCGTGTGTACCGGTTCAGGCTCCAGCCCTTGGTCTTTTTATTCCTTCTCCTGAGAAGAGTGTGTTGGGAGCTGTTTGTTTGCCCCTGCCTTTTTGTTCCTCAGAGGCAGCCTGCAAGTAGTCCTGTTTTAGATTGTGTTGATATCATGATTCTCTTCTTTCTAAAGTGAAGAAGGGAGTGGTAGTTTTGCTCTTTCAGATCAGCTAAGCAGTGGTGGGTTAGCCTTGTCTACCAGCCTAACTCCCACCCAGCTGCTCGTTCCCCACTAGCCCCAGCAGGATGAGGGAGAAAATAGGACTGCCCCCCCCGGCCCAGGAACAAGAAAGCTCATGGGTCGAGATAAAGACAGGGAGATTGCTTACCGGATTGCTTACTGTTGCAGGCAAAATAGGCTCAAATTTGTGAAAATTATTTTTTTGCCACTTCTGACTAGTCTACCTCCCCCTCCCTCCCCAGAGCAGTGCAGGAGGGATGGGGAATGGGGGTTTGTCGTAACAGCTCCTCTCTGCCACTCATTCCTCCTCACACTTTTCTGCTGCTCCTGCATGGGTCGTCTTCATGAGCTGCAATCCTTCAGGAAAAATCTGCTCCAGTGTGGGCTCCTCCATGGGCCACAGTTCCTGTCAGGTGAACCTTCCTCAGCATGGGGTCTCCACAGGGTGCAGTTCCGTCAGGGGATATCCACCTGCTCCAATGTGGGGTCCTCCACGGGCTGCAGTGTGGATATCTGCTCCAGCACGGCCTTCTTCACAGGGTGCAGGGAATACCTGCTCCACGGAAGTCTCTCCACAGGCCACAGGGGAATATCCACTCTGGTGCCTGGAGAACCCCTGAGGTGAGGCTGACCTGCCTGTAGTTCCGTGGATACTTCTGCTTGCCTTTCTTGAAGATAAGAGTGACACTTGCTTTCTTCCAGTCCTCAGGAACCTCTTCTAATCACCATGATTGTTCAAAGATTATTGAGATTGACCACAAAATGACATCAGCTAGCTCCCTTAGCACTCATGGATGCATCCCATCAGGGCCCATAGCCTTATGTATGTCCAGTTTGTTTAACCCGGACCTGATCCTCTTCCACCAAGGGTACGTTTTCCTTGCTCCAGACTTTCCCGTTGGTCTCCAGGGCATTCAGGCATTTCTGAAGCTGATCTTACTAGTAAAGACTGAGGCATTCAATACCTCACCCTTTTCCATGTCCTAATCTTCCTTTGGCTATGTACACACTTACAGGTTTTCCTTGCTCCAGACTTTCCCGTTGGTCTCCAGGGTCTGGCATTTCTGAAGCTGATCTTACTAGTAAAGACTGAGGCATTCAATACCTCACCCTTTTCCATGTCCTAATCTTCCTTTGGCTATGTACACACTTACAGAAACCCTTCTTGTTGCCTTTGACACCCCTCGCCAGGTTCAATTCCAGGTTGTATTTCGCTTTCCTAAACACATCTCTGCATGCTCGGGCAGTGTCTCTATATTCCACCCAGGTTACCAGTCCCTGCTTCCAACTTCTGTATACTTCCTTTTTATATTTGAGGTTTGCCAGGAGTTCCTTGATTATCTATGCAGATCTCCTAGCACTTTTGCCTGACTTTTCCGCTTGTTGGGATGGACAGCTCTTGATCTTCAAGAAATGGTCAGCTTAAACAGTTCCATACCTGGAGGTTCACATTTCTAATATTTCTTCTTTTTCTGAGTCCTTCAGGTCAAACTTTTGACTTGCTTGTTGTCCATGGCAATTAGGTGCTTACCTAGAAGAACAGAAAATTATTGTCTTGGACTTAGTGGACTCCAAAACATGGGACTTCAAAAAAACCCCCAGCAAATACAGATGTGGTCATGAGATGGCAGTCCTGTTTGTGGAGAGTAATTTATGCCATTTTTAAAAAGCATTTTGACTCAGTTTTGCTTTGATGGTCAAATTCAAGCTTCTCTGAACTTACCCTGAACTTTAACAGGGCTATACCAGTTTTGTTCAACTCAGGATGTAATCTTCAGTTCCTATACACTAGGAAAGTATATACAATGCAGCATGTTGGTTGTGGATAGAGTACAGCATGAGGGGCATGCATCCTCCATCTCTGGACTTCCTGGTTTGAACTTTTGTACATTTTTCTTGAGAGCTTATTCAGAAGAAAGTGGTTCAATAATGTAAATGTGGATGAAGCTATCTCTTTCTGGCAGGTCTGATCTCCTCTGCCTTCCTTTTTTTTAGTGTTCAAGATCTACTACAAATTAGTTTCTCCGGGGAATATTTGCCTTAGCTTCACTCAGAAAACTTACTTGTTGAAAGAAAGAAACCATGTAAATAACCCTCCAGCTCAGGCACCCTGACCAAGTGCCTTATAGCATTTTTCTCTTAGAATTCAATTTGTTCTAGTGATTTAAAGCACAGCATTCACACTGAACTCAGAAGCCTCTGTGCTTCCTTTCATCACTGTCTTTATCATGATCAAATGAGCCCTTATGGTGTACAATGAGACTGCTCCGCATTATTAATAACAATTCAGACCTATAGAGAACCTGTTTGTTTCTGGCAGGGGAAATCTATCTGCGATGGCTCAGGAGCAATTGTAGCCCTTTGTGCTTGTAGGTGAGCATCAGTCAGTTTTATACACACCGCAGTTTTGCACAGCCCCTGCGACCTCAGCCGGCTAAGAACAACACAAAAGGCAGAAATATATTTTTCAGCTTGGCTGAATCTGGAGCATTCAGGAGGCGTTAGTGGGCTGTTGCAGGAGAAAAGTCTGCAGTGCAGTCGCTTTGAGTTGTACCTGATGTTCAGACAGTTAAAGACACTTAATTAGCACTCTGCTTTCTTTAGCTTCTATGAGCATCCTATAAATCACTTTCAAACTGGAAATTTGATCTCAGGCCAATCGACTGACAAACATCCGAGGAAGATTTGTGGGGTCTTTTCACAAGTAATCATGCTCAATCACAATAACTGAAGTATGCAGTTTTTTTGATGTGTGCATTTATTCATGTTTCATACATGCGATCTACTTGCAAGAGAGGTGTACATTAAAAGGCTATTGGAATTCAGAGGTATTTATCATGTTTTCAGGTTCTTTTTCTTTGAGATGTTGAAAAAACCATCCCAGCCTGCAGGAGAGTCTACTGTTGCTGCCTATTAAGTATACTAAACCATACAGTGGTTTAAGACTTTCATGCATGATAGATTTCACAGGTATAGATGGCTGAATTAAGTAAAGAAAAATAATTTTCCTCTTGTTTTTCCCCTATTAAAATGTAATATGTTTACTTCCAATATGGCTCTAAAGAATTTTTCTAATGTGAATATTGCTGGCTAGATTTAAAACTGAGCAAGAAGTGAGTAAAATAAGAAGAGACCTGGGTTACAGTGATAGTTACGTTCCAAATTTCCACTGTAAACACTGTGATGAATTTTTAATCAGAATTTTGAAAGTAGGGGACAACATCTAGTTTCAGTGTTGTGAGCAGTACATTTTAGGTTTCTGAGGGAAGATCTGTGCCATGTGTTTTAGAAATGCAAGGGTTGGCATTGGAAAAAAAAAAAGTATGAAAAAAAAAAGATTTGATCCAAGCGATGCTTCAGGTTACAAGCATGCGGGCATAGCTTGCCATGTCACACCATACAGCTGCCATTTCAACCCTGCTGACCCATAGGCAGGAAAAACATCCTAGTCATCTCCACAGACAGCTTTTCCACACTATGTGATTTAGGATTTAATTTCTGGCAGCTCCCACGCAGACACCTCTTGACGGACAGCCCTGTTACCTTCCCAATACTGATGAAATTCCCTCCTGAATCTTCCAGGCCTTGGGTGCTGGGGCAAACTTCACTTGCCTTGGCCGAATGAAAGAAGACCCAGTTGCATTCCAGTCTGTGAGACAAGTGGACAGGGATAAGGCAACTGTTAGCTTTCTGATGTTTTTTTAATAAAGCCTCTTAACTTGATCTCCCACATAATGGAGATTTTCGGATAAGGCAACTGTTAGCTTTCTGATGTTTTTTTAATCTTAACTTGATCTCCCACATAATGGAGAGAGATTTTCTACATATGCCCCAGTGTGATGAGTTCATTGTTCACCAACAGTGAAGGCCTGATTATAATGAAGATGTGATGCCTGATACTTACTGCGGGGCAGCGAGCATGCTTGTTTCCGCACATCCCACTGCAATTTAGCCTTCCCGGAGACAGTAACTGTTGTCAGTGTCTGCTGGAAAACATGGCCTGCATAAGTAATGCTGACTGCAGTGTGGGTGCTGGAGGGGGAAATGAGACAAAGATATGGATGGGAGACAGCTTGGTACCAAACAGACAGCTGATGAGGAAGGGCCAAACAAGAAAGCTTCCTGAAGAGCCTTGGCCCTGGTTGTGCTGTTAAAAGAGCTGCCATAACTTGGGCATGGTCTTCTTGATAGTAAAGTTCCTCTGCTCTTTCACCTTTTCTGTTGTCCAGCTCTATGGCAAGGAGGTTAATTCTCAAATATTTGAAGAATAAGCCACTTGGCTATATAGTGCCCATTTTTCCTTTCACTTGCACTGGATTTATTTCAGCCTCCTTTGGGCTGCTCCAAGTCATTTTGCTTGTTGGGGCTAGTTTGCAGCAGTAATTGCTTGTGCTGCTGGAAAGCCCATTCAGCTTTGTTTGCTGCATATGTGTTGCATCTGTTGAGCCCAAAAAGAGAACAACTGTAGTGTTATTGCCACGCTGACCTGCACGTTCTTCAAGGAGCAGGTGGCCCAGCAGGAATGACACACAGCCCAGGACTTTTGTGAGATGAACTCCAGCCATGCATGAGTGATGCTCTGAAAAAATCATCCTGTCCTTTTAAGTGCGCTGATAACCAGCTTCCTTATCCATAAAGTGTCCTACTTCTGTGAAGAGGAGCACAGAGGTCCTAATTTCCCTTATGTCATGTTCTCTGGCAGGGCAAGGGTCCAGGAACGGTGTATTGCATCCATGAGGTCTACCCAGTGGAGTGGAAGATCCACCTCACACACGGGGAGAGGCTTGTTCTCTGCAGCAGCTGGAAAAGGAGAGAAGGCTGCTCTCCAGGTAGGGCCATCCATGTGGGAAGATGGATGTCTCCTCACAGCTGAGCTTTCATCTAGCAGAAAGGGGCAACAACATCCCAAACAAGCAAAGCAGGCAAGCTCTGTGTTGGAAGATGACCCAAGCACACATCATCCTGCCTGCCCTGCAGCCTGTTCTGCTACCTGAAGCAAGAGGGTCCTTTTTCCACTCTCCTCATGGCCTTGAGGCAGGGAAAACACTTCCTGAAGGGCACATAGGTATGAAGAGTGTGTTGGAGAAGTGAAGACGAAAAGCTGGACAGCAGGATGGAGTGGCATAAGGGACACTTAACAATTTGCAGGGTCTAAGCTTGTGATGCTGTTGTGCATCTTCCAGGAAGCTTCCTGCCTGCATTTTTAGCAAGGAGCTGCAGCTCTCTTAGTGAAGGGCTATAGGTTGCTATTTTCCTTCTCTTCCCTTACTGTATTTCTTCTTTTATCTTAGTCTTTTTTCTTTTCCTTAAAAAAGCAACAAAAGCAAAGAAACAACAAAATCTTCAAAGTAATTCAGTCTGGCAGTCTCAATGTAGCACTGCTAAACTCACCTTGGCAAGCTCCACTCGGTTAAAAGACACATTTGGCAGCTTCTTGCTGCTTTTCTTAAGGAAAGTCTGCCCTTTTTGGTTTGTTAAGCACCTAAAATGCCTGGCTGAGATTACAACGCTATCTTTTAATGATCCCACTAGAGGCTGATGCTACTTTTTCAAGGCATATACTGCCCATCTTGTAATTGGTAGCAGACAATTGACATGGAAGTGTCTCATTTGGGGAAAATTGCAAATTAGAATGGTTATGATGCTGCAAATTAGAGAGAGATAGCACAGCCCATTATTCCCAGTCCTACTTATGTGACACAGTGCACTGCTGAGGCTTGAATATCACTGAGACACTCTGAGTGACGTCTGCAGATCTCCCCTACCTGCAGCGAGGAGCTGTGTGTGAGAGGCTGGGCCTCGTCTGCAGATTCCATATGGTCACAGGGCTGTGTCAGCCCGGAGGAGCCGGGCTGTGGGCGGACATGGCCTTTGCTCACCATCTTGGCTGTCCATCAGGAAGAAAGAGGAGTCCTTGAAGCTGAAGGGCAATGCTCAGAAGAAATGAGGATGCGTAGGGTGAGAGGCCTGCCACAAAGCTCTCGGGAGCTCAAGCTGTCTGACCCTCTCTGCTAATGCACTCCTCTCCCCGCCCCCCAGCCCCTAGATAGTTTAGGTAGCATTTTTCCTCACTGTCTTTGACTTTTCCGTGCTTTCTTGATCTCCAGATGCCAGAACGCTGCATAGTATCCCAGGACTGGTCTCCTTGTCACAGCATGAAAAGTCACATGCAGTCTATGGGTAGACAAGGATTGTGTCTCTGCCATATCCTCATGCTGGGAGGTCACATTCAGTCCTGTGGCCACTGCAACTCCCATTTCAGGGTACAGTCCCTGTTCTATGTGTTTCTCCTTGCTAGACACATGACTTTGCATATTCAAGCTGACTCTGTGTGAGCGGTCCCCCCTCCCTCACTGACCCAGATGTCTTGGTATGGCAGCCTCATCCTCATCACTCTCTACTGAGCTGCTGGCATTTTTGTAACTTGCCAGTTTTATCTGCATGAACTCCCAGAGCACAGACGAAAGCAGCAAACCATTCTGGGCATAGTCCTGCTCTTCGTGCCACCTCACTAGAGCCATTCCTGTTTAATGCTGGTTTCCCCTGACTGGTTGCTGCTTGATATCTGTCAGGTAGGCAGTTCTTAATCTGTTTAGTTCATGCTTTATTGATGCTATATAGTACAAATTTTTTAAAACCAAATGTCATTTGATACTAAGTCAAAAGCCCCCCGAAGATATAAGCGTATAAGCGTATTACGTCTGGACAGTTCCCTTTATCAACCAAATTTGTAATCTCATCACTGAGCAAAATCAGGTTTATTTAACAAGACCTATTTTCCATAAAAACAGATTGATTTGCCTTGTTGTATTCCCTTCTTTAATTCTTCAGAGAATGGGTCCTGTATGGAGATTTCTACAACATTGTCCTGGATTGATGTTATGTATCCCTTTCACTCTGCTTGTGTTTTTGCAACATTGGCAAGACGTTACTACCCTCCAAGGCTGCTGGGCGGGCTGTGCTGCTCTGGGAAGACAGAAGAAGTAATTTCTCAGAAACCAGACTCCCAGCTGTGCCTCAGAGCAGGGGAGCAAGGCATTCCATGGGAGGCAGTTTGAAGGGCAAAGGAGCTTAGGAAAGGTGACAGGTCTTGAAGGACAGCATCCTCCAGGTGCAAGAATGCCCCATCGTTATATTAAGGACCCACAGGACACCAAGGCACTAGGAGCGCAGTGGCAGAGAATGTAATGCTCTTTCTCTGCATCCCCTAATGAGTGCCGTACCCCTAGGCAGTAACCCCCCTTATGACTCCCAGAGATGGTTGCCCCCCAGCCCGCGGGGCTGATGGCTCTCCTGCGACAGCCCTGGGACGAACTGGGGCAGGGTGTCATTCGGTGTTCCTTACCTGCCACTCTTCCTCTGTGAGCTGGAGGCAAGATTTTGTCACGTAACCTACAAACTGACACTCAGAAAGACAAACAGACGCATCAGGAGACTGGCTTAGCTAGGCGGGGGAATCATATCTGACCTGTTTCATGCTCACCAAAAATGGAAAGGAATCGAACTGAAACCAGTTGTTTTGTGGGAAGTGCAAATTCAGAGATGTGTTTTTATAGCACCGAGCACCCAGGGGCTTTGGGCTGGGCTGGGGATGGTGGGTGGTTACTGCAGCGTAGACAACTCATGTGACTACTCTTCAGTTTATAGCTGTCCTTAGTCTCCTGGAGTGGGCGAACCAGAAAAACCCAGATGAAGGTGCTCACTTTGATGACAACCAAGGCATTAAATACAGCTTCTTGCCATGTTTACCTTTGTTACCTGCTCAGAATAAAGCCAGGCCCAACACATTAGCAGTGACAGTGGGAAGCCAGCCTTAAGGAGACCTTCTTCTAAGAGCTGTCAATAAAGATTACCTTTTGTAATGCCTCATGGGTAATCTGCTCCCTGCCTGTCTGCTGGATGATAAGACAGCACAGGGGAGATCACAGCGTGTTCAAAAGTAATACCCCGATCAATGCAGACTGCCCACCTGTCTGATGCAAGACAGCTTTGATAAGCAGTATAGGGAGGTTTGGTGAGTCTACATACCCCTCTGTTACTGTGTCGACTTCTTTAAGTTCACCTGTGACCATGTCTTTTTTCCCAGCTTTCCCTGGAAATCCCTTGTTAATCTGACCTATTCCAATGTGCTATTTTGTCCACTTGTGATGTTCTCCTTCTGGATTACTCCCCAAGCTACATAAAAAGCCCTCATTGGGATAACGCCTTCCAGGGCTGAGCAGAGAGGTTGCCTTCCTCACTGTACTGGCAGTGTTTAAAAAGATGAAGGCGGCTGACGTGCTTGAATGCGGCAGCTCAGATACTGATGCTAGGCACAGCTGCTTCAGTGGAGTAGCTTCTCACCTTCCTTATTGTCGCTGCCTGCAGTCTCCTGTGACCAGATGTAATGGCTGCAGGGCAGGTAGGTATGTTCATCTTTCAAGCAGGGGAGGGGAAAAGATGCTATGGGGGAGGTGGAAATACACTCAGGAGACTGGCCAGGGATGTCTGTCTCCTGTAGAAGAACTTTATACTCTGTGGGTTTCAGTGGAGTAGCTTCTCACCTTCCTTATTGTCGCTGCCTGCAGTCTCCTGTGACCAGATGTAATGGCTGCAGGGCAGGTAGGTATGTTCATCTTTCAAGCAGGGGAGGGGAAAAGATGCTATGGGGGAGGTGGAAATACACTCAGGAGACTGGCCAGGGATGTCTGTCTCCTGTAGAAGAACTTTATACTCTGTGGGTTTTTTGGGGGGAGGTGGAAATACACTCAGGAGACTGACCAGGGATGTCTGTCTCCTGTAGAACTTTATACTCTGTGGGGTTTTTTTGCCAAAAGGAGGTCAGTTTTTGCCCATCTTATTTACTGGAATGGTCTTGTATGTTATAACCCTTTCTCATTGCCAGTGGGCTGCCAAAATTTCCGGATATGCAGCTTAGGGAAGGAGAAAGGCTCACAGTAGAGGAGACATTAGAGGGCAACATTAGACATTAGAATGCTGGAGACTGGGGCTGGTGTTCATGCTGGAGTCAAACGCTTTTGCTATTCAACATCACATGTAGCTTGGTAAGGTGGGCTGGGTCAGACCTGAATGCTGAGGAGTCCCCTTCTAAGAGGTCCAGCCAACTTACAGAGGTGGAAACCTGTTAGATGGAGAGGGTCTGTCTTGCACAGGTGGCCTCAGCCATGCTGCTTGGAGGGATGAGAGGAGTTTGTGCCCCACAGCTGCCTCTTCTCACAGGTGAGGAGTGATGGGTGGCTTACCCTGCATCAGTCAGAGGCAGCTGGATGTGGTGTGATGGAGGTCAGCTCAGAGTCCTCCCCAGTTTGATCTGTTCAGCAAACAGGAGATGTCAGAAGGAGCTGAGAAGCAACAAAGCTTCCCACAGGGTGTAGGGAGAGTATGGGAGAGAGGAAAGGCACTTGACTGCAGAGGACACCCTGTCTGCAGGGTGAGACATAACCTGACTATGACCAATTGCTCTCCACCACTGAAGAATATGGCCTAAATTACCGTCAGACAGTTTATATTGGTGATGCTGAGCTCAGTTTTAATGACCTGTATGTCATAACTTGGGCAGCAGCCGCAAACAACAGAGCTAGAGGACACGTGAGAAGAAAACATGCCACCAAGAACAGCTGAAATTGGGGCAACCACCCCCGAGGTACGGGCTGTTTGACCAGCTGTGCTCCCCTCCTTCTGTGGGAGCTGCAGTGCCATGGTTTGAGGCTGCTACCTCAGCCCAGGGCTTTAAAACCCATTTTCATTCTTGTTTGTGGATATAACTGAAAATCGCAGGTCAACAGTGGCTCCAGCCAGTTAACCCTGTCATGTACCCATCTACATCCAGGTTTCTTCTCTGGCCTCATGGAGGGCTTCTCACCCAGCAGAAGTCTGCCCTGTGGGAAGAGCAGAGCTGGAGGGAGGAGAACAGGCTGATGTTTGTGGGTAACACTTCCGAAACCAGCTGCCTTCAACCTCAGAAGTCCTGTTCGTTCATCTTTTGGACACAGTAACTGCAACTTTAGCCACCTTCCCCAAGACTAATTTAGGAAACAGAGCTGCAGGTGAATTAAAATTCCTTGACTGACCTTTTTTTTACAATGCTCTCCAAATCACTAGTCGTCTCTGTTGTTAAATGCTTCGTGCCTGTCTTCAGCCAGCCTTGGTGGCCAAGTACATCAGAGCTGGGTGTCACCACCATAGGGGACACAGCTTTTCTCCTTAGCCCTCAGGCAGTGGGGGGAGGCCTGCAGCAGCCAAGGCGTGTTTTGTGTTGCTATCCACATCTATATAGATATCTAGATGACTATAGTATTTATACCGTATCTACCACCATGTGTGAGCAAATCTGGAGACTGTCCTTGCTTGGGAATGTCCCTCTTGTCCCACACACATCTGCCACAGCTCTTTACACTGCTGCCAATGCACAGTAGCTAATATCTTCTTTCTTAAGTGTTTTGTCTGCTTTAGTGACTCTGACACAGGGTCTGCTCCTTGCTGTGTTCACGTATGGCAGCTGTTAAAACCAGGGTGAAAGCCTGGCAGGACTCCAGCTAGCCTGTGTTACCGAACATATTCCCACCACCTCACCTGGTGCCTGAACCAGCTCCATTTGGCCCTTGTCTTCTCACAATATTTATCAGCCAAACATCCTTTTCTCGTAGCTGGAACTGCTCACACAGGTCTCATCGCAGATGGAAAATTGGTATAAATTTCGTCTGAATGAGGCTTAGCTAATTGTCTCTTGGCATCAGAAAAGCATGGTTTAACCAAAACAACTGCACTTCTGCTTGTTTTCTTGGCAGCAATACTGAGAAACTGGGTAGTGGAGCAACTCCTCGACTGACTTTGCACAACGAGACCTTTATGACCTTTCATCAAAGAAAGGTGGGGGAATATGAGTGTGTTCAGAATGTATTTTATTGTTTTTTATAGTGGAATTGGTTTGACTGGAAGTTTTCACAGTATGTTTGTTTATGTGTTGCATATGAGTAGTAAAGCAGAGGAGGAAAACTTTGGGGTGATGTTGTACAGCAGAGTCTGAGTGACTTTGGAGTCTCTATTTTCCAGGCTCCTGAGACTGAGGACTAGAGCCTCGGAGTGTCTAAGTGTCAAAGGAGGCTACTAAACTCTTCTGGAAGTGCCTGCAAGAAGGTTTGCAGCCCAGCTGGGCACGTCATCCAGGTAGGCTCTTGGAGGACTTCTTATGACTCTTAACGTGCTTAGGAAGTGCTAAAAATGCTGCTGGGAAGGGAGCTGCACCTGTAAGTCCCCACAGCAATCAGAGGGCTGGTTGCTCTTCACCACAGGAACTGAGGCAGAGGTGTCATTTGGTATGTTTGAATCAGCCTCCTGTTGGGAAGGAGGCTTTGGTTTCAAACCATATTTCTGAAAAGGGTATCTGTGACTGGTGCCTCCAAGCCCTGTCTACAATGCTGGGGTATTAAATCCTTGAATCCATCACTATTTTGCTTTTCCTGTGTATTTAGAGGAAGATACTAAACACATACACAGCACCAAGCACTCAGATCTTGGTGGGCACTTCTGTCCACACTCCCCTCTACTGGTCTAAGTTACCAGAGCGTTTTGCAGATTTTCATGCAGTTTGAAGTTTTGCGACAAAGTCATGGTGAACTGTATGATTTCAAGTATCTAAACTTTGAAGATTTGTCTAATACTGAGAACAGGATTACTTGGCAGCTCCAAGGTTGGAGAAAGCTTGGTGGAAGTTAGGGAAATATGTTATTTTGGCAGGCTTTTGAGAAGTATAACTTTTGGGCATGATGGAACACCATGTAGATGACAGAGAAGAAATAGGTAAGGATGCAAAAACTTCTCTTTTTTTTTATTTAAAGGATCCGTAGAAGGCAACCTTGACAGTTCCTTTGCCATACTCTGCTTATTTTGTTTGGCATTTGCTGTTTGTTCATCTTCACTTCAAGCTTTATCCTCAATAACTTCATTTCCCTGTGTCTTTTTTTTTTTTCCCTTTAAGAGGCAAAGCATGAAGGATTCAAGATAAAAACCAAACCTCCTTGTCTCAGGAGGTTTTGCAGCCACAAATTTTGGAAAACATGACTCCTTATTACTCCTTTAGCATTTTAAAATAAAATTAAATAACCTAACAAGAGAGTCCCATTTGTAGCTTGAAATTAAGTTAGAAAATTAAATGCCACTTTTTGGGCTAGGTTTTCAGCCAGTTTAAACTGCTCCATCAGAGTCAGAGATACGCTAATTAGCAGGAGCTGAAAAGCTCTATCTCTGCATAAAACCATATAATTGTTAGCTGAATTTTTAAACTAACTTTATACTTTTTGTTTCAGTAGCTAAAAATACATACATACATACATATATGCGTACATATATACACAGAGAGACTATTTCAAGAGAATAAATTAATTTCTCTGTAGCCTTATCATATTCAGACAAAACCTGTGTATCCTAGGAGATAAGAAGATTGCCTCCTATGACTGGATTTTTACAAAATAGTGTTGGGATGAATAGCCATTATCTTAAAGAGTAAAAACACTTAGCACAAGTGCATGGAAATAAAAATGAGCATTTCAATGTCCTTTGTAAGTGTGGGCTGTTTTAGCTTTGGATTTGCAGCATCCAGGTTGTAAGAATGCTCAGAAGCTCCCTGCAGTTTTTGCCACAGAGCTGATGGCTGGAGAGTAAGACAGCTCACCCCATGTCTGATACTAGACGGTTTACCCAAAATTCCCAGAGCCCCACTATTACATGACTGTCTTTAAGCTTCCTTGTTTGTTTGTTTGTTTTTCCTAAATAATGATAACTTGGGGTTCTTAAGTGACCAGATCCAAACCCATAGGCAAAGTGACATTTCTTACTTCTATTAGGTTGGCATGTGTTGCTCACAGGTGGGTGTGCAGCAGAGCACCCATCCTGTGGGTTTGGGGTTGATAGTACAAAGGCGAGAGACAAAAGGCAGGGAAGGGAGCTGAACCAGAGCGCGGTGATTGCCTTGCAGGTTTTTTAGCAGCAGGCCTGAGCTTACTTTGGCCATGCTCAGCACGGCCTGATGTCTATTAGTGCTTCATCCAAATCGAGACAACTGCAAAAGAGCCCCTAGTACTTCAGGTTGGTGGCTGGAGTGTGAAACTGATACAAGCCCCACTGAGGCTCTCTGGAGTCTTTAAAGGCACCGAGGGGCTTGTCCCAAGGACAGAGTGCAGGCTGTCCCCTTGGTCCTACTCATCCCCTCTCCTTTTTTTCTCTTTATCCGCTTGTGAGCATGGCCCACAAAGCCTCCTCTTCATCCCTTCCTCAGGCTGGGGGGTGGGAAGTACTGCTTTGGCCTCCTCCCCAAATATGCTTCTCCCCACCTCCATCTCACAGGAGGGAAAGCAGAGCAAGTGGAGCCTATTCATCCTTGTCCTGGTTTCGGCAGGGATAGAGTTAATTTCCTTCCTAGTAGCTGGTACAGTGCTGTGTTTTGGATTTAGGGTGAGAACAATGTTGATAACACACCCATGTTTTAGTAGTCGCTAAGCAGCGCTTACACTAGTCAAGGACTTTTCAGCTTCCCATGCTCTACCGACTGAGAAGGCTGGAGG
>NW_008794584.1:0-6197 GCF_000699145.1 Aptenodytes forsteri | reverse complement strand
GAAGTGAGTGAGCGGCTG
Organism: Aptenodytes forsteri; assembly: GCF_000699145.1. Lineage (NCBI taxonomy): Eukaryota > Metazoa > Chordata > Aves > Sphenisciformes > Spheniscidae > Aptenodytes > Aptenodytes forsteri. Next base: position 6,179 of record NW_008794584.1, on the reverse strand, counting down.
TGTGGTACTCGGTTGCTGACTGAGGTCAAACCACGACAGTCCTCCTTCCTGGCGTCAATGAGAGATGGCAGTAAATGGATCCCTTTCTGTACTGCTGTGCTTGAGTCGCTCATGTAAACCAAGAACAGCAGGAAAAACCCAGGCCATGAGCTCTCTGGCTGAGTAGGACAGATGACCATCTAAATACTGCAAATGGCTTTCCAGCTAAGTGGAAGCTGATCAGGAAATACTCTGTTTTCATAACAGAGGAACATTATTTTTTTGTCCAAAGGAAAATAAACTGTGAAGAAATGTGTTATTTTAAAAAACCCACAACCTCTGAAAACCAAAGAAAACTAAGTATCATGGTTGATGCACACTTGCATGGAGCAAAATATTTCTTGCCGGGCACTTGTATCCTACAGGTATCATGGTTTGAATGTTTGGCTATCCGAGCTCCGTGCTGGTGCATTCAAAGCTTTCTTGCTGATGCAACTCCCATCAGCAACAGTGGAGGAAATCAACAGCCACAAAGGAAGAAAGAAATAACTGAATTCTGAAGAAAGGAACAAGGTATAGACAGAGGCAAGAGATGCTAATATTTCAGGTCCTGCCTGTGTTTGAGCTTTTGAAATTCATAAGGACTCAGCAAACACTCTACAAACAAAAGTACATTTCCCTTCACTCAGTTTTTAAATTCTCCAGAGGTAACAAATGTTGCAAACAGACAGTTATTGGTATTAGTTCTATTGTACATGGTGAATGCATACTGCACTCCCACACTTGTTCAGAAAAATTGAACAGTCAAAGCAGAATCTAGTTATATGTTCCAGATATATCTGCTGCTCGGTTCAATATATTCATTACCTGGTATTGCTCCATAGCCGCTTTCATCAATAGACATGAACAGTGCAATATACAATAAAGGTAAATTGGTATTCATATGGTTATGTAGATTTGATAACTCCCTAAGCAAACTGTCAGTGGAAGTCCTCTGGAAGGGATGAGTTTCCACATTTCTCAACAGACTGGATGCAGATGGGGTCAGAGTATTGCAAAGGCTGCTCCATTCCCAGGGGAAATCTGCTTTAGCTGTTGCACTGACTCGTGGGTTTGGGTCCAAAAAGCGTGGTTAGGAAGGGGGCCACTGAACCGTCCCATTTACTGACCTGTGGCTGTTCAGCCAGCTTGCCCCATGCATGGGTTTCAATGCAAACCCAGGAAGAACAGCCTTGTCCTAGGAGGTGTCACAGACTACCTGCAAACCAGTGTGCAAGAGACTCCCACCCACACCCCCGTGTGTTCAGCGTCTTTGGTTCCACCGAGCCAGCCTGAGCAGCTCTCCCAGGCAATCCACACAGCTGGGAAGTCTTTTCTAGCCACCAGCCTTTGCTGCAGTGCTGCACCTGAGCTGGGATGGGACAGAAGGCCTAAATCTTGGGGGACCTCAAGTCTGGTGGCCTCTTGGAGAAGGAACAATTGCTGTGAGAGATTTTGTGCTTATAAAAAACAGCACCTGCCTGGAGTTTGGTCATCAAAAAATTTTGCAAAAAGGTATGTTCTGAAGGAGCACCAAAATAGCTTGCTAGTGAATCACATGTGAGGAACTCCGGAGGAAGACTGCTGCCCCTGCCCGGTTTTGGTTGGAAGGTGTATGCAGGAATTGTGGGCTGGCTCGTGTTACGTGTTTCAAAGGTGCTATGTGGCCACAGCACCACCTTGATTGCATGGAAGAAGATCATGTGGTAAATTCTGGTAGACTGCTGATAGGGGTGAGACAGACAAGCTGTTGGATGCACATTTGGCCTTTCCCAGGTCTAGAGCAGCAGCAGCAAGCTGTAAGCCAAGAGAGCTTGGGAACGATTGCTCTGAGTTTCTGCATCAGGTTTTGCCACCAGAAACATCTCGTTACACTTGTCTCACCCTGCCTCAGCACCCAGGGCCCACCTCTGCCCCAAGTGTCACTGAATGGACAGGCAGCCTTGTGCTGGGTGCCTGTGCAAGGCTGGGAAGTGGCAGTAACTCCTGCATCTAATCCTGGCCCAAATTTAGCCTCATGGGTATTACCTGCCTCTTGCAGTTCTTTTGCAAACTACAGCAGATGGTCAAGCAGTCTGGACTCTCAGCACTAGTGGCGATTGCTACTCTTTCTTGTTTTAAAGGACCAATGCACAGAAGGTCAAAGGGCTCCTGCAGAAACCAGCTGGCTCAGGACTTCGGCAAATTTGGGCCACTTCTGCTGGGCAACCTATTTTGAGAAGCATACCCCTGGATCCATTGGCATTGCTCCTGCCTACCCTGCCTGACGGCTCTTGCCTATCTGTGCAGGGATGCTGCTGCACTCCCCATTCCTCATGGCTCTGCTTTAGGAACTGAAGTCAAGGAGCGTCACAGGTTTGGAGATTCCCGTCTCTGGAACGATGTCTGACGTGTGTCACTCTACCACTGCTGCAGTGTTTGCTTTACTTTCTGTAAAAGTGAAGTTTTGAGCCTCTGTTTGCAGAAATGTTTCTTTGTTTTCCTACTGTCAAAGCCCTGAGGGCACTAATAGGCCCTGAAGCAGGGATCTCCACCCATGCACCCTGCCTATGAGCCAGGACCCCAAGGCCTGGGTGCCTTGGTCCCTGCCTGAGCTGTGCTGTAGATGTGTCTGCCTCCAGTCCTGTGTCTGCCTCCTGGAGGGACGCCTCCTACATACATTATAGCCTTGTCTCCTACCCCATCTCCTGCTCCAGACAGGGCTCCCTGGAGGGGCCCTCATTCCAGTTCATCCCCTCACTGTGTCTGGGGCTGTTGGTGGACCACCCCTGGCTCTGCTGGATGTGCTGAGACCTCGTGGGGCTGTGTCCTGCTGGTGAGGGCATGGCCAGCGCTGGAGTCCCCCACCAGCTCCCCTGCTCGTGCTGCTCCCTGGCACCCACGAAGCCTGAAGCACAACGCCCGATGCACAAAGCCTGACTGTCTTCCTGCCACCAGTGGAGTCCCTTCCTCTGAGTGAGTGGCTCACCCTCTTCTTTCTCTGCTCTGGGTCTGCCACGAGCTGAAGTGCCACTTGGAGCAGGGGTATCTACAGCCCTGATTTACCACCGAGGTAATGAGACAAAGTGACCATCCAAGGGTTTCATGGGGATGTGATAGCAGAGCTAAAGATAAAAATAGATCTATAATTTCTGATACAAGCTACAAGTAATGTCTGAATAGACCCCACAGAACATAAGATCATCCTTTCACCTTTGGCTAATGACAAAGGCAAGATATTATCTTTCTTGGCAGAAGAGTTGGCACGACAGGGGTATACAATATTGATGGGTAGAGATAGGTCTTCTTTTGATGGGGTGTGAGCTGTGACAAACACCTGGAAGCTCTGAGATGGTTTATCCTGGAGGGTGGTGTAATTATACAGACTTGACAAGAGTATCAAGCTGATCCCAGGTTTTGGTGGCATCACGGGCTAGCACATGCCAAACTCATGGCAAAGTTCTGCAAATCCTGGTTGTGTAGTTTTGAACTACAACATTTTGCAACTCCAGCATTGTGCGTTTCAGTTTGCAATGTTGAAGTAGGATGTATTAGGCAATGGAGATCAAGGTTCCCTGGTGTTATTGGGAGCTTTGGATACCGTCCAGGATCTTGAAAGGATCAAATGCCTTGTGGATTTTAATGAACTGGAAAAGGAAACTACGCAGATGATCACACAGGACAGAAAAACAAAATAGAAAAAAGGCTGCTGTCCCAGAACTGTAAAATAAGTCTGAGTCTGAAGCAGAACCAAGGTGTCATGGAGCCCGAACAGGGCAGCTTTCCATTAGAGAATGATGTCCTTTCTGGAGAAGTAAGGATTTCCAGTGCACACACCTGCTCTTAGATGAGTTTTGCCTGACATGGCTCCCTTCTCAGGCTGCTTCAGGATGGGCTCTCCTTTCTTATACCAGTATCACTCCACTCCCCATGTGCCGTTGCTTCTTGATCACAGCCTGGAGTCCTGTCGTGATATCTCTTCAGCCTGGAGGAGGTGTTTGTACAGCAGCAGGATCTGGGCTCTCTGAAATCTGTCTGTACTTCAGGAAAGGTTGTACCAACTTTGGCTGTGTTTTCCAGTTTTTCCCTAAAGGGAAAAATTAATTTTTTTCCCTAAAATTAAAAAGAGTCAAGGCTTCTGGGTGTGTTCAGGCAGGCACAGACAGATTTTTACAAGCCTTTCAAATAGTCTGAGAGCTAGCAAAACAAGCTGCCTTTTTTGAAAACTGACATTAAAGAGTAGGAGCCCATACCATCAACTGCGTGACACTATTTCTACAATATACTGTGCAATACATCTCGGGTGCCATCTAAAACTGGGTATGTTTCACAGGAGGCATAGAGATGGGGGGAAGGGATAGATGCCCACCAGCTTTCATTCTTCTCATTCTGGATTCACATCTCATCATCGCACTTTCTGTATTTATTTTCTCCTATATCTAGTCTTCTCACTACACCCTGGAGTGCCATTCCTAGTCTCAGCTCCTGCGACTGTTGTGGTAAGAGTGTTACAGTCCATCGTGACACGAATTGGGTCTGCTACAGCTTGGAGGAAGTCACAAGCAGGCAGTGTGCCTGCAGCTTCTGTAGTGGACGGGGACGGGCAGGGGCAGAGGAGCTGGCTGAGAGCTCAGCTGCAGTTGTAACATGTGGTGTAATGAGCTATGGTGATGGGAAGACAGCTGCAGAAAGCAAGAGAGATGCCAGCTCCACAATCCAAGCAGGGAAACAACAGGGAAAGATGACATCACTCACTGAGTCATATAACTTCATGACATCACAAAGCAATCAGAAAGGTGGGTCTCTGGCTAACAGTGCTTCTTAGGTAGGCTCGATGCATGCTGCATAGCTTCTCTTTGGAGTTTGTTGTATTTCCTTCGGCTTGCCAGTACATCAGTGGCTTTCAGCTGTTCTGCAGGAGCATTTCCACAGTTGTGTGGGAAGAAATCTGTAGATATTTACATTTCCTTCATGGCAAAACAAACCAGAAATCTGTCTTGCCCCAAAGAAGACGCAACTGTTGTTTTCTTCTTCTTCATTAATACTGACAAGAAAAAGGAAGACAGATCTGCAGTACTAACACAGCAACCGTGAAAGCTCCTGTCTTTTTCATTGTAACCCTTGTCAGAGGAGTGGATTCATGCAAAGCCATTTTCTGTTCCCATTACAATCTTTGTCAGAAAGAATAAGTTTTTAATCCATCATGCATCCTGCTAAGAGATAGTGGAGTAGCTGAGGACTCCTGTTTGCTGTCGTCTGTAACTTGCCCGGCCACTGACCACCTTCAGTTGCCTCGCTGCGAGGAGAGAGGTGCCAGACAGAGCTGATGAATGGAGACGGTGTTAAACGTGGCACTGGTTGATGGTGGATTGAAGCCTAACTCAGGGCCATCCCCAGCCCTGGAAGACAGGATCTTTCTCTCTTCCCCCAGTGCGGCTTATCCTTGAAGGATTTGGTTGTATTGGAGCGACTGGGGGGGCACAGTGCTGCCCTGAATCACTGCAGTGCCAAGATGGGGTGGTCTTTAGGAGATTGATTCCCAGCTGTCCCGGCAGCACCCAGGGCTGGGAAACGTGGTGGAGCCCTGTAAAACCGTGGCAACTGGGAGGAGATGAGCAGGGAATAAGCTGTTCACCATCTGTTCCATAAATAACTTGTGGACTGCTATCTGAGATACCACATGGTATCGAGCTGTTGTATCCCTTATAGAAAGACATAAAGGCTCCTCAAAGTTGACAGCTAGAAGAGAAAGGCCAGTGCTCCGGTTTCCCTCCTGGGCTCACATTCAGAAAGCCCATGATCAATTGTGAATTCGACTGCAGGTTCCTCTTCTCATCCCAGTCAGGTCCCTTAGCAGTCCCTTGCCTTTCCTGCCTGCTCTTCTGGTTCCCTACTGGCACAAACCAGAAAGGAAACAGTGCAGTGCTCAGCTCTTCAAGGGCTGACATAACCAGTAAAGCCAGTCAAAACTTTTATTTCTTGCTGGCTGTGTTGAGGAGGATACGTTTTTAGTCACACCATTTAAGCCCCACAAAAGGCTTTGTGACTGCCACTTTTTTCTTCTTTTGTTGTATTTTTTAATTTAGAGGAGAATTAATCAAGGCATCCAAAACCATTCTAGGTTTGATGGCATCAAAATAAAAGAAAAATAATTTCTAGGGGAGTTGGAAGCCAGTTTTAAT
>NW_008794583.1:659099-685367 GCF_000699145.1 Aptenodytes forsteri | reverse complement strand
GCGGCACAGGTCATAGCAGGACATGGCTGCAGGACGGAGGTGCACCTGGGAGAGAGCGTACGGAAAACACAGGCATCATGTGAGGTGCAGGCTGACAGCCTGCTTGGCAAGAGAAAAGGCACAGGCTGGGGAGAAGGGACAGCCTGCATAGGGAAGAAGAGAGATTAAAGAGCCTCAGTCCTGAAGGGTCCCCTGCAAAGAAAGTCCAAGACCATCTCCCATGATGGTGGCAAGGAGCTGAGAGTCAGGAACACGACAAAGCAGCAAGGTTTTCAGCAAAATCTATACCGAGGCCAGAAGACAAAGAGAAAAATGATGAAGAGAAAAAGACAAAGGCACTTACTACTTACCTTGTTCACCGAGGAGAAGGCAAGAGAAGTGGATGAGGAAGCCTGCTGTTGGACTGGCTTTTATACTGGTCCAGACTGCCCCGGGCCCAGAGGCACCCTTTGCGCATGTCATGTGTTTACCAACAAGCTCATCTTGCATGCAAAGCATCACAATTACAGAAATGGAGACACTGCTTATGTTCCCTGCAACGCTGCCTTTTCATTTCCCTGTTCATGACATGCCCATTCAGCCACACAGGCTCCTTTCAAGTGACAGGATTAGAGGCCAAAACCTGCTGTGGGCCTGCCTTTTTTACTGCCCCAGACCGCCCCGGGCCCAGAGGCACCCTTTGTGCATGTAACTTGTTACCAACAAGCTCATCTTGTATGGAAAGCGCTCCGTACTACTGAAGTAGGCTTTGATTTAGTACTTGCAATGCTCCCTCCCCATTTTCTTGCTAATGGCCTGCCCATTCCATCCTAGAGCCTTGTTTTATGTGACATAATTAGAGATCAAATTAATTTCATGCACAGCATTGTTGATTCAGGTAATTTTGACATTCATCATGATCTGCTTGGAAAGCAATGAATTTTTCCTCCTCTGTCTGTCATTTTAGTTACTGACTTGTCTTTCACAGGGCCATTTACAAATTAGAATGATGTGAGACTCATCTTACATAGTTAAGTAATTGGAAAATTTGCATATTTTGCACAAATATTCTTCCAGGTACTTTTCTCTGTTTCTTAGGATTGCGCCGCATATCTAGTTTGAATCTCTCATTGAGAGTGAAATATTTTTGTAGATAAAAGCCTGATTAGGTCACATACCTTGTATAGTAGCAAATTTTTAGTTTGTCAGTCAACATTAACCATTTTATTTCAGAAACCACATCATGGTTTATAGCTTATTGTGTTGCTTCCTTCTAATTTTGTATAATCTCCAACTACTTTTAATTCCCAACACACAACATGGTACCATCAGAATGTTTAAAAAAGTGCGTTCTTCCAAGCCAACTCAACACTTCAAAACATTTTTAGAAATAATTTGCCCCTTGACCCACAGAGCAATTTCTGTAAAGACTCAAAGAGTGTTTTTTCCTTCCCTTCTTCCAATACTAAGCTGAGGTCTGTTTGGAGGATGTCTTACGTTTTTACAAGGAGTCAGAAAATGGAGCAACTACTTGTAAGGAGAATCTTTTCCTGACATCAGTCAGACTGAGAATTATCTCACCAAGCTGAGACTGAAAACTTTCAGACTTTATGGACTCATGTTCAAACTGTGCAAGGACAATGAGTTAGACAGGTCAGCTGCTGCTACCTGGCCAGATACTGAATTGCACATTTAAGATGTCAAAATCCATTGTGCAACATCAGACAGTCCAGATATCTATGAAAAAACTCTTCTCACAACAGGACTTTGAATCATCCGTGTACTGACAGCAGTGAAGACTGTAATAGTACAAGACAAAAACATCCCGTTAAATGTTTGAGATGAAACTCAACAGAAAGAGTGCTGCATGTGTTGAGAGATGCTGACAGAAATTTAGCACAGCAAATCAGGGTTGGTTTTTTTTTTTTAAAGCAAACCAGAATTGTTCTACAACAGAAATTTAGCACAGCAAATCAGGGTTGTTTTTTTTTTTTAAAGCAAACCAGAATCGTTCTACAAAGCATTTCTCAGCAGAAACATACTGTTCAGCATCTGGTGTTGGATATGGGCTACTGGACAAGTTGTTTCCCTAGACTAATTAGGGGTGTAATATGCTGAGGTTTGAATGTACTGGCATAACAAATTGGTATCCAGAACGTCCACTTATGGTATTCAGACAACTCTCCTGTAGGAAAGAAATTAAAGCAATTGAGAACACATGAGAAGATGGCATCCATGCAATTGCTTGGACACATACTTTCAGTTGATTTATTACCATACCCAAACACAGAAAACCAAATGCTTCATTCAGGTGGTGCAGCAAACAATCATTTATACTATATTCAAATAATTTGTGTCGGTAATTTTGGCTAACCAAATGAAGAAAAATTAAGAAAGACTGAAGCTTAAATTTTTACACCATTGCATGAAACTTTTCTGAAGAGAGAAATGTTTAATTTCATTTGTTAAAACAGAACCTAATACATCACTACTGCAGCAAAACAAGAATTAAATTGACTGTGAAGGGATAAAATTATCCACCCAGCAGAGTTCCTACAAAACATCACACCCAAATTTGTGAATTTATTTTTATTGTTTTAAGAATTCAGTACAGAGAAAAAACAAATTCATTGGGAATGCATCCTGTAGTAATCATTGAGGTGGAATAAGTGATCAATCCAGGATTAATGGAAATGTTTTTATAAAATATTCTTTCATTAAAAAAGTATATTTCACTTAAAGTTTTCTACCTCGCAATATCAGAATCTTGATCTTTCATTTACTTCCATTACATATTTAGAAACCACTGAGGTGTGTCTGTCTGCAGATCCCTAGGGCTGTATAACAATATTGAAGCTCCTCCTTTGGCTTCTTTAAAGGAAAGAACTTCAAAGTTGGTCCCAAATACTCATTAATGATTGAGACATACAAAGTGTACATACTATGTAAATATTGCAAGTATATGACAAAATTTAAATAGTCATGTCACTTGGATAATAACATCACTTCAAATTTGAGAGTCACGGTTACTGAAATTAAACCACGACACCTAAGCAGGCAATATTTAATAGCTTCAGAAACCAGGGTTATTAATTTTTTCATTAAAAAGTAGGTTTGTGTGTGTCATAATAGTAACCTTTTATAAAACTTCTGGAGCAGATTCACAGCTACTCTAAATTCTTATGACTATATAATGCAGCAGCACTGGGTAACAAAATAAGGTTGGAATATGGTTTTTTTGGAAATCACCAACACAAACCATCTACTTTCTCAAGCATTAGCCTTGCTGCCACAAGCTCTGTGCCTGTCCCAGCTGTTACCACAAAAATGCAGTTTATGCAAATCCTAAGTTATTGCTTCTCTCCCTTTGCCTTTCACAGCATGTCCTTCTCAGTGAAAAATAATTTCCTCAGCTCTACTAGCAGAAGACTAAGTTGCCTACCTGCAGAGCTAGAGCCGTACATCTGCTCCAGATTCATAGCAAAAATTCACATCCAGTGACCCCCCTGTAAGTGGGCTCCTTCAGACTGGACCAGGAAGGGTCTGAGACTTGTGGTGACACTATTGCACTGAAAAGCCTGGCATAGTGTAGCGTAATCACTTCTATTTCAATGTGCCATCTAGACAGATGTTGCTATTTTGTTTCCTATTCTTTAGAAAAGGACACTTCTGGCCACCCTAACCCTTTCTGATAGATAAAGTGTCATTCTACACTCAAGCTTTGGTTGGTCCCTGGGATGCTTGTTTGGGCATCAACCCTGATTAAAGGGTCTGCCAGTAAGAATCAGGGTGAAAAACTGCAGCTACCAAGGATGACAAAGACTTTTTTTTGTCCCCACATAGCTCATCTTTGGGCTGTTGTGTCAAAAGCCATAGCTGTCAGCCCACAAGACAAGCTACTCGGAGAAAGTGTCTCGAATACCCTGAGATCTGACCTTCCCTACAGACAGATTTCCTGTCTGGAGTTGTTTACCTGCTACTTGTTTGCTTCTCTAACAGAGCAGTAAAAATTTTTCTCTGTAAATCCTTTCTAAATTATGAGGTGTGTTGGAGGCTTCCCTAGGGCAGTAACTCTTATCGGGAAGCTCTGCGTCCTCCTTAAATCAAATGTCATATCACAAGTATTCATTAATGATTTATACATGCAGAGTGCTGTGTTTAATTAAAGTGTGGTATGGGTTTCAGACACCCATGAATTGAGTAATAATATCCCTTTAAGATAAACAGATCAAAGTCACATGTCATTCCACTAATCAGCTCCGAATCAGGTCATGATTCCTTGCCTCAATGCTTTTTTTTTTCCCCCCCCTTACACTGCATTCATATTAGATCCCACTCACCCCTTACAGTCTCAGGTGACCCTGGACCACAGTAGATGCAAATAAACTCAATTCCATGGATTTGTATGCCATTGCAATGATTTCTACCATGAAGGGTAAAGCCTTATAAATTTCATCAGTTTTTTCTCAGGATACAAGTCATCTCAGTGACAGATTATTTTCCCTTTCTGTGAGTGTCTTTCAAGAGCACAACTGTTTGTTTTTAGTAGGCTGCCTGTCATCAGTCTGATGCTCTTGTTCCCCAGTCATCTTTCCCCTCAGATCATATTTAGCTGTGGTACTTGTAAGGACAGAAGACAGATGGGCTGGAAGCTGGAGTGCACTGCTTGGAAAGCATAAACAGACTTTCAAAACTACTAGTTACTTCAAATTTGGAACAGCTCCGAGATGCCTCGTTTTCAAGGCAAATAATTTCTAAAAAGCTATATCTTTTGAGGCATCACGGCTTTGGCAACCAAAATATCATCATTTTTCAGTGGGAGCAAACCTTAGCTTTTGCTGTAAAGCAGGAGCGGTTTGGGTGACTTCTTTTTAATTCTGTCTCCCTGGATGTCTCTCACAGCTCACCCAGCTCCGAAGCCAGACTCACGGGCATCTCAGAGGAGGGAATCATACAGGGAATCACTAAGCTCTGTATGAAGCAATACCAAAGATCATGACTATTACTTCAGTGATCTCTCTCATTGGCCATACCTAAGGAACCGGCATGCTTAGGGAGAGTGAGTTCACATTACCTGATACATAGGGAGAAGGAATTTGGTTTTCTTTGCTCCTTAATTTTAGTACTCCTACACTCCAAAGAAGCTGGATCCTACCCTCAGACAGGTGGTACAATTTTGCAGCAGACAGTCTTAGCAGTCAGCTGTTCGGACAAGGTCGATGAGCAGCAAAGAGGACTCTCTCCCCTAATGCTGGGATTACATTTGTAGCTGGGTGTAAAAAAAAAACCCAAACCAACTCTCTTTGCAGGTTTAATGTACAACCCGCCGTAACTATGCAAGTAAATCTCTTCGGGCAAGATGCTGCCGCTGCTGGGGTGCCATCTTATCTTGTGGAAGTTTGGGCGTTTTCAGTATAAAAAGCATTCATGCTCCACCACTTTTCTCTGAAAACCATTTCATTTCTTTAGTTGCTAGCATTTTCCTTTTTCTAATAACTCATTCAATCTGTGGTCCTCATCTAAATTATTCCTGTAAAGTAGATGTCTTTGTAAAAATCCCAAAGCAATGACAGCCATTGGGAACAGCCTGCGGAAGTTTCAGATTAAAGGATTTGAAAGCACTTTGCAAACTCTCATTAATGGTTTACACATGCAAAACACTTATTATCATATTTTAAGTATCCAGCATGATTGCAGTGTTTTAAAACAGAGTTACAAAGTCACCCTGAAATATGCATTAAGGTTATTAATGTACATTCTCTAGTTATGTATTAAGGTGCTTGCATCATACTACATTTTTGTTTGATTTTCATTTGAAAAGTAGCTTTGTACTGCTGCCGGCTTTCTCAGAATAGGCAACTGATGAAACTTGTTGCAGAGAAAACTTGAACCTTCTCAGACAATACTGATTTCTCAGAAATTACACAAACATGCACTTGCTCGCTTCCTATGTATGTGAAAACAGAGAATAATTGTATTAGCATGCATGACCTCCACATCTTGTTTAATTTTGTTTGCATTCAGGGGAGGGGTCTCAAAGAGCTGAACTACTCACGCTGGTAAGGGAATAACAATATAAAGACCCTTTATTAAGACCCTTAATAAAGACTCAGAGGCCTTTTCAGAGGAGTCAGGAGAATAATTTGAGCAAAGGGTTAGGCTCTTGTACATCTCTAATGAAAGAATGTGAGCAGAATGTGAAGGTCAGAAAATGTGCAAATCAGGCTAGTCTGACACATGCAGACAGTATGCAGAACTTAGTCTTGGGAAAAAAAATCTGGGTAGCTAATTAGGACCTCACACACAAAAGGCTTCTTTAAGCTTTCAATAAATTTAAGAAAGTTACCACAACATAGGCCTCCTATTTCTCCTCTTGTTTTCTTTCTTTTCCCCCCTCTTTAACTGTTCTCTTCGGAAAAGCAGATAAATCCACGTTGAGACAATTGTTCCTTGGTAACCAACCATTACTTAAGGGATGATTTTTGATGTAGGATTTTCATTTAAAGGGTGTTATTTTTTTTAACAAAGATCATTACTACTCCATAGTTAGTAATTTGCAGGCATTGGTAATTGCAGATTTCTTAAGTGACAGCTTAGGTTTCAAAATACATAAATGAAGCCACAGATTTTAACTAGGGACGGTGTCTTAAAATACTTTAAGCAGCTTTAAAAGACTTGGCCCTTTTTTCCTCCATTTTGTGGGGGGGGGAAATTAAAAATTAAAAAAAAAATCCATGTTCACTCTTCATTCCAAGTAGGGGGGAAATAAAAAAAAGCACAGTTTGGGAATTTCCAGTCCTATTGAATTGCTATGTTTTGTTCAGCCCAAGTGCATCTCCTCTACACTAGGATTCCCAATCCCTTTGGACACTTATCTCTTCGGATTCAATTTCAGGTATCTTATCTTTCCTGTAAACATGGCTATCCCAGAAAGAAGGATGTTCCAGAGTCCAAGCCACTGGCCTAGTTGCGGTTGTATACACTTCAGTCATCCTATAGACTGAGCTGTTACACCAAATCCTAAGTTTATTGTGGAAACTGGGAGAATGTGAATATGGGTACTCTTAAAATTAAGTGATTTATTAAAACTCAGGTCTGTGTTTACTTCCTGATTGCCACAGATTTCCTATGTAAAACTGGAAAAGTCACTTCAGGACATACCAAAAAGTGCTCACTGTACTTTTCTGTACTGACAGCCCCTCCCTTAATCCCTGTGCATTAATGTTGCATTTGTAAAAGAGAGATAGTAATCCCTTCTCTTTTGTTTCTCAGATCTAATCAGTTCTAACATTTGTTGTTCGGTGTGGGGACTTGCCCTTTGTTTGCCCGACGCAAGGCAATCTTAGTTAAGACTTCAAAGAGTTACTGGAATTCAAATTATAAATAATATGATAAATGCCAATGAGGAAAGCCTGTTTTACTCCAGGCTGTTCCATTTGCTCACCAAGTGACCTCTGACAATTCATTTAGCCTCTGTGCTTCACTATTAAACCTACATAATAACTGGAATTAAAGTTTGCCAAAGGCAATGAAAAACTAAGCTGCAAGGGAAGCGCGAGGTAGCATTTTCTCTAGTGCCCAAAACTGCAAACAGTAAAATTCTCAAGGAGTCCCACAGTGGACTATGGCACAAGGGGCTGTAAAAAGAGGATGCAATAACACAAAGCACCGAGCAGTCTCTCGGACAGTATTTAGAAAAGAGAAGGCCCATAAGAGGAGCACGGGTTACGCTACGCCTGGATTAATGGCACAAAACGCTTCAACTACAGCAGATGAGCACAGTTGGCAGCTAAGGTTTTTCTTGCCAGGCATTTCCAGCTATCTTCCTCTAATGTTTATTAAAGATCATATCTGATTTGTCCCAAGCACTTGTGGAAAAGCCTCTGCGGGACATTGCCCTGGCTCAGGCAATGTCCAGGGCCACTCAGCTCCCCCAGATGCAGGGAAGGAGCTGCCACTCCACAGCCACCCCCGCTCTCAGGCTTCTTTGCACCAACGCCACGGGGCTCTCCTGCTGCAGGGCTCCATGCCTGGACCATCATGGTCCTTGCTGCTGGATGATGGATGCTCCATCATTACCTTGCTGCTTTGTCTAGAAAACTGAGCTACTGGGGCAATTCCAGTAATTACGGGATCTACTGCATGCAATAACTTTCCTCCCCAAGAACACTGCCTGTGGTGGTTTACAGTCAGTTAAAAACTGGATTTTTTTTTTTTACCTACAAGTTTAAGGTTTACCTTCACTTGGCTTATGAGCAGCATGTTGTGTGAATTTTATATTGATACAACCAATCTTTTTCTTTATCTGTGGTTAAATTGCAAGAACCAAATCTTACCAGATTGAATGAGAATAAACATATATAAATAAATATATATTAATCTCCCTATATATGTATATTTGATTTTTCAGCCAAATGAATCCTGCTGCACAGCTTTAATGTTATATAGCTCCTCAGTGGCAAAGCAGTGCTTAGGCAGATTAATTAGAAGTAAATCTTAGGACATTCCCACCTGCCTTTACTCCCCTTTTGCCTGGAGCCCTCAAAAAGCCTACTTTAATCAGGAAACTGTACTCATTTTTCCCGTTCTTATTATGACCTTAAAAAACAACCTGGCTAAGATGCAGTGACATTTGACTCAAAGAAGCCCAAACAGTGCTAAGGGCGTAACACAAATCCACCTTTTTACTCCAGCCTTTGGTTTTGGCCACCTTCTGGCAAAAACTGAAACACCCGCTTCACTGATTGGTGTTCCCCCATAGATTCACATGCTCAAAATCAATATGAGAAACGAGACAGAGCTCTTAATTTGTACAAAAAAAATCCTTTGCCTCCCTGAAGAACAGCTGCCTTCAGTATCCTTTGCCTCCCTGAAGAACAGCTGCCTACAGTGAATAGGAAAGGCTTTATCTTATGTATGTTATGCAGAAGGAATAGGCCTTTTTTTTTGCCATAGCTCCAAGCAGCCAGATTGGATTTTGAAATATTTTAGACAAACCAGTGTAAATGCTCTAGTAATCCCCACAAGGGCTGAAGGCATGTCGATGCACAGGCCTGAGCGCAACATATCTAGCAGGGAGTCAGTCTGAGCATGAAGTTTCCTAGCCAGGATGGAGCAAAGAGAGGTCAAAAGGGACCAAAGCATGGGAAAAATCAGCTACAAGTAAATATACCACATTATGCAAACTTGCACCAGCCTTGACTCCAGTCATTCTGTAAGGCTGTGAAGTGTTAATTAAGGAATGTATTTCAGCCTTAGATCTTTACCTTCTCCAGACAAACTGGTGTATCTGTCTCTTAGAGGAGCAGCCTGTAGGGATCCCCACATATCTGGATAAAGTGGCAACACCGCCTTTCATCCTGGACAGGAAAGTCCTCACTGGAGTCCTCTCAGCTGGCTCACTTTTCTTACTTACTCCAGTCCCAGAAAGCTTTTTAGTCCCAGCCTAAACTTCACTGTCTTAAAGCAACATTCAGGCCCTGGAACCTCACGGCAAAGACTCCACCATCAAAACTACTAATTCTCTTTCACAAGTTTTATATTCAAAGTGAAGGGCAACCATTGTGTGGTGCTAGGAAGATGACATGCCTCCCTTCCTTACCTTGCAAACCAGAAGGAAGGATTCCTTTGTTCATAATTATTATTCACTTAATTTTCCTTCATATCATAAATTATCTGTAGCTTGGAAGGATGCTAGCAGGGGTCCTAAGGCAAAAGCATTTACAGGAACTTGTGAACAGAACAAAAGATTTCAGACAGATTCCCAGTTATTTATGCAGATAAGGCATTGTGCATCAGGTATTGCTACTGCAACACAGCGAGTTGTATTGTCTCCAATTGTCTTAAGTGTATCCCCAAATATGTAAGTGATCCCTCTCCCTGGCACTACAATAAGATTTTAATTAAGAGTACCTTTTACATAGTAAAAAAACTGTTTCTGATTTATGAGCTGGCATGTCAGGTGACTGTTATGCCAAAAAACTCCTAGCTGCACTAACTGGTGGCTTTTTCAGAAGTCTGTTTCTACGTGATCCTGATTTCCCTCTCCTTCTTTAACATGATATTTCTGTCACATTGATTTCCTCTTTAAAATGTTTATAAAAACATTTTTAAATCCACATGTCTGGCTCATTCATAAAAGTCTTGACAAACTGACAGCCCCCATTTTCTCTGATTCTTTGGTAGTCTTATACTAAACTTATGTCTCTCATTTGTGTTAAAGTTCTCATCAGGATAGAGCTATTTCTTGTGTACTCCGCCCCCCCTCCCCAGTCTTCACCTTAGTACTGGCACAGAAAAACACAGCCTGGATGGAAACACCAGTTTTAGAGTACAGTCCATTGCAGCCTTCCCTTTCCCATAATATTGTCCTTTTCAACCCAGTTAAAAAGCTGGGGTGGGGGAAACAAAAAATAGCCCACAGAGCTCTGATGCTCTGTGACTTCACTTTGAGTCAGTGGCAAAAAGACGTGGGTGGCATCTACCTGCCTTTAATTGCAACATGGTCAAACTCTGCAGAGAGACCTGAAACAAATCCACATGCTCCACTTAAATCCTATGCAAGCACTATTTGTAAAGACTAAAGCAGATGTCGGATAACAGAGCTCTCTCCCTAGGAATCAATCCTATTCAGGTGATCGGTCTCATTGGGAAAATGGCTAGAAATTTATTGAGTTGTTCTCCTCATCCATGAATATTCACTGAGAGGAATAACAGCTGTACGCTCTTCAGTTTAATGCCCTGTAAGGCATTTCAGAGGAAAACTCTCTTCTCTTCCACACTGGACAACATATCAGATTTGGGAAGTGAAAATAAAATCCTGTTCCTTGACAGCAAACGGTGCTACTGATGCTCCCTTGAATCCCTTTCACAGACTGAATTTGAGGGGGGAAAAAAACGCAAATAAAAGAATGCTTGATCAACTCATGATATAACTGAAATGTGGTTAATGAAGTATATCAGGTTCTTTTTGACCCATGAAATGTTAAAGTGAATCCTGCCTGCAGGGTGTAGCATGTATTTAGCACACTATGTGAAGATCCAATAGCTAACAAACACAAACAGCGAGCACAACAGTTTCATTACTTGCAGAAGTTATGCATGCAGCAAAGTTTGTTTTGCAACTAATTAAGACTTCATGCAAAAAGGGTGTCACATCCTCCAGGCAATTTGACTAAGTGTATAAAAGCATTTGCTACGTAGAACTCTTCTAATCACTTTTCCTAAACTCTTCTCCTTGGTGATCCGGGTAAGTCAATTTTTAATCAATTACTTATTGCTATCTAAATATTATCAAATGATAGGTTGAACTTAGGAAATGGCAAGGGGGTATTCTTCCAGAAATACACTTTCTATTGTCCTTTAGTTTTAAGTCAATTTAAGTTTTACACTTCAGAGGTGAAAACTGGCATTTGCAAACTACATTAGCGTTCAGGACAGCAGTTCATTTAAGCCAGGAACGGCATATAGAACTCCCTCAGAACTCCGAAGAGTCTCAATAATTTCATACTGGCAAGCATTATTTTCATATTATACAGACTAGGTTTCATTAAACAAATTATCATTGAAAAAAATAATTTTTTATGAGGTTCTCACCCTCGGCTGTCTTCAAGGAAGCTACGGTGTCTTTTAACAGTTGGAGAACTAGTCCTAAATATTTTTTAAATCCTGCAGAGACTGGAACTCAGGTTTTTCTTACTAAGAAGCCACTTTACTGCTGGTTTTGTTTAAAGTATATTTATAGTGCTGAATTCCAAATCTAGAAGGAGCGTACAAGTGCTCCTTCTTCACCTCTTTTCATGAGTACTAGGATGAGCTTTGACAAATTGTTTGTCTGCATTGGACCACTCGAGGATCCCTACCCTTAAGGCTGATCTGTGGTAGCAATTCTTTTCCCAAAGGCAAAACTAGCCGTTTCAGACCCAGTAAGATATTCTGTTGTTGCCTTTTTCTTACTTTCAAGTCAAAGGCATAGGGTCAAATGGAAAAAGCTGAAGATGCAGCCCTGAGGATTGGAGAAGGCAACGATGGCGTGTAGCTAAAATGAGATGTTTAGTTGGAGACACAAGAAATCTCCCCTGAATTTTGTCTCTCCCACAGACTCCCGGGGTAAATGTTGGGACTCATTTGGGAAATCAGTTCAGGCCCATCCTTTATGCCAGCCCTTAATCCCTTCCACATCAGTTTCACACTGATAAAGTGAAGAAAATTATCCCTTCTCCCTCACTCCATTCGCCTTGCTTAATTAGTGTGGGCACAATCCAGGGCAAGGACAGTCTGTTAATCTATAATTATACAATGCCCCAAAAACTCTGGCCTTGATATCAGGTACAGTTTTAAAGAGCTGTGTGATTTCAAATATAAGATACTGTAATCCAGATTATATATAATAAGACTAATAAAAGATGGGTGGGTCTCCAACCCAGATCATACCTGTTCCACTTCTAACAAGGTGAGATGAGGTAACTAGCTTCACCCTCATGTTTTGATTTTGCCAGTGCTGTGAGGAGTAAAATTGAAGTTTAAAACATGGAGTCGAGTTGGGGTTATGGCTTTCAGCAGGGTTTGAATCGGCAATAGGAGGAGTGAGACAGAGCAGTGCAACACATTGAAAACCCTGGGGAGAAGAGAGACGAGAAGCAATAGCACAAGAGCGTTTTAGGTTGAAAACAGTGGTGATCTAGAAATTATCATCAGATATTGAAACAATGAAGTTCAAAAGGGTTACTTAGGAAGAAGAGTTACTGCGTGGGAAAAGGAAACTGGAGAAACATTTAACTATCACCTGAACTATTCGCATCTTGTAATTCCCGCTTTTGCCATCGCAATATCCAGCACGCAACCTTATCGTCCCAAAATCTTGATATCTAATACGTAAGCTTTTTGCTGGACTAACGACTGCTTTTCTCCCCTCCCCTCCTCCTGTGTTTCAGGTCTGGATCTGTCACATGTCTCCCTACAACGAGTGCTGCCTGCCGCCGGGGGTGACATGCCCTGAGCCGTTTGCCCTCACCTCCAGTGAAACCTGTGTCATAAAATACCCCGATACAGTAGTGGACATAGTGGACCCTGACTTGCCACCATATTCTGTGATATATCCTGGCCCAATTCTCACCACTTTCCCTCAGCAAACCATAGTGGGATCTACTGCATTGTTCGATATCAGAAACTTACTCTGTTCCAGGGGATATCGTGGGTTTAGGGGCATGTGTGGTTCTGGGACAGCATGTAACCCAGGATTATCATTTCGTGATACAGGAAGCTTTAATCCTTTTTTTCCTCACTTGTCCAAACCATTTTGTTATAGAACTTGCAGGCCAACCTAAATCCAACATGGATATCTGTGGATTACGTGAAAAGCAGAACTGAACAGTAAGACAGATCACGACTAAGTTTATGGATAATGGATTATAGAAGTGCTGAGCTCCCACAGTTCCCAGTGGAGTCAATAAAAGCACGGCTTCCTGGCACTAGACCTGCATGAGGACTAGAATTTCCAAACTACAAGAAATTGAAATTTCACTATTGATCTTATTCAAAATTAGGATGAAATAAAAAATAGAATTTTCCAAGAAACAAGATTTTCAAAAATATATTTTGTTTGATAAAAATGTATCTCAATAAATTCAAATTTATGCCAACATTGACTTTTTCTTATCAATTTCTCTCAAAATAAAAAGCATAAAATATTTCAAAATTATGACTGAAAATCTTGTGTTCCAAAACAAAGTTTTATCAAAATTCGTATTCACTTGTGTATTTTGCTGAACCAGCATTTACCATTAAACAAAAGTTAGCTCTACTTGGCATTTCTTAAAATTAGGCATTTTTAAGTCTTTCTTGTGCTTTATTTCTGCTTAGACCCATGATGTAATGGTTTCCCAGCTTATTTTTCTGCCTATATTATTTGATGCAAGCCAGGGCAAAAAAATAACTTCAAGCAATTGTAATAGCAGATTTCTTTGTAAAATACTTCTGATCAAAGAATCTATGCAAAACCATGGAACTGGAGATTCATTGTAGACCCTCACGAAGTCCTGGAACTTTTCTGATTATATCCTATCCATCTAATTTTGCACATGTATATTCAGCTTCTCGTTCCCATTAAATATTATCATGCAGCATGCATTTTTTGGTTTTCCTTTTTTCTCTAAACTTTATTTTTGAACCTTTGTGAGTCCTACTATAAGTGGCACTGTCACCTTCCTGAGGCTCAACACCCGTGCCAGCATTAACTAAATCACCACTCAATATTTTTAAACTTTTGCATTTTTCAAGAATTCATCCTAACTGCATTTCTGCATGCAGGAAAGATGCTGCTGTCTCTAGAGGGTGCTGTACCCTTCAGTGCAGTTGCCAGTACACCTCTGAAGCAGTTCACAGAAAGCTGTCTGGCTGCAGCAGCATGGAGTGCCATGAAACCTCCTCTGCACTCCCTCCCAGGCTGCCAGGAGCACAGGTGCCTGCACAGCAGATGCAGATTTTTGAATTAATTGAAGTACTAGAATGAATTTCCCAGCCTACTCACAAGGCTATTCCCCAAAAATAGGACAAAAATCATTGGCCAAGCATGTACAGGCAGCAGCAGGGCACTATAACCCTCTCTAGGTCACTTCGTTGGGACAACTTGCACAAGAAGAATCTGCAATGTGGATACATGCAACTTACAGTGCAAAGCAAATATATATATATAGGCCAACATACAGTAACAGCTAGGACTAATGAGTTATTAGGCTGAGCATTAATATGCTCGTGTTCCCCCCTAAGAAGCACTACAGGCCCAGCAGAGGGACAATTCTGCTTTTAGTTACCTATGTTCTGTAACTCAGAAGGATCAATCACTTTTTCCCCTCCCTCATTATTCTGTGCTTTCAAATATTTTCTAAAAAAGGCCAAATAGAAGTGGAAAATTTTTGGCTGGGCCTGTAAATCCATCAAAAATTACATCAAAGTTCACATCCTTAAGTCAGAGGCAAAAGCTGCTACCTCCCAGGATTTTAAAAGAGACCTTTTCCCCATTGTAATTTCTAGGGGAGTGCGTTTCCAACAGACTTCCCCATCCCCTAGGATATTTTCTCCATACTAATCTACTTGAGTTCCTGGAGTCTGCAAATTAAACCTGCAGCTTCTTTTTCCATAAATCAAACGCAACTTCAGATGGCTCCTGTATGATCCTTTCGGTAATAACAAATACAGTTTTCAGAATGCTTCATAAACATTTATTATATTTGTACACAGGCAGAGCATTGCAAAACTAAACCTCTGCCTTCGGATTTAGACATCCAAGTGTTGAGCAACACCTACGGCTTAGAAATACACGTATGAGGATTGCAAGCATCATTTTTCAGGTGAGATCATTATTTTGCCTTTTTTTTCATAAAAAGCTTTTTTAAATTTCAAATAAATTGCCCCACGCATACCCCAGTGCTTTTTAAAGGGCATGGGACAAATCCCAAGACAGTGGAAGCCAGACACCTCTTTTCCCTT
The DNA here is from genome assembly GCF_000699145.1 of Aptenodytes forsteri. Lineage (NCBI taxonomy): Eukaryota > Metazoa > Chordata > Aves > Sphenisciformes > Spheniscidae > Aptenodytes > Aptenodytes forsteri. The sequence goes on along the minus strand of NW_008794583.1, from coordinate 669,902 downwards.
CAGCAATCCAGTATGCATTATGCTCCGTTTGCATTGTGCATGAATACATAATATTCATGTATTTTGAATATCGGTACCTTGTAACAGTCTAGCCCCATGAACATGTCTCCGGTAGTGGTCTATTTAGGAGCAGATCAGCAAGCCAAATGCTAGTAGCTACCAGCCACCACTAAAGTCACACCACTGTTTACCACCACCACACCTGTCCTACAGATTTAGCTGTGATGCTTGTCCTAGTGTCTGTGATGGAAGATCCTTGCCCATTTGGACCAAAGCCTGCCACGAGGGGATGGTGTCTGTCTTTTCTCTCTCCTTCCCCAAGGATCTGTGCAAAACCTGTGTTGGTCAACCAGAAATGACCTGGCATGTATGTGTCACACGTAATTTTGCTGTGAATACGCTCAGCTGCTGTGTAGCCCAGACCTTTGGGCAGTAACCATGCTATAAAGGAGGGCAGGCACATGCAGCACCGGTGTCAGTGCTGGGAAGCTCCGCATGGCTGCGGTCTGCAGGAAGGGAAAGGATCACTCGGGCCCAGATTGTGTACTAAAAGCCTCTTTTTATTCCCTTGCACAGTTTCCATACAGCCTGGGTTTTGATTTAATCAGATTTATACTCCCAACTACCTCTAGCATGGGAATTGCCTCTCTGAGGGTTGGCTGGGGCAAAATCATTCACTGGGAAATCTCCAAGTGTCCTCAAGGAAAGAGTTTCAAAATACTTCCTAAGTGCTTTGTATTGATTTACATAGGCAAAGTGCCTATTATAAAGTTAATATCATGTAACTCAATTTAGACATCCTGGAATCAGATCTTTACTATCAAGTAGCTATTCATCTAGATCAGGTGCATTGATAATAAGCCTTGAATGTGCAAAGGGATTGTTTGTCACTTCAAAAAAAACTTTCCCATGCACACTCTCCATTCCCAGTTCTCCCTGTCATCCTTCTCTTTCTAAAAAAAAACTTTCCCATGCAGACTCTCCATTCCCAATTCTCCCTGTCCTCCTTCTCTTTCCCTCTCCAGTTTCAGAGAGCTTCTCCTATGCGCAGGACCAGGATAGACTGCTCTTACTATTTACATTCTCGTTCTTTGCTTATTTCCTAAATTTGCAACTTCTTTTACATTGTTCACACCAAGTTTTTGGTCTGCCCTCTCAAGGAACTTTTGAGCAATAACACCTACCTACATTTATTTAGAAGAAACAAGTTCAAAATCCTCATCTCAAACTGTTTTCACTTTTTCTGCACAAAACATTTGGAACAAACGAACGGGATGAATCAAACCATATCTTAGACTCCTTACGTTCAAATATCAAGTAATAACATCACTTAATTATGCATAAAAGCTTCATTCATGATACTTTGTTAATATAGTCATCATTAGTTCTAGCCCTTGAACTTTGAGTACTTCAACTTCCATTAAAAGCCAGCCCCCCCAGGGTAGGTGTGTGGGAGCAGAGGTCTGTGTGCTGGACAGCATCCCAAGTCTGAGGTCTGCCAGGGAGGACACAGGATGACTCACATCAGATTTAGCTGCCACACCCACAGATTGCTAAAAATACTTTATTCATTCTCCTGCATAAATTGTTTACATTCCTGTGGTTTGTTCCCCATTAAATAACTTCAGGTATCCATGCCATAAATTGTCCTTAAAATTTGAGATGAATGTGCGGGATACACCTGGGGGGGGAAATTCACTTGTTAAATATATGCTGTTGAAGGCTGAATGCAAATACTCTCAAAGAACTTTGTGAAGGCTGTACAACACCTTATACAGGCACCACACTACAGTATTACAAGTCATCAGTGTTTCAGCAAGCTCTGATGCCACACAACTGAGAGCTATCCCTTCTTTTTATACGCGAGACTGATTCTGTATGTTCACTGTTAACAACTGTGTTTTAAAGCAACGTCTCAGATCTGCACACTGCATTTTAGATAACATGACTGAACATGACTGAAAATGATAGAGAGATGTTAAAGCTTGATAAAGTCAACCTGCACCAGCTGAGGATCTAATTCTCCATTTCTAACATTTTCTTAGTTCTCTCATCCAACCCCTTGTTCAAAGCAGGATCACCTCTGAATTCAGACCATGATGCTGAGGGTTCCCTTCACGGGCAACTTTTTTCTTTTCTCTCTCCTCCTTATGTCAATCTGAACCTCTCTTGTTTCAGTTTATACCCGTCACCTTTCATTCCCCTGCCATACATATCCACAAATGGCCCAGCTCCATCTTCTCCTTAACTTGTGCTCACCTAGAATGACAGTTCAGCCTTTTACTTTTGTATATCCATTCCCGATTCATAAATGGTGACAATAGCTCCTTCTCCACCCTTTGACAGGTCAGACTGATCATCCTAGATATGATCCCCTTTCAGGTACCATCCCTTACATTGCTATTTCATAGCCAACACAATGTAGCCTTCATTTTGACTGTGACATTACAGGTAATATAACAGTTTGCTACCTCTGTGCTGCTGCCTAATGCTGTACAGTGAAGAGTCGGGGTGGGTGCTTGGGAAAGTGGGTGAGAAGGAAAAACTCAAGACTTAAAGGGAAAGTGAGGCAGGTTGTGTAATGTCACATGGGGCAACCAGAGGGAGCTGAGGAGACTAAATATTACAGACTTAAGTCAGCATCTTGTAAACCTGTCTGCATGACTCTGGTTTCCACCTGTACACCAAGAAACAGGATTAACAAAAAAAACACATGCTGGGATCAGGGAGAGCATGCAACATAGGTGTACTCCAAACAGATTTTACATCATTTAAATAATTTAATTTGCTTTCCTGCTCTGAACAAGCCAGCATTTTGATTTTCTTGTATTACAATACATTTCAGTGCCGTTCTGGTCAGCAAGTGGCAAGGGAGTGTCTTCTGCCCTACTCCCTTCATTCCCTTCCCTTCTGTGCTCCTTCAACATTTATTTCCTCTAAGTTTATCATGCCAACTGATAATTCGTTGACAGTTCCTTGTCATTTTTCAGTAGTCAAAAATCTAGTTTAATCCCAGCTAGAAGTGAACAAAAAGTACAAGTCCTGGGTTCTCTTACTGCATTTAGGGGTTTTTTGCTGGTTTGCTAAGCCCTAAAAATGTGTTGGTAAAGACAAAGAAAAGCCAGTGAACCCCAGCCCCCCCACACCCATGGGGGTCCTGACAAGGCTGGAAAGCAAGAAGCCAGTCAGCAATTGCACACATCATGAGGTCATCGTGCAAGAACATTTCCCCTTTTTACCCACCAAATGTTATCAAAAGACCTTCAGAAAAGGGTCTGTTCACCTGAGCTGGCAAATATACTTGGAGAATACCCTGAATACCTTGACCCTGTCATATTCCCAGTCCATGCATTTTTTTTTTCCAGTAGCTGTAGAGTTTTGTAAATCATGCTCCTTCTGCCATAAATTAGGATTTATGAGGTGTTTCTGGAAACACCCCGCATAATTAAACACCATGGGAATGTTCTGAGGACTGAAAATGTTTCACAAACACTTATTAATACATTGCCTATGCAAATAGTTGTATTATGATAATAGCTGTAGGTGACGCCTAGTGTTGGGCAATAGTATCTCCTTAAAGGAGATATATCAAGGTCATTTCTGGCATTGTCCTAATTAGACTGTGATTCACTGCCTCAAATTTTGGATTATTCAACTTTCACTCGTAGTTTGTATAAAATCAGAAAGCCAGAGTTTCTGATACTGTAAAAAACAGTGGATCTATACACTAACACATAATTAACTCTTGCCACTGATCTGGACCTATATTTCAGTTCATACTTGCCTAATGGGCAGAATTCTTGCTGATATGCATTCAGATGATGTCAGCAAGAAGAGCCTCTTTGAAGTGAAGAGAATGAATGTTGCAGACCTACATCAGCAGAGCATCCATCCACAAGCATTTTCCTTTGATTATTTCTTCATTAGCAAGTGCTCCTGACTCAGCTTTACAAACAAAACTTCTGCGCTCTGAAGTTGAACAGAACTGGTTTGACCACATAAACCATATCTTAGCTAGGCAAGAGCCATTATTACTGCTGTCCCTGCCTTACACAAGGATATAATTTTCTAAAACAATTTAAAGTTAAGAGGCACTGACAATATTACGATTCTATATTGCGTATGCAGTCTGCATTACTCTCTGCCCTCTGTTGCCTTTATTACCTTTGTTAGTCACCCTAGAGTACAACACAAAAACTGGCGGAAACGGAAAATTCTGCATAGTATTGCTACATCAGGGGAAATTTTTGGAAAAAGTTAATTACCTTGTAGTTAAGAGACTGCATCTTAATACAACAGACAGGATTCAGTTCCTAGTTCTGTCGGAGACCTCCCAAATGCCACAGAGATCAACTAAAAGGAGAATCCAGCGTGCTTAGCTAGAATTCTTTTGCAGGGGTGAATTTCATTACTTGCTATATATGCTTAATACCTATGTTTTGAAATAGCAATTTTGGGGTACCTCCTTGAGGGGAGAAATCTTCCAGCTAGAAATTACCGAAGAGTGAGAACCAAGAGACATTGAAAACTCAGGGAAGAGAAGAAAAAACGTAGACTATATTTTCAGCTGAACTGTGAGCTCCCCTGGCATGTATGACATTCATCCTACCTTGTTAGGACCAAATCACAAAAACCTGAGGCTACCTCTGCCATAGCACATACCAACAGGCTGAACACTATGCCAGCCAGTACTGATGGACCTAACTCTGCCCCTCTGCGCTCGGAGGCGCTACGTACGATGGGAGGCTCCCATGCGCACAGAGGCTCCCTCCAGTGGCAGAGGCCACCGAGAGGACCTTGTCAAAGGGCGCGTGCAGTACACCCATTTTCCCAGAAATCAGTTCACCACACTCACTCTTCCCTCTGGAGGGAAGCTTCATGCATAAAACTGGCAAGCATGTTTAAATGAACTAAAACCACCACCACGGTGTTTATGACATGATGCATTTATTACATTAATTATTCTTATTTCATGAGGCACCCCTAAAGATCCCTTGGGCTGTGGAGCTTATCAGGAATATTCTGGAGACATCAGAAAATGAGATTTCAAAGAAGTTCACAAACATCTGTTAGTACGTCATACATGGAAATTATTTTATGTTAATGGTAATAATATCCTAGTAGATTTAGACTGCTCTGACCTCATGTGGAATGAAATATGTAAAACATTTATTTAATCAACTCCTCATTTTAAGCTTCATAATTGGAGATGGCTTCGTTTTTATTTAAAAGATAACTCTGTGATAGTTTTGCTCTTTAAAGTTTTTGCACCAGATACTTCCTCCGGCTTAGGTAAGAACACACCTGTAAACTTCATTAACATTATATCAGATGAAAACCAAGCCCTGTGTTTCTAGAGATTTATCTAGGCATGGAGACAAATGCTAGATGTTAGCCTGTATTTCCAATAAGGAAAGTAAGTCTTGTGTGTGCTGACACACTGTACCACTGACACCCGAGACACCCTGTGCAGTCATGTTTTTAGCAAAGTCACCAGAAGTCTATTAATTCTTAGTGTATTTTTAATTCTTAATGAAACCAGTGGAGTAAAACCAGGAAATTTCAAGATGAAAAGAACTTGCAAGTTACCATCTGCATTTTGTATTATTACCTAACTCAGCTTTAGATAATCATAAACAGTGAGCAAAACAATTACTGCAACTACAGAGTAATACATGCAACAAAGTTTGCTTCATAAGTAATTAAGGCCCTTTATACAAAGGTTGTCTCAGCTCCTCCAGGCAATCTGAGAAAGGGTATAAATACTCTCTCCGTGCAAGGCGTTTCTAACTACTTCTCTTGACTTGTTCTCTCCGGTACACTGAGTAAGTCTGATTTGACAACTATAAAAACCTTGAGTTTAATTTTGCTTTAGCATGAATTTTGTTAAAATCGGGACTAAATCCTGCATAAATATTCTGGCTCTCAGAGACATTAGTAAGCATCTTTCTACAGATGTTTTCTATGCTGGATAAAGGATGCAAAAATAAAAGCAAGGGCTTTTCAAGACTGCTTTGGGCTGTTAATTTTATGGGAGAATAAGGAATTTCAATCTCTGAGTTCTGAAAAATTTTCAGAAGAGCTCTGAGAATAGATTTTAGCATTGTTTTTGCATATGTGGCACGATTAAGGGATTCAGCAGTTGTTAGGTGGGGGGATTTCATAGATAACTATTGAAGTAAAATCCTTGCTCGAAGTTAGCTCTGTGTGTCTATAGACATGCAGCATTGCTGTTCGTAATCTGCCCATCCTTAGCTAATTTAATTGGAGTCACAACAAGCCACATCAAGTGATGATTAGATACTATTACTTAATGTAACTGTGCAAATAAGCTTTCATTTCTAACTGCTAAAACTTTGCTAGTATTTTATGTGTTTTTACAGAGATTAAATTAAGCATTTTTTTAGGTCAAAGCTATGTTCTAACCTAAGGGTATTTGGGGGAAAGTGCTATGCATGTTTTTTGCTTTTTTTTTTTCCCCAGCATGATACATTTGAGGATGCTTTTGCTTTCCTCTGAACATAGTTGAGACAAGTAAATAGATCAAAGAGCTCATTGCCCTGCCCATTCCCCTGTGCCAGCACGCTGCTAGCACCTGGTGCAAAACAGCACTGAGCTTCTGAAGTGGAGAAAAGTAGCTTTCAGGATATTTTTACTTTATGCTTGGCAATATAATAGTTTATTTAGTAGAAAGTGTTGCTGACTACATATTTTAGGATCCTGTATACTACTTCTCCATAGATAAGACTTGCAGATTTCAGAGGTTAGCTCCAAGTTACCCACCATCTGCCTTAGAAACTTTCTGCATTTTCCGTTTATTTACTGTAAGGAGTACTGCAAAGCTGCAGTGTCCCCTAGTCCTCGTCTTCCAAATGTTCTCAAGGACAGCAGCTCTAGTATAGTGCAGCACACAGGACTTAACTGAGAATAAAATAATACTTTTGCCTTATTCATCACTTTAAGGTATCTTTGATTTACAAGTTTAAAAAAAATAGTGCGATGCTATACCATGGAGAAATAGCTTTTCTGTGAAGATTTCATCTGAAGAAAGAAATAAACACTATTAAACGTGCGTACCCTAGCTGAAGCTGCAAATTTCATATTTGGGTTGACAATATCACCACAATATAAATATTAAGTGATGTGTCTTACTTATTAAACCAGTATTTTTAACCCCCCATTTATTCTTAGCCTTTAATTTTTCTGTGTTTTAGTGGAACCTTTTACTACCTGATAATAAGAGGAATCTGCAAGGAAAATAATATAGGAAATTAAGCAGGCTTCTTAGCAATCTGTTTAGATTACTTAACACTCAAATCTATCGAAAACCCAGATTTTTTTTCCCTTACACCCCATCTGTAAAACACAGAATGTAGGCACTGCCCTGAGAAGCTTCGTGTGGGAGGAAAAGAGATGCTGTGGGAACAAGTTCAAACTTGTCTCCAGGAAATATTACAAGGACTGGAAGATTTTAGAACAGATGTCTGTTTTGGAGGCAGCATGCAAAGAAAGGGGAGGATTTTTGCTCCCAGACAAAGAGAAGTAAAGAGAGCAAGCTTAAAGCAGCAAATTAGAAAGGACAAATAGATGCAGGCTAAGTAAAAGGCGGCAGATACAAGGAAAGGAGCTCAGCTGCTGTCTTTATCCAAATCATTTCTGTCTAAAGATCTCTTGCAGCCAAGCTTAGAAGTGTCAATAACCAAGTGCATGGGTTGGGTGTTTTTTTTTTTTTCCTAATTCTGCACATAAATTGCAGGTACTCCCCTACCACAGCCTAGCGATGGCTTCTGACCAGCTGGCATGCACCAACCCCTGCGAGGCAAAATGTCCCCAGCCCCTGGCCACCAGCAACAATGAGCCCTGCGTTGTGGCCTGCGGTGACTCCCGAGTGATTATATACCCACCACCTGTCGTGGTCACCTTCCCAGGGCCCATCCTCACCACTTACCCGCAGCAAACCGTCGTGGGAGCCTCAGAGCCCTCCGAGGTGGCCCTGGCAGCGCCCCCCGCCACAGCACCTCTGCCAGCAGAGGTGACAGGGAGACTGGAGGCAGCAATTGAGAAAATTGCCCCCCAGGTCATTTCCCGACCTGAGCCACGGTGTGCCCCAAAGTACTCCTACACCTATTCTTCCCAATGGACACATCCATGCAATTCATACCGCTCTGGAAAACGGCGGACATACTAAGCTCCACCATGGTGTGCACACAGCAATTTAAAGAAGCAGGAAACTCAAGATGCAAATTGGGGGTGGAGCTGATAAGCACCAGCCCAAGTGCTGGGTGTTGTCTGGCTCCAGCTGAAAAGACTGAGAGCTGCAAATGCTCAGCACCTGTGAAAAGCAGGCTCATGTGTGCGTTTTCTCATTCTGCCTTTAGTTTAGAACTGTTATCCTCTGGCTTTCCAGTTTAGTCATCTGCTTACATTGTGCTTTGTCTTATTTCAGTTATATTATTGACACTGAACTTAGAGAGGTGACTTAGGATGCTAGAAATTGCACACAGCAACTGCACCAAAGGAGAAAAAACATTTTTTATAGACTGCATCACTTTGACCCTGGTGATTAGCCAGAGCCTCACTGAACTCCTGGAAAGATGGTCATTATATTCTGTACAATTTTGTTCCAGAATTGTAGAAAAGCTGTCTCTTTCCAAATAAATTTTCTGTACCAAAGTATGTCTTCTGGTTTTCATTACCACATAATCATTTCCTTCTTTGTTTCCTTATCAATTGAATTTACAGTATATTTATCCTTGGTCATAGGTATTCCATGTTTCTTCTTTGACTGCAGATGTCACAAAATTCCAGGAATACTTTTCTATGCAATGTCATTAAACATGTGCTGAACATTTGGCACTCTCCAGGACCAACCTGAGTCCCTGGCAGTTGCCGCTTGTAACAGCAGTCCCTGCAAGGGTTTGGGTAATGCTCAGCTCCAAATTTGCCACGTCCATCTCAGGACAGAGCAGCTTTCCAGCACTTTGCCCCAAGTCCAAAGCAAGACATGAATACCTGAGTGCAGCCGGCAGGGTGGAGAAATGCACAGCCCACACACGGCCCTCTGACACACTGTGCAGAGATTCCCTGAGGTCACAGGAGGAAAGATGCCCTCGGGCTGCCACCAGATGACAGCACTCATGAATGCACTAGCCATATTGCAGGGTGCATGCTCAGTGCATCACCCCGAGCATCATGACTGACTGGTGAGAACAGGTTGCAGAGTATGAATGGGAAAGAAGTACGCCACTAGTTTAGTTTTCAGTCCTCTATAGACCTCACAAAACAGAAAGTGGTATTTCACCGTTGAAATGTCTTTTGTGATGAAGCTAATATTTACTAGTAACTTCCCTACCTTGCAGCTCAAAAGTCTTTTCTAAGAGAAATTCAGAGCTTCCACAAATGTTTTTAGCAAATGAATTGCCATCTAACATTTCACATCATCGCTCAGTTATAGACATAATTCCAGCCACAGTGAAGAACAAATTCAGACCAAAAAAAATTATTCATGCAATGCAGATTCTTTAATGTGGATGGAAAATGCAATAGACAGTGTCAGCAAGAAACAAAACAACACAGAAACAACGACTTGGAAAAATGAAAATCATAAGGCTGCAGCAAGGCACAACCCAGGGCTCCACTCCAAAGAAGCCCACCTCCTGTTGCAGGATGGGAGTCTGAGAGCTGGGCAGAGCAGGAGACACAAACATCCGAGGATGAGTACAGCTTCGTTGTATCGCAGATAGAGGGAAGCTGTTGGAGGCAGTGCTGGAAAACCTAAAACGGCCAGCTGAAGATCTGCAAGGTTACTCTGTGCAAATAAGCAAGGACCATAAAGTTCAAGTAGCTGCTTTGCCACAGCCTAAAGAGGGGCTGAAAGCTTTGTTCTTCATCTGGTGGTAGAAGACAAGAGGTGCTACTTGTGGAGACCGAGGGCAGATGCAGCCCTGAACTCCATGGATATTTGGGGTTTAGCAGGGCCCGCAGTTGCCACTGAGGTACCCGTGGCCTCGGGCCCAGCCACCATATCCGCAACCCCCAAAGGCTCCATAGCCCCCATAAAGCCCATAGCCCCCATAGCCTCCAAGGCCTCCATACCCCCCATAGCCCCCTAAGCCTCCAAATCCGCCACGGCCTCCAAAAGTGCCGCCATAGCCCCCTCCAACACCGGGGAATCCCGCCGAGCCAACAACGCTGTACTGCGGGAAGGAGCTGAGGATGGGCCCGGGGAAGGTGACCACCGAGGCCGGGGGCTGGATCACCACCGTGGAGTCAGGGCACTGCCGCACGCAGGGCTCGTTGGCGCTGTTGGCCAGTGGGGCCGGGGCGGCCACCCCACAGGAAGGGACGCACAGGCTGGAGCAGGACATCTTTCAGGCAGGCAAGGAGTCCTGGAAAAGGCACCGATGATTAGGCAAGGGTGCAGGGAAGGGGCTGTTTCGAGGGAGTCGGGGAGAGATCCCCAGGAGGCTTCCAAGAGCTGGACTTACCCGGGTGATCAGGAGAGTCAAGTGGAGGAAGCTGGATAGAGGGCTGCCAAGCCCTCAGCTCTTTTATACATGTCCCAGACTGCCCGGGGCATCGGCCAGAGGGGCGGTGGCAGAAACCCCGGGCAATGATGAAATCCAGCGGACAGGCTTCATGACAGAGATAGTGATGCGAGACAATTATATGCCTCCTCACTGGGGACACTGGCGTGTGAACGTGCCCTGGAGAGGATAGGGGTGATGGGAGGGACAGACCGTGACACATCATTACATGAAAGACAAGGTGCTGCTGCTGTAGCTGACCTGGTGGTACCAATAA
>NW_008794583.1:647967-649957 GCF_000699145.1 Aptenodytes forsteri | reverse complement strand
CAAGTCCTGGAGTGAAGCTCAAGCGGGGCAGGAAGAAGGCAGAGTTGGGCACCAAGCAGGCGCGAGGCGTCCAAGCTCCGTAGCCCAGCAATGCTGAAGGGACGTCCTTCCTTTGGGCGACATGTCAGGATGTGCCAGGGGCTTTTCCGGAGCTCTCCTTCGCCTGTGGCCGGACCCAGTGTGGGGCTTAGCAGGGCCCGCAGCTGCCACTGAGGTACCTGTGGCCTCGGCCCCAGCCACCATATCCGCAACCCCCAAAGGCTCCATAGCCCCCATAAAGCCCATAGCCCCCATAGCCTCCAAGGCCTCCATACCCCCCATAGCCCCCTAAGCCTCCAAATCCACCACGGCCTCCAAAAGTGCCGCCATAGCCCCCTCCAACACCGGGGAATCCCGCCGAGCCAACAACGCTGTACTGCGGGAAGGAGCTGAGGATGGGCCCGGGGAAGGTGACCACCGAGGCCGGGGGCTGGATCACCACCGTGGAGTCAGGGCACTGCCGCACGCAGGGCTCGTTGGCGCTGTTGGCCAGTGGGGCCGGGGCGGCCACCCCACAGGAAGGGACGCACAGGCTGGAGCAGCACATCCTTCAGTTCAGGAGGTGAAGCTGCAAGACAAGGCAGAGCTTGGCTTAAGGATACCTGCTGGCAGGAACAGGGCTCCGCAGTGCTCCCAGCCAGGTGGGGGTCCCGGTGAACATCCTCCCACCCCGTCCCTGCACCGTCTCCATGATGTCTCCAGCTCATTGCCACATGCCAGCCCCGCGCTTCTGCACCCTCCCACCACCACTTGCACCTAGCCCAGACAAAGCCACCCATCCTGCAGTGCTCCGGCACTAGGGCCACCCCTGTGCTCACCAAGGAGGTCCTCAGTGTTGCCTTGTGGTCCTGGCCACACTGCCTGCAAGTAATGCCCTTCCTCAGCCCGGCAGTGGCAGGGACCTTTCTCATCCCCAACTCGGTAGCACCAACAGCACCCAGGCTGGCCCCTGCTGGGCTATGCACTTTGTGGGCCGGTGCCAGGAGCTGGGCTGGGAGCTTACCGAGGCTGGCGAGTCAAGACGGTTGGGACGTGAAGTGAGGGAAGCCTGGGGCCGCGACAGCTTTTATGCCTCACCACAGCCCTGCTGCAGGAGCCTTTGCAGGAAAAGCTGCCCTGAGGCTGCTGCAGGGCGATGCCTGGCGTCCTCTGCACCACCAGCACGCGCCTCGCAACCTGGGATTACAAGCGCTAGCCCACGCTGGGTGCCATGAAGCAGACCCTGCCCTCAGTGAAGTAGCGTGGGGCATGGCATAGCATGGTCCTCCCCAAGCCCTCTCTGGAGGGACTCGATTACTCAGCTGGGCAGCAAGACCTGTGCCAGGACTGCCTGCCTGAGCAGCCGCAGCGAGGCAGGCTGCACGTGCCCACATTCTCTGCAGGCACCGGCATGTCAGGCAGTCTGCTCTTTGCGTTTTCATCAAGGGGACCTGCAAGCCCCAAATACCCAGCAAGGGCCTGCAGATGGCCAAGGCTTAGGGATGTCCCGAGCCCCTGTGAGCCCCCCAACCCTTGCCAGCACTGGGAGATGGTGGGCACTTAGGAGCCACCCCGAGCAGGTGGAATGGCTTCTGACTTTGCCAACCTTCCGATGCCTCTGTTTACCAGCTTGTAAAAGAAAGGTAATGATAGGCGTGATGGCTGTGCACAGGATTGCAAAGCACTTCTGCAAGATGCTCAGGACTCTTGCGCATAGGCAAAGTGGGGGGATTAGGGGCAGAGCAGGGTTTATTGGTACCACCAGGTCAGCTACAGCAGCAGCACCTTGTCTTTCATGTAATGATGTGTCACGGTCTGTCCCTCCCATCACCCCTATCCTCTCCAGGGCACGTTCACACGCCAGTGTCCCCAGTGAGGAGGCATATAATTGTCTCGCATCACTATCTCTGTCATGAAGCCTGTCCGCTGGATTTCATCATTGCCCGGGGTTTCTGCCACCGCCCCTCCGGCC
>NW_008794583.1:609975-645113 GCF_000699145.1 Aptenodytes forsteri | reverse complement strand
GTGAGCCGGCACCCAGCGCGGGTCTGTATCATCAGGCGATAGCAAGTCCTGGAGTGAAGCTCAAGCGGGGCAGGAAGAAGGCAGAGTTGGGCACCAAGCAGGCGCGAGGCGTCCAAGCTCCGTAGCCCAGCAATGCTGAAGGGACGTCCTTCCTTTGGGCGACATGTCAGGATGTGCCAGGGGCTTTTCCGGAGCTCTCCTTCGCCTGTGGCCGGACCCAGTGTGGGGCTTAGCAGGGCCCGCAGCTGCCACTGAGGTACCTGTGGCCTCGGCCCCAGCCACCATATCCGCAACCCCCAAAGGCTCCATAGCCCCCATAAAGCCCATAGCCCCCATAGCCTCCAAGGCCTCCATACCCCCCATAGCCCCCTAAGCCTCCAAATCCGCCACGGCCTCCAAAAGTGCCGCCATAGCCCCCTCCAACACCGGGGAATCCCGCCGAGCCAACAACGCTGTACTGCGGGAAGGAGCTGAGGATGGGCCCGGGGAAGGTGACCACCGAGGCCGGGGGCTGGATCACCACCGTGGAGTCAGGGCACTGCCGCACGCAGGGCTCGTTGGCGCTGTTGGCCAGTGGGGCCGGGGCGGCCACCCCACAGGAAGGGACGCACAGGCTGGAGCAGGACATCCTTCAGTTCAGGAGGTGAAGCTGCAAGACAAGGCAGAGCTCTGGCTCAGTGCAAGGCCTGATCCCAAATCCCTCCTGGCTCTCTTGTGCTTGGAACCTGTGTCCCAGGACATGCTCTGGATGACCTCAGGCAGTCAGAGCAAAAACACGTTCCAGAGTTGAAATGCTGGTTTAGACCCCTTGCTCCCCTCATGCTCCCTGGTTCTTGCTCGCCCATGGGAGTGAGGAAAAACTCCCTCATCCAAAGCAGATGGAAAATCACCGAGCTCCCAAAGGACTTGAGTCCATTGGTAAACTCAGGGCATGGTACCTACCAGTTCAATTTTCCATCCTTTCCACAGCTCTGAAACAGTCCCGTCACATCCTAACTATGCACTACGAAAGAGTGGTGGAGCCCAGAGCAAAAGGTACCTTGAGAAAGCCACGGCTGAGGAAGGAAAGATGGACGTAAGGCTTGGACTTACCACAGTGATCAGGAGAGTCAAGTGGAGGAAGCTGGATAGAGGGCTGCCGAGCCCTCAGCTCTTTTATACATGTCCCAGACTGCCCCGGGCATCGACCAAGGGGGCGGTTGCAAAAACCCCGGTTAATTATGACATCAAGCAGACAAGCTTCACGACACAGATAGTGATGTGAGACAATTATATGCCTCCTCACTGGGGACACTGGCGTGCAAATGTGCCCTGGAGAAGAAAGAGGTGATGGGAGGGACAGACCGTGACACATCATTGCATGAAAGACGAGGCGCTGCTGTAGCTGAACTTGTGGCACCAATAAACCCTGCTCTGCCCCTAATCCCTCACTTTGCTTACATGGAAGAATCCTGAGCATCTCGCAGAAGATTGCTGTGCCCAACCACGCCACACTCAGCAGCAGTCCAGCCACGCACTCAGAGCCAGCACTGCCCAGCACACCTGTGCCCATGGGGAGCGTGGCCATGTGCAGCCGGGCTCTCCGTGGGTGCTTGGCCAGCCTCTCCTGGCACAGCCCTCAATGCCCAGCTAGGTAATCGAGTTCCCCCAGAGAGGGCTCGGGGAGGACCATGCTCACAGACACGTAGCTGAGGGAGCTGAGAGTGTCTTGGTCCTGTTCCTGCCCTCCTGCTCGTCCACATACGTCCCCCCTCTCAGAGGTATCCCATGGTCTATCCCACTGCCGTGCCTATTGCATCTCTACCAGCCCCCTGTTCATTTGCAGTTTTGCCACGCATGGGGCCCGTCTCCACTGCTCTTTGCATGGCTGTCAAGTGAAATTGGGACCAAAAATCCCAATGTCCTCCAGAGCCTTAGAGGTTGGCAATTAGTAGAGATGTCTGTGGACTCCAAGACCGTGAGATGCGCAGCTGTTGCTGGCATTTGGAGATGGTGGGCATTTGGAAGTCACCCCAAGCATGTGGAATGGCTTCTCCCTCTGCCCAACCTCCCGGTGTTCCTGTTTACCAGCCTGTAAAAGGGAGGTAATGACAGGCGTGATGGTTGTGCACAGGATTGCAAAGCACTTCTGCAAGATGCTCGGACTCTTGCCGCATAGGCAAAGTAGGAGGATTGGGGACAGAATCGGGTTTATTGGTGTTGTGTGGTCAGCTACAGCAGCAGCACCTTGTCGATGCATATAATTGTCTCGCAACACTATCTCAGTCATGAAGCCTGTCCGCTGGATTTCATCATTGCCCGGGGTTTCTGCCACCGCCCCTCTGGCCGATGCCCCGGGCAGTCTGGGACATGTATAAAAGAGCTGAGGGCTTGGCAGCCCTCTATCCAGCTTCCTCCACTTGACTCTCCTGATCACCCGGGTAAGTCCAGCTCTTGGAAGCCTCCTGGGGATCTCTCCCCGACTCCCTCGAAACAGCCCCTTCCCTGCACCCTTGCCTAATCATCGGTGCCTTTTCCAGGACTCCTTGCCTGCCTGAAAGATGTCCTGCTCCAGCCTGTGCGTCCCTTCCTGTGGGGTGGCCGCCCCGGCCCCACTGGCCAACAGCGCCAACGAGCCCTGCGTGCGGCAGTGCCCTGACTCCACGGTGGTGATCCAGCCCCCGGCCTCGGTGGTCACCTTCCCCGGGCCCATCCTCAGCTCCTTCCCGCAGTACAGCGTTGTTGGCTCGGCGGGATTCCCCGGTGTTGGAGGGGGCTATGGCGGCACTTTTGGAGGCCGTGGCGGATTTGGAGGCTTAGGGGGCTATGGGGGGTATGGAGGCCTTGGAGGCTATGGGGGCTATGGGCTTTATGGGGGCTATGGAGCCTTTGGGGGTTGCGGATATGGTGGCTGGGCCCGAGGCCACGGGTACCTCAGTGGCAACTGCGGGCCCTGCTAAACCCCAAATATCCATGGAGTTCAGGGCTGCATCTGCCCTCGGTCTCCACAAGTAGCACCTCTTGTCTTCTACCACCAGATGAAGAACAAAGCTTTCAACCCCTCTTTAGGCTGTGGCAAAGCAGCTACTTGAACTTTATGGTCCTTGCTTATTCGCACAGAGTAACCTTGCAGATCTTCAGCTGGCCGTTTTAGGTTTTCCAGCACTGCCTCCAACAGCTTCCCTCTATCTGCGATACAACGAAGCTGTACTCATCCTCGGATGTTTGTGTCTCCTGCTCTGCCCAGCTCTCAGACTCCCATCCTGCAACAGGAGGTGGGCTTCTTTGGAGTGGAGCCCTGGGTTGTGCCTTGCTGCAGCCTTATGATTTTCATTTTTCCAAGTCGTTGTTTCTGTGTTGTTTTGTTTCCTGCTGACACTGTCTATTGCATTTTTCATCCCAATTAAAGAATCCACGTTGCATCAATGACTTGGCTTTTGATCCATTTGCATGTGTTTGCTCTTCTGATTTTCAGCGTTGGCCAGGGATATGTTGGTAATGAAGCTCAAGCCACAGGGTTTAATATCAGATGGCACGTGGGTTAGTGAACAGTGTTTGTGAAAGGTTCAACAGATTGTGATAGACACCCTTGTGTTGTAGCATACAACAGATACAAACAAGCTATTAGACCCATCGTAAGGGACAGCTTTTGAAGGAAAAAAAGTCAGTGAATTTATTTGTTACTTTGTGGTCCTTTTCTCAAGCAGAAATATACGATGTCTTCACATTTTTCCACGCTACATAGTCTGAGAAGTTCAAAGCACTTCTCAGACACTCGTAACTATTTTATAATTTTATAGTGTGTTATTACTGTATTAAAAGCTTGCTGCTCTTTTCAGGTGCTTTATTATTGAGTAATAGTCACTTCAAAAGTATATGTTGAGACATTTCGATATATGCTTTAGTCAGAATGTGATTTTATAGCCTTCAAATTTTTCATTCAAATGTGTCTGTACAAATGACCATGATAGACCCTACAATTAGTTACTTTGCCTTCTCATCCCAGAAATTTGGATTTCTTTCTAGTCTTATCTTTAGATTTCCTGGAGTGGAAGAAACATGTATGTGTGTGGCATTCCATGAATTTCTAACTCTTTCTTTTAACTAGGTCTCCTGTTAAAGCAGCTAAGTCCATAAACAGTCTGTAGAACTACTGAGGAATTAGCAATTATTTTAAGCTAACATTGTCTCTTACTTGTGCACTCTGAGACACTTAATACTTTCCAGTTTTTACTCAGTAACTTATTCATAACTTTCCAGATTTTGTTTAATAGATTTAGCTAATGAAAAATTGAAATGATGACCAGTTCCAGCTAAATTTGTAGACCTTAATGTCAAGATACATGTTGAACAGCAACATCCACTGTGCTTCTGTAGGGAACATGTCAGGCACCAACATCGGTGAGTGCTTTCCTAGGAACAAAGCTCCTCAGAAGCCATGAGAAAACTTCATCCTGAAAGTTGCTGGAAGCGTAACCCACAGCTTTACTTGCAAAGCTTTTCAAGAATTTTGTACTTGCATTTTGTATTGTAGCACAATTGAGTTCTGTTCCTCTTGTGAGACTGCCCTCAAAGTGCCTCTGTGTGTGTTCAAAGGATAGCAATTACATTCACAATAAGGGTTCTAGGGTTTAATAGGGCTTTCAAAGCACTTCACTGGCTGTTTTATGCCTAGACTGTGTTACAGCATCATACTATTAAGAGGTTACTACTCAGAGGTACTTCAGTCATGAACAATAGAGTCACTTTAGACTTGCGTCAAGTGATCTCACCCTAATAACAACTGTGTGATTGTGCAGCCTGGGAACTTCACGCCATTTCATTGTCATCCAGATGAAGCCTTGCAGTAACACCTGCAAACACTTGTTCTTAGCAGCACTTAATAAGGTGAACAGAAAGTGTGCTATTTTCTGCTCTGTAACAGATCAGGTCTCTAGATCCAGAAAGCATCCCAGACATTGCCAGCACAAAAGCACTTAAGAAAGAGGTATTTTCTTCCAACTTCTTGGCTTATTCCCCAGTTAAATTGGGTTTTCCTGCAGGCAGTCTGTGCATTTACAAATCACTAAGATGTGGTGCCGTTATGTCCGATGTCTGCACACGCACTGTGATGCTAAGGCAAATTTAAAAGAATATTTCAAAATCCTTCCTAGGAAATTCCAGAATGGGTGACTTCATTTTCTGAGATACTACTGGGTTGTTAGTTTGCAAAATGTGTGCTCAGGTTCAGCTGACATTCGTAAAGCTACAGGGTGCAGTGTGTCTCTGTAAAACATATCAAGCAGGGGACAAAAATCTGTGTACATCCAAGTCAGAAAAAGAAAATCAGGGACACGTAGTGATGCTGTAACATTTTTAATAAGAATAAAGCTCACAATCACAATCTAAAATAATACAGAAAGCAGAAGCAGAAAGAATAAGTACTGAGATTAATTTATATCTGCAGAAAATCTCCTGGTTTCATTGGTATCATTTTTGCTGCTACAGCTGTAGCATTTGACTATCAATTTCCATTTTCAAATTTTTCCACTTGCATTAAGTCCAATGAAACAAATCAGATCAGATGATTTACTGTTCTTTGGTATAGCTTCAAAAGCAGTTAAGTCAGAAACATATCCATAGGAAGGCTAGTACAGGTAGACTCTAGATTTCATTAAAGTTAGCTGGGAAAGAGCTATAAATGAGTTAAGAAGTTGTTTACCCATGTTAACCCATGTGAAGCCCAGCTTCCTTTACACCACCAAACCCATGTAGGGTTAAGAAGTCAGTAGGGAAAAAAGAAGACAAAACATTTTGGAAGAACATTGAAGAAGTTTTACAGAAACACTGAGCTCTCCAAAATACTATGGCTTTCAGTCACAGTCCTGGACTCAGAGCTTCTGCAAACCCCCACCCTAACAGCAGCCATGAATTCGGTAATTAATTCTCAGTCCTCGTTTCGCATTAAATCCTTCTGGATTTGGCAGGGGTAGCAGGGATAGCAGCTCCCATAGCTGTATCTACGGGTGTAGGAAGTAGAGCAGGGGTAGCAGCAGCGGGAGCTGTATGAGGGGTAGCTGTCCCATTGACGGTACAGACACCCGTAGCCCCGGTAGCCGCAGTCCCTCCCCAAGTCACAGGGCCGGTAGCTGTACACGGTCCCGTAGTTGCAGGGATAGTAGCAGGTGTCCTCACACTGGTTCTGGAAGCAGTAAGTCATCTTGGTGCGATGGAGGGAGGCAAGCCTAAAACACCACAGGGAAGAAAAAGCCTGTAGGCAATGCTCCCAACAGCAAATAAATCTCAAATAAATGCAGCAAGCATGCAAGGAGGGAAGAGAGAGCCAGCAAACCCAGGCGCTCTGCCCGACACCCTCTGTGCTCATCTATTGTTCTATCCTGATTTTTAGTGCCAGGTCTTCCCCCTAATCCTCTGTCCTGACCAGCCTTTCTGAGCTTTCCTGCACAGCCCCACTGGCTGCACCCATGGATCATGATGGGAGACGGCATTGTGAACCGCGACGCCTGTGTCAAAAGGGAGCCGTCAGGAAATAAACTGGAAAATCCTTCGTAGCCATACTGAGATAAAGACTTAAAGGGAAAAGAGGGATACACACAGGATTGACACAGTTTCAAACACTCAAATATTAATGAAAATCCAGGGAGGAAAGAATATCTTGCATATAAATAATTCTCATCAAATCACAACCTTAATTCCCAATGCATTAATCTACAGCACTTGTAGATTAGTAACTGGGGGGGAAAGAGGGGGAAAATAGTATCAAATACATCTCTTCATTATTCACTAGGTTTTCTAAATCTACTCTGACTTACCCACTTCTGCAAGGAGAATAAGGCAGGAGAAGCGAATGCATTATTCTCAGCCGCGCAGGTTTTTATAGAGCACCCAGTCCCGCCCAGGGCGTGAAAGGCGTGTCTGCGCCCCGGGTCGGCTCCAATTACCAAACACATTTTGCTTCCCTCGTGACTACTTCTCATTGATATACCGGTTCTCCACAGGGTTTCTGATTATTGGTCTGGCACTGTGACACTCAGGCTACACCCTCCAGGTTTCTTTCATCTCAAAACTATATAGGGCAATTAAGCCTTGGTATCATCATGCTGAATTCACTTCTTCAGTACGCCAACAAGTCAACAGAATATGCAAAGACGTACAAATTACCAAACATGACATTTTTGGAAGACCAACCTCACCGTGCATGTTGGCCCATGCACTTTGTTGTACATTTTTTTTCTGAAATACCTGTGGAAGAGGTAACCTCTCCTTTTCATGTATTTTATAATTTTAATGACACGTGAAACAGCATGTTCTTACCAATGTCTTCCAACATTTCCTGTGACTAGCAAAGGGGGAAAGACCATTTCTTTGATTTGATGCCGTCATGCAATAGGATATTGCTCTGCTGATTGATTCAGCTAGAAAATTGGCCTATAAGCATTAAAATTGTATGTATATGATGCATTTTTAGAGAAAAAACTTTCAGAGACCCAATTCTGAAGCTATAAATTACAACCTGAATAAAGCAAAGAAACAGCATAACCTGATATACATTTTTAGAAACTGTGTTACATAACACTGGGGTGTTTTCCAGTAACATAGTATTAATATTTAAATAATAAATCTCTTTGTACCTGTAAATCTTTAATAAGTATTAATGAAGGCTTTGATACTCAAAATTTAGAGAAAGACCCAGAACATCTGACATGCCTGTTATTATCCTTCCCTTAAATGTGAGTAAACAGCAGTGTTTTGAGGTGAAGGTCACCAGGGAAGACCGGGATGTTGCTGCTTACCAGGCCACATTCACAGGGCTCAGTATTATTCACCGTCATTAACAGTATTAAGTTAAACACCTCAACAGCATTAAGAAGATGTCACATTAAACCATATTTAGCATTTGGGGGACTTCTCAGGAAAACTACAGTTCTTACCGAGATATGTACCTGTTTGTTTTATCTTGTTCCTTGTAATGAACCCCTGAGTCAATCATTTTCTGATCGAAGTGTAAACAATCACTAAGCAGATACTTTTGGATCCAATTAAATTTCCCTCACTTGGGCTGGCTCTCCAGAAGACTGAGTTTGTAAGTTTATTTCATATATGGTGCAAAGCGTGGAAATCATAGAATCATAGAATAGTTTGGGTTGGAAGGGACCACTAAAGGTCGTCTCGTCCAATCCCCCTGCCGTGGGCAGGGACATCTTCTACTAGATCAGGTCGCTCAGAGCCCCGTCCAGCCTGACCTGGAATGTTTCCCGGGATGGGGCATCCACCACCTCTCTGGGCAACCTGTGCCAGTGTTTCACCACCCCCAGTGTAAAAAATTTCTTCCTTACATCTAGTCTCAATCTACCCCCCTTTAGTTTAAAGCCATTCCCCCTTGTCCTGTCGCAACAGGCCCTAGGCTGAACAACCCCAACTCTCTCAGCCTTTCTTCATAGGAGAGGTGTTCCATCCCCCTGATCATTTTTGTGGCCCTCCTCTGGACCCGCTCCAACAGGTCCGTGTCTTTCTTCTGCTGAGGGCTACAGAGCTGGACACAGTACTCCAGGTGGGGTCTCAAATTTCAAATATCATTATTTCTGCTTGAAAGCCTTTAGCTTCATTATTGATTGCTACCTGCTTTATAGTTCTCATAAAGTCTTGTCACAGGCTCCTTACCTTATTCAAAAATATTTCCACTGTTCTTACACCAAAAAGGACCCCAGTTTCCTTCTATGTAGACTTAGGAGGTGGCTGTTGAAGTTTGGTAAACGTAATTGATAGAGCATAGCAAGCAAGTAAATCGAATTTTCTATAGAATGACTTTCATGTGGCAGGTCACAGTATACACCTAAAACACCCATGCATATTTGATTGCAGCAAGGTACAGACCAGACTTGTCCTCTGATCCAAACACCTTTCTTGTACTTCTGCTTTTGAGCTGGAGATAATACAAACAAAATGATAAATAGAAATAATGCCAATATTCTGACCTAAAAATGCAATTTTGAAATAAAAAAAAAAAAAAACAAACAAGAAATGCTTTCTAGGGATTATTATTTCTGCAAAAAAAATTGAAATTCTTTCTTCCTCAAAACAATCCAGAGTCATTACAGGCTTCATATACTGAAATTTGTCCATTCCTCCAAAACTGGGATTGTGAACGTCAATCAATTCTGCTCTCAATATTCTTCCTTCCCTTTCCTGTTATAACTCAGATTTCACCACATTAATTCTACAAATATAATTGACCCAGGAAGTCTGAACATGAAAGAAAACTGCAATGCAATGTCATGCTTTTGGAAGCCAAGAACTGACTAATAATCACAAACCAAGAAAAACAATTACATCAACTGAAGGAATGACGTGCATCAGAAAATTTGTTTTGTGATGAATATGAGTTTAAAGCACAGTAGGCTTGGTCAGATAAACGTATAAAAGGGAGAGAAATTCAGGGCTCTCTACTCGCATCTCTGGACTTACATTCTCACTGAACTTGGTAAGTCAGACTTACTACGATGTCTTTATTGCTGTGTAGATGCTGTGTTTTTGCTATATTACTATACAGATGACAGTTATACTTTAAAAGCAAAGGCTGTGATTTCACAGCCATGCAAGTACAATTCATTTTTGTTAAAAATGGAATATTAAGATGCCCACATAAGCTTAGAAGATTGTCTCATCTGGCCATGCCCTATGAGAAATTACCTTATTTTATGATATACTGAAGCATTTCAGGTTTCTTTATTTTGAAGCAGACAATGCATTACATTTTTTCAATTACTTCAAACAAAAAGCAAGTATATATTCAACTGGCAATTAAGGCATGGACACGGGTCCAAACAAACAAGCTGCTTTTTTCAGCAGAGGGCTGCTGACTTGCACAAGGGGAGGATTTCTTCCGTGGTATCTTGTCTCGACTGCAAAAACTGGCAGAATTGATTCCTGAACTAATGTTTGTTCACTTACGGTCTTTAGAGAAACAGCAGACACTGACACAGAGAACCTAATCCTAACAATATTCTCTCTAGAGTACTGTCTAAACCCAGACTGCCAATTCTAAGCAATGGCAACAAGAAAAGCAGCATAAAGTATTTTTATGGAGAAAAGAAGGGGGAAAACCAGAAAGGAGTGAGCTGGGCAAGAAGGAGCCGGGGTATAGCCTTGAATGGAGAAGTTTGGTTGGTTCCTGTGTTCGCTCTTCTCTCCTCTCCCTCTCTCCCATGCTTACACAGGGTTTCCTAGAAGCAGCAAGCTGCCGCTTGGTCTCTGGGGCAGACCTTATCTTCTTCTTTTCTGCTATGTTTCAGACTCGCCTCCCTCCATCGCACCAAGATGACTTACTGCTTCCAGAACCAGTGTGAGGACACCTGCTACTATCCCTGCAACTACGGGACCGTGTACAGCTACCGGCCCTGTGACTTGGGGAGGGACTGCGGCTACCGGGGCTACGGGTGTCTGTACCGTCAATGGGACAGCTACCCCTCATACAGCTCCCGCTGCTGCTACCCCTGCTCTACTTCCTACACCCGTAGATACAGCTATGGGAGCTGCTACCCCTGCTACCCCTGCTAAACTCCGTCATATAACGACCAGATAGGAAATGAAAGGCGAAAGAGTGATTTATGGCTCCTGTATGAATTTTACCTTTGCTAAGCTCCCATGACAGCAACTGTGGTCAGGAATGGTCCTGAGTGCTTAGCATCTCTCTTCAATGTCTGCAGCTATTTCGAATAACCTGCTCTTAGGATCAACTCTTCCTTCATAGCCTTTGTTGGTGGATATACTCTGTATTTTGATGTGTAGCTTTGCAACAGGAGATGCAGACTGGAGCAGACGCCTCGTCTCGCCGTATGCTGCACTGACAGCTTCTGCTCTTCACCAAACACCACCATAGTCCCAAAAGCATCTGCTGTGAAACGTAGTAACTCTTTGTTTAAAGAACGTGTGAATCTCTGGATACTCCTATTCTGTACTACTACAAGCTGTAACTGCTGTATACAGTGCTTCTTACTCTCATTAAAAGATCTTGCATCGCAGTACTGCTTTCTGTTATATTGTTATGTTTTTTTCTTTTATATTTGACTTTACTAATTATTAACCTGACACATGGCAAAAAAAGAGGCACTAGCTTTTCAGATCTGCAATTTTAAGCATCCTGTAGAGTCTGAGGTGACTGAGGATGCATTGAACACTTCAGTTTCTGTCTCCTCCAAGACAATCCTGAAAACTCACATCTGCCATGTCTTAACTCTGCCCCTCTGCCACCAAAAATGCCAAAATACTGCTTATTTCCAAAATACTAGCTTAGAAATTTGAAGATTTAAGAAAATTAAATCAGTACTTGCTGACTACCTTCCAGCCCAAGTTATGCTACATTTGAGGATCTAAAATGCACTGAGACATAAAATGCCAGATTCCCTAAGCTTTCTGCAGCTCTGAAATAGATACCTGATACGAGAACACATGGAAGCTCACATTCACCTCTTCCCCATGTGTATCAAGGTTTAAATATTGCCAGTTCTCCACCAGAGATTACTTTGTGCAGTTGACGTCCTGTGTGTGAGCTGCGAGCTTAGTCCTTCCCATCACTGCCCTGGGCGGGCTGGCTTTCGGGCACGCATCCTGCACGTGTCTGCCAGCCCTCCCCATCAGGAAAAACTGTTTTACAAAGGAAGACGAGAAGCATGCAGATTCCAGGTAAGGCGAGGCTTCAAGGGGAAGCTGCTTCTTCCCCATAATTAACAGGAGAGCATGTGACAGGGAGGGAGAAGATTTGCTTAAAGTAAAAGTGACTGTCAGCTTGATGACAAAGGGATGAACCTACTGGGACGGTTCCCAGGCTGGAGCCATCTGAAGCCACAAGAAGACTGAGTTTCCAACAGGAAATGTTTCTCCTGCCAGTCTGCAGGAGCTTCAGCTTTCCAGCAAAGGCCGATCCACATGTAGGAGGCAGAATTATGGACTTTGGCGCTGACGTTTCGCTGGTGGGTAGACCATCAGGGAAGAGATCACTGTAGGGTTTCTTGCCTCATCCCATAAGTGCCAGGTGCGACCAACTCCCGGCAGAAGTGAGGTTCATGTGAATTTGCATCCACGTAAAAGCGGAGCATAGAAATGAAGCAGAACCTAGACACTTATTCAACAGGTTATTCAAGAGGTTGGCAGAGGAGACTGCAAAAGAGAAATCTGAGGAAAACAAGCCCGAGAGTGCCTGGGTGAGCTGCCAAAAACATCCATCAAAACCTGCTTTGAAAATTCACCATTCTCGTCTACAGTAACACACTGGGTACTTCTGGAAGATTATTTTGGGCAAATTACCTACTAACAAAGGCTTTTCACGTTCACTGTGCTGAATTGTTATATTAATTTTCTTTTACTGAAAATGTTCTCATCTGTTATAACAGTCTAAAAATGCAAATCAATGTTTCCCTCAACTGGTCGTGAAGTGCAAATTCAGCATCTGAAGATATTAATTTTTTATTTAAAAGTAGCTCTAGTTTATGCATAAATTTGTTTTAAAAGTTTAAGAGAAGTTATCAGTTGATACAGTATATCATAGACTTTCCTATTTCAGAGTAACACAAAGAAATTGGAAATGGTTTGTCTTTCAATTTGTACAGTCTGTTTTTTCACTTGCTCAAAATGTTCAGATTTAAATTTTGTATATAATGCAAAAGTAATAAAAATATTTAAACTTATACAAAATACCCTTCATTATTTCAAAAAAATGAAATTACCAGGTTTTTTCAATAAATATTGTCAGTCATAGCATGTTGTCAGAAGAAATGGGGAAAAGTGGATCACATCTCAAGAAATGATGGGGGGGGTTATGTACACACACAAACACACAAAAACATACCCTATTTGTATGTATTTAGAATTACATGTATTATTTCTGTATAATCTTATTACTGATGTGATAGGAGATGAAATAACTATGCACGTGATAAAATGAAAGTTAAAGAGAAAATAGAAACATCCATCCTGAGAAAAAATATCAACATTTTTCATTAACTTTTTCATAAGTTCTTTTTAATACACACTTTTAAAATATTTCTCTTAGTTCTGATATAAAACTTGTCGTAGTTTAACCCCAGTTGGCAATCAAGCACCACACAGCCGCTTGCTCACCCTCCCCCCACCTGGTGGGATCGGGGAGAGAATCGGAAGAGCAAAAGAAAGAAAACTCCTGGGTTGAGACATGAACAGTTTAATAAGTGAAATAAAATAAAATAAAATAATAATAAATCGTAATGGAAAGGAAAACAACAACAGAGAGAGAAGAACAAAACCCAGGAAAAACAAGTGATGCAACCGCTCACCACCTGCCAACCGACACCCAGCCAGTCCCCGAGCAGCGATCACTGCCCCCCAGCCAACTCCCCCCAGCTTATATACTGAGCATGACGTCATATCATATGGAATATCCCTTTGGCCAGTTTGGGTCAGCTGTCCCGGCTCCCCTCCCTCCCAGCTCTTGTGCACCTCCTCGCTTGCAGAGTATGGGAAGCTGAAACGTCCTTGACTAACACTGCTTAGCACCAACTAAAACATCGGCGTGTTATCGCATTATTCTCAAGCTAAATCCAAAACACAGCACTATACCAGCTACTAGGACAAAAATTAACTCCATCCCAGCCAAAACCAGGACAAAACCCTACCACAGTACGGATGGAAAAATACATCAAATGAAGGAATAACGTAGGAAAAATCATTTGACAAATGAAGATGACAAAAGCAATTGAGATGTTATAGGGATTAACACACTTAAACCTGCAATGTTCTCATGAGTCAGGGTTCTTAATTAAATGTCTTAATATATTTTCCTCTGTGAATTTGACTCCATCTTTCTATAACTAACAAGATTTTTTAGAAATTTTATTTCCAGTTACTGACTGAACATGGCTGTGTGTCTTGAAGTCTGTTTAGGGCACTTCCCTGTATTACTTTTGTTTGTAGGTACAGAAGTGCAGGCATTAGTGAATTCCCACTTCCCAAGACCAATTTCTGATTTTCAATATTTGGGACATCAAAATATTCTATTAATTTTGAGCAGTTAGGTAACTTTGAAAAATCTCATGCACGTGTTTATCTTTCCAGGACAATTAATGGCCATTTCAGTGCTCCTCAGCTGTTCGTGAGGGACCTGGCCTCAACCACCATGCAACAGGCTGCTTGGTCACGCAGAAATTACGAACTTCTGACCTGCGCAAACAGCAACAAAACTAATTTTTTTTGCAAATGTCACAACTTTAATTAATATAATTGTTTTCCTCAATGTCAAGGATCATTAGTCTGTTCTCATCTCCACATGACAATGCAAAGGTTATGGGCTGCTTTTGTCTTAAAACTTTTTGGGTCATCCTCAGTTTTAATTACCAAATCAAGATTCCAGAATGGACAAGAGAATGACAGATACCCAGACTAGAGATGACGGAGAATCAAAATTCATATATTTGGAATATTTTTCGCATATTAAACTTGTATGTAACCTGAATTATGTCAGTATTTCCTAGAGGGAAAAAAAAGTTCTGTACACTTACATATACCTAATATACATTTAAAAATAAAACCTAGTGCACCCTCTCTTCCTCACAGAACAAAAATTCTTACTGCTAGTAGGAGAGTAGCAGAGGAGGCAAAAATATTTTGTGCCACTTTTCTTTGCCTCCTACTTGTGCCTGTGAAACTGAGTTTTGTATTTGAGAAAAAATAGACATTTTCTCCTCCTCTTCTAAAATACTTTTATTTTATATCTTTAATATTTCTTTTCAGTCTGGTTCACTAATGAAAACCAGGAAATTTATAAAAGTTCAGCATTCATTTGAGTAACTATTACATACATATACGAAAAGGAGGGAGGAAAAACTAATCATATAGCCTATACCTCGCCTTTGCACCTGCTCAAACCATTAAAAAATTCTTTCAGAGTATCACCAAAGCAAATGTAAATGAAGTTCTAGAACACTGACGTTAGCAGAATATTTAGAAGTTAAAATTATAAATATTATTTTACAGCAAATCTCATTGATGCCGGTTTTCAACCTCACCTAACACCAGCTTCCCAAAGGAAGCAGAGCACAACACATAACGTCAAGAGCCGCCTTTTTTTTTCCCCCCTCAACAAATACCTCCTTGTATGACCTTCGCTGCAGTGAGCCATTCCTCATTTGTATATTAAATGAGGATAATAACAGACATTCTAGAAGTGCTGAGCCTCATCAGAATTTATGGTATCAATGCTCTTCCAAAACAGTCATTAAAGACTTACTTTAGCAATGTTTGTATTATTTAAATATTAATGGTTTGTTACTGAAAGGTGCCTCAATGTTGTATAATAAACAACAGAATGGGGAAGGGAGCCCCTAGGCTAAGCAATGTTTCTCTTTAGTAAAACTAAGGCATTACAGTCGTCATCCTCACACGGTGCAGACTGGCAGAAATACAGCCGTATCTCACTGGATAACACTACCACGAAAAATCAGAGAAGTGATTTCTCCTTTCTTAGAAAAAATCCCTTCTGCAGTGGGCAACTTATAGCACTACACCAGCCTTTTTATTCTGCTAAAGCCCGTTGCAAAGCAAGGGACTTCCTAGGACACCTCGCTGCTAGCAGAGTCTCCAGCTACCCTCCCCAGCAAATGTTTTCCACCAGTTAGGAGCATGTGGTCTCCATCCTGCTGGCTTCCACGGCCTTCCTAAGACTGCTCTCCCCCTTTTCTTTACCGCAGTCCCTGTTGTCGACCAACAGGAAACCCAGATTTGTTCTGCACTACCAGATCCTGCAGCGATACTTGCCCCAGTATTATATATGCATATATGTATCTCATATATATATCATATAAATATATCTCATGTGTGTGGGATATCATAAGACATTGATTCGAGTAAGATTTTCTAAGAATTTCATCCAAAAAAGAGAGAGAAAAAACAAAAAAAACCCCAGACCGTAAGTCTTAGACACATTGCTCAGATGCTCATTTAATTGATCCTGTGCCTTGGCCCGAACTTCTCGTAGTGCGTATGCCAAATTATAGACAGTAGAAGAACTTCAAGGAATCAATGGAACACTTGTTATTAATGGTGACGGAAATGAATCAAAATTGTTGGTAAAATGCCTAAGGACATCCTATAATGCCTCTTTCCTCCTCAGGTATTTTACGTCACCCCACAATGTGCAGTATCCACCTCCCTTGTATGGGATGTGGATGCCTCCCCTCCGGGGGCATAATGTAAAGAAACAAATATGGAGTCATAAGCTAGGCAGGCAGCGTAGCTGGAACTGTTCTTTCTATCCAGTTTCATTCCCAGTTGTCCTTTGGGTGAATTCACAGAAACCCATTTGTCCTGGAAAGTTTTAAGATGAAAGAATCCCACAGGGCGTAATCACAATGCGCTACCAGAGGAATTCGAAAATTGTCCTAAATGTGGAGGAAAACAATTATAGCAATTGGACTGGTGATGTATTTCTGAAATTTGTTTTGTGACTAACAGGCAATGGAAGAACACGGAGAATTACACTGACTTCCACAGGTCTAAGAAACCATATAAAAGTGCTCACAAGCCCACACTCCTCACATCGCTCCTCTTGGTTTACTCTCCTCGGTGAACTTGGTAAGTTCAGATCCCATTCTCATACAGATTCCTTTAACTTGGGAATAAGTCCTTTACTAACATTCTCTCATTCTTAACAAGGGTAGAAGTATTTCATCCTGTATGCTTTTAATCTGTAGAGTAAAAAAAGTGGGGACATTGATGAACATTCAGATATCATTGGTAAGATGTGAAGCCTAGTAAGAAGTTTTGCTTTCACATAAGAGAAGGCAACAGCTCTACTTCTTCGGCTTTTTAAATGGAACAGAAATTTTCTTTCTTTACTTGGTGATATTTAACACTGAAATTTTGGTTCATGGGCAGAATTGCGTATTACACAAAGTGGAAATGGCTTTTTGATGGAAAGATGTTGCAATAATGAATATGGACAGGTCACATGAATTGCTTTAGTCTCTGAAGTCACTGGAGCAGCTCTGATCTGCAGCAATAGAGGATTTAAACCTTAGCTCTTCACCGCGCAGCAGAGTATTTTCAGTATCCTTGCTAGAACTGGCACTAACAAAGCACGTGAACCAATGTTACACAGGAAAAGGAATAGTTTAAATACCAGGATTAAAACCAGACAAGGAGGCTGACTTTAATGAAGTTATCATGGTGTGTATGAGTGCTTCCAAAAACGTTGTGTGGGATTCAGGTCGGACATTAGGACACCTACACATGCATGTCCTGAGCCACAGACCAGCTGTCAGGATTGACCTCAGCTACCTGTGCTGGGAGCTTGGACACCAAACACTCACGAACGCATACATTTGGATATATAGCTGCAAGCTGAACCTCCTGTATCCACAGTCCAAAAATACAGGGTATTATGTTCACTTTTAAGAGGAGAGGTTAAAGAATAGAAACTGTGTCTCATGGTCGAATCTAACCAGAAGGGAGCACAGAAAGGGGCTGGATAAAATGAAAGCCAAAATCACATCCAAAGACTGAGGGATTTGTTCGATATTTCTTTCCAAATCAACCATACTCATGCCACCAAGCCATCATTGCTGCTGCTCCCTGCAAGCTGAGCCTACCCTTTACCTGCTGCTTTGTTTCAGGTTTGCCTGCCTCCCTCCACCACACCAAGATGTCTTGCTGCTACGGGTATCCATACTACAGCCTGTGCTGCTCACCCTGCTACAGGACCCCGTGCTGCTACCGGACCTACAGATGCTGCAACCCCTGCAACTACAGGAGTCTGTACGGCTACGGCTACGGCGGCTGCTGTAGCTACCGCAGCACACGCACAACCTGCTACTACTACCCTTCCTGCTGCAGTTACAGCTACAGGTGCTGCTACCCTTGCTGCTAAACCCAGTGGCAATATTCCTGCAACAAGAATCAACCCCGACCCGGCAAGCAAAGATGAATAGCTAATCTCAGAGGCAATGTTTACAGAAGCACTGAGCCCCTGTGACAGCAACTGAAGTTACTGAGAACAGGGAGCTTGGCTGCTCTCTAAAATTTCTTGGCATTTGTATTTTTGTTGTTCTTTCTGTCTGCTTCTTCCTGTGTTTCTCAACTATGAGTTCTCTCTTGATATTCTGCTGCATTTAAACCCCTTTACACCCCTTCAGCAACGGGAACAACGATCTGCAGTTCATTTGAAGCTTCTTACAGTTGCTGCAGTGGTGTTAAAGGACTTCTGCAAAATTAGCTTTTGTGTCATCTGCATTTTCAATAACTACTTCCAGTAAGGTGCTGCAGTACTGTGTAATGGAGAAGTATTACAGCTGTCTCTCCTTTGATCCGGACTTACAAGTACCTAAATGATGAACAACACAGACTCAGCAAAAAGGAATGTTCTGTATAGCATAGTGCAATGACTCATCTTCTGTAGCTCTTTCCAGTATCCCAAAACTATAATCTTTCTGTATCTGTGCCAACTCCTTTTCTTATTGCATTAAAATTTTTCTGCATGAAAAAAAAAATTGGAGTTCCAGTCATCTTCTTTCCTCTGTCCCTAGTTTACATGAATATACTGAGCGCGGTGGCATCCTGAAGGGACTTTCTGTCCCTAGTGCTGGCAAAGCACTTCATACCCCACCACGTTCAGAGCAGCTGGTCCCAACAAATATACTCTTTTCTTCAGTCCTACCCCTCAGAAATTCGAGAAATGCCACAATTTCTCCCTTTTCTTTACTTAATTGAAGCTTAAGAATTCCTTTACTTAATTACCAGATTTAAGGTTAGTATATTTCAGCGTAATAGGGCTGTAGTCGTCTTTATAATAATGTTTTAAAATGGAAAAGAATTAGTCCCAGGCCTCTATAGAGAGTATATAAAAATGATCAAGTGAGCAGAATATTGTCCTATTCCTGGAAACCAAATTCAAATGTTCTTGGTTCCAGAGTCACCATTTCCTATCACATTCCAATTTAACAGACAAATTTCATTACCAGCCAGTGGATGAAGAAAAAATAAAAACCTATATTAAAAGCAATAGGAAAAGTGTCAAGGAGGAAGCGGTGGCTTTTCCTGTCTTGATGCTGGCCTTGAAAACTCAGAACACTGCCTTGGATCTTCCACACAGACACTGGGTAGAACAAAATCCATTTCTACAGGTGTGGTTACCATAATTCACTATATCCAGGGACTAAAAGCTAGAAGACAGAATGAAAAGTGGGAAAAAGAGAGGCAAATAGTCCTTAACAAAAAAAAAAAAATAGAAGCGAAACAGTACTCAGTCTCCCCAGGGCATTTTGGTAGCTCTTGTCTGCCAGCTGCCCCTGGCCAGGGAAGCAGTGAGAAAGTATCATCATCTTCCTCCTCATACAGCCGCAGCCTCTTGGTTGTAGAACCAAGAGGTTTTAGAGCCTGTGCCCATAACATTCAGTGAGAGAAGAAAAAAAAAAAAAAAAAGCCAGTAAAAATCAGTCATGACTCTGCTTCTTTCCAAAATGTGGGCTCTGAGTACGCTTCCCTGAACTGACAGACAAAAACGCCCCTCTGCCATGCCTCAGAGGTGCTGGCCACTGGCTATCCATTTTTCCTACCAAATTATTTACACTGCAAATGGCAAATTCCTCCCACTTCTCCATCAGGCAACACCTAATCTTTCAACCCTGATCTTTCCAGGTCCCTTCCAACCTGGGCTGTTTAATGATTCTATGATAATATATAAAACACAATCCTCTTTCAAAATTAAAAACCTGATGAGTCTACACATTTGCAGTTACCTATGACCTCTTCAATATCAGACCACAGCTAGTGATGGATCATGTCCTAATCACATCGCATTAGCCCAACAGCAGCACTGAAGTATTTTAAATGAACCATTTATGTGGAATACACCAAGCGACAGCCCGGAGTTTGTAGAAACATGCATAACCCAGAGATACAGCTGAAGTTTCTTGCAGCTACAAAAGTCCATGTTTCTCAGCTTGAGGAGGGCAAGTCTCTACAAGCAAATCCTTGAGCACACAAAGCTAATAACTTTGTCACCCAATCTGTGTGTTGCTATACATTTCAAGATATTTAAGAAATGCAAGTGAAAAATAAAACCAGAAATGCAGTATTGATGCAGCATAATTTTTTAATATGACTGAAAGGCAGATATACTTTTAAAGGCATACAGAACTGAAAAACTACATTCCCGAAGACATATTACTCCCTATCTACACCATTCATTCAAAGTTAATGTTTTGTACATCATTGCAACAAACATAAAAGCCAGTTTACAAAGAACTAGAGAATCAAGGAAAAGCAAGCTTTTGATCAAGAGGAGAGTTTGGGTGGCAAGAGAGCAAGCAGAAACAGAAGAGAATAAATTATCACAAGCACTTCAACAGCAGCACAGAGCACTCAAAGCCTCCGTGGAAGGTGGCTGCTGTCACCAGGGCTCTGCACATCAGGGACCGCTGCTGCCAAGATTCGCCATCAATCCGTGCTTGCCAGGCCTGGGTTGATCTTCATTTCAGGGATGTTCGTTCCCGCTTGGTTTAGCAGGGGTAGCAGCTCCCATAGCCGAACCTTTGGCCATATCGTGAACCGAAGGGGTAGCCGTAGCGCCCAGAGTAAAAGCCTGGGTAGCCATAGCAGTCCCCAGAGCCATAGAAGCCCCTATAGCCGCCATACAGACCCCCATAGCCGTAGCAGTCCCCAGAGCCATAAATGCCCCGGGAACCGTACAGACCGCCGCAGCCGTACCGGTCCCCAAAGCCATAGAGGCCCCGGTAGCCGTAGAGGCTCCCATAGCCCCGGTAGCCACAGGGGCTTCCGCAGTCATAGCCTCGGTAGCCATACAGGCTCCCCCCGTAGTTGCAGGGAAAATAGCAGTCATCCTCACACTGGCCTTGGTGGACAGTCATCTTTCTGCGATGGAGGCAAACCTGAAACACAGCAGCGGGGAGGAAAGCAAAAGTAAAACACTTCCAGTGGCAGTAACAGTCTCAGAGCCCAAAGACTTCTTCACTGGCCCCGTGAGACCAAGGACAGAAGCAAAATTATGACCAAATTCCTCAGCTCCTTATTACATCTCATTTCTAGCATTTTCTCATTTACCTACTGTTTTTAAACCATTTTGTTTCTTTTCTCGCTGACTGAGATTGGTGAAAGCACTGACTATGGAATATACCTGTTACAGATCAAAAACCTCCCTGCTGCTGTTTCAGGATTTTTCTTTGAGAATATTGTTAGGAGTTAACAATCCTAAATTTTTTTTAGGATATCAGATTTCATAGAGCTCTACATTCCCAAATCCTTCAAGAAAGTCTTCAAGAAAGCTTAAAGTGTCTGACATTTGCCATGATAGCACACTTCAGCTTTTGGGTCCATTGCTCCAAGTCCCATTTCAGTAACTCACACCAATTTGGGATTGGCATCTGGAAACGCTGACAGCACACGCAAGAAACTACAGAGCATTAGCACACACGAGAACATCTGCTGTCTTGCCAAACAGACCTGAAGACCTCCCTTAAAATAAAACAGAAGATTTATGGAAGAACCCACTGAGGGCCGTGGTAGGGAAACCCTTCTCTAACTCTGCTGGAGGCAGCTCTGCAGACCTAATAGCCAATGATCCTTATCAGGTAACCAGATACTCCAGTTACCAACAGGACCAGGCAAGTTTCAGCCCCAGCTTTAAAATTTGAACCCGCCAGTTCCTGCGATGCAGTAAACACAGGTACAAGGTACAGAGAAATCCTAAATTTCAGAGAAGCCGCAATCCTAACATAAATTATTAAACCAAAAGTTCTAATCCTTATAAAGAGAATAAATGGAGAAAAGGCTTACCGAGTTCACCGGGAGAAGGAAGGCAAGAGAGCTGGTGAGGAACCTAGAGCTCTGAGCCCTTTTTATACTGTTTCTCTGCCCGCCTGGCTTATCTAAGACGCGCTGTGTATTCAAAAGATTTGTATCCTTATTGGTTGGAAAACAAATTTGCCTGTACACGTCATATCTTCAATTAATATAATTTTCTTCATTGTTTGGGATTATTAGTGTGTTCCCAGCCTCCCATATGCCACATATATTACATGTTTCTTTCATCTTGAAATCTTCCGGGCCAACTACATTCCTGATACCATTTTATTGTCTTCACTGTCAAAACTGAAGTTTATTTTCATATAATATAAAAGCATTTATAAGTTCCCAAAGCCATTGGGGAGAGAGAAATTTTCAGTAAAAAAGGAAAACCTTCCCACATGTTTGAAAATATCTGTTGTTCACCAGAAGCTCTGATGCACCATGGCACAGGCTTCCTGTTTAAAGGAAATGTAAACTTATATTTAAGTATTTTATATTAAACTCCGTAGCACGTTCAGGAACAGGACCAGCACAAACTACAAATAAATCTTAATTGCATTCCTCCACAGTGTTCACGGTGAATAAAAGTCATGCTGCTGCATGACCAGAAAGAATGTTTTCTACAGAAATACGACTACGGCATTGTCTGCAGTTTAGTTCACTAGAGGGCTTGACTGCGAGTTCAGCAGAACAAAGTGGAGAATACAAGTATGAACTTGGTCTGGAAAATAATAAATGATAAGGATTTTGTAAGAAGTACTAAATGCTATTTTCAAGGAGCCATGTTAATATTTTCTTCACAAAGAATCCACCACACGTATCAAATATGGTACAATAGTGAGGAATGCTGGAGTTTACAGCAGAACTCCTTGTATGACCTTCACCTAATTTCTGGCATTAATTTGAATATAAAATAAGGGTAATAATGAGCAAGCAGGACGTTGAGGCTTCCTCAGAATTTTGAATACCAAAGCACTTCATAAACAGTCATTAATGTTTTCAATTTGCAAAGTGTTGCAGTATTTAAATATTAATAGTTTGTCACCGAAAGACACCCCCAGATTTAATGATATGGTCACTTACAAGGCACATCAAGGTCTCTTGTTTCTAAGTCCTAGTAAGGTGATGCATTATATGTTTTATGAAAGTCAAAAACGATTAAAAAACTCTTCTAAAATAGGAAGAAATATTTGGGAACATTCATAAGGCAGCTGAAAAATTTCTTCAAAATCACTGTTGTAGAACCTGAGACAAAAAAATCAAAGCTGCTGGCAAGAGATCCCCACCGATATCGCTGGGCAGTATGCACAGATCACGATGACGCTGAATGGAAGCGCTACTACACTTCAGCACACCAAAAACAAGCCTACTCCTTTCCTCCCCTACGCGTTGCAGCATAGATGCAAAAGCCAAGCAAATGGCGTACCTACAAACAGATTGCGCAACCAATAATGGTCTAAAACATCTCCCAAAATTATTCCTATCCATTCAACTACAAAGAATTCCATGCAATTTTACTAGAAATGTGCTGAGCCCATTTCTTCTTGTTTTAAGATGAAAGAAATTCTACAGGTATTACATGTGTGTCATAACACCAAACTTTGAAAATATGAAAATCGCTGACTCCAATTGCGTCAGTTGAAGGAATAACGCACGCAACAAGATATGTTGTATAACTAACACCCAAGTTTAAGAACGTATATATATGGACCTACAACTCCGAAATTTTATTTACTTCTCTCGAGCTACTCCCCTCGGTGAACCAGGTAAGTCAATACTGACTCTACTCTCTTTCTGATATACCTATATTTGCATGTATATATGTCAATGTTTGTCTGTATAAATATTTGTGTGTGCGTGCATGTGGACATATATATAAAAAAGGCACTCGTGTACATATATATGACATATGTAATGTGCGTCTATATATATGTACAAATGTTCTGTAAGTAATTTTTTGTTTTGTTTTGGAGCCGATCGCGAACATAAAATTCGCAACATCAAGGAATTCCTTCACTGAAAAGTTTTTGCTCTTCCTGTGCTTATTTAATGGTAGGCTTTAAAGCACTGAAAATTTGAAGTTTACTGCCACAATTCTGAAGTCAGAAGTAATTTCCAGTTCCAGATTATTTCCATTAGGTGTTGGGAATTCAAATCCCTATATAAAAACTTTATGAAACATTTACTAAGGATGTTAGTATGGAGGAAATGGAGGAAATTCCTCCATTTCATTGCATTCTTTCAGTTCATCCCATGTTGAGTGGCACGCAGCACTACGGGAGATAAGGGGATGCATGTGACAGGCTGTTGGTCTCATCTGAATAAGCATCAGTATCCGAACTGGCATATTTTTCTTTAATTTATTCAAATTTCTCCAACTTCTGGGGTGGGAAAGCTCAGTTCTCACTTGGTAAAAACCATGTTCTCTATGTATAGTCAGCCATTTTCAAAAGTTGAGGGGAAAAAAATAGAAAAGTTGTTTGGGATTCAGGAGATTAGAAAAATAAATGAGATCGTTAAGAGGATGAAAAAGACTTGCAGGGAGGGAGCGAGTTGCATTTCCTCAGCTCTGTCCGAGCTTTGAGCCTTTCCTTCTGCTGTCAGCAGCCCATAAACTCACCTCGCTTCTGGGTGTTTGTTTCAGGTTTACCTGCATCAACGAACGATGACTTTCTACAGGGACCTCTGTGATGATAGGGGCTACTCACTATTTGGCTGCGAAGACCTCTATGGTTTTGGGGGCCTGAATGGCTACCGATTTGGGAGCCCATATGGCTACTACCAGGACCAGTACCGATATTGGAACCCCTATGGCTACAGAAGCTTTGGGAACCTGTATGGGAAGAGAGGCTTGATTGGTTATGGGGGCTGGTATGGGGACTTGTCTGGATTTGGGTACGGCTACCCCTTCTTTTCTCATTTTGGCAACAGATGGAACTATTGAAACTGCTATCCATGCTGAACCAGCAGAAATAGCAACCAAGACATGAAATGCAGGACACGGATTCATGGCTAAGGTTATGGTGCTGAGAAATGCCAACACCCGTGCCTCTGGCTGAGTTCAGTGGGGCATGTAGGTGCCAGGCTGCGTAAGACTACCCTATACGTAACCCTCTCTAATATCTCCTGTTTCTTCAACTATTACTGTAAAGGGCAACTTGAATTACAGCAAGTACTGGTGTATGTTTACAGCATGTTGATGGAGTAAAGCAAGACTTTCAGGTGTGAGTAAAGTGCCTTTTAAGTTAATTCACAGCCACTTTGTATTGCCATAGTAATAGGAGTTTCTGCAACCACCATGAACAAGTCCACTTTACTCAGCTATGAACTTCACCAAAGGTGACATCTAGTAGAGAAGTTCCTGTTATATATCCATGATTTACAAACAACACTGTGAGCAAGAAACATCTGGACTGTCAAACTCCACCGTTTCCACAAAAAGAGAGCATCATCCAGCAACAGACACACTCTGCTAGCTGAAGACCCTTTTGTAAAACTGCAAACTTATTCTGTTACTTGCTGTTTCTCATTTTCATTAAAATTACTCTGCTTAATAGCATCAGATGTCCAGTCTTCTCCTTTTGTCTGTGCTCATACGCCACTGTAAAGGGACCAGCAGCACTGCCACGTTAACCAACCATACAATAAGAGGGAGGTCTAGACTCCAGAT
This sequence comes from Aptenodytes forsteri, assembly GCF_000699145.1. Lineage (NCBI taxonomy): Eukaryota > Metazoa > Chordata > Aves > Sphenisciformes > Spheniscidae > Aptenodytes > Aptenodytes forsteri. The sequence continues at coordinate 619,636 of NW_008794583.1, read as the reverse complement.
GTTAGAGAGTATCACCACATCTCCATCCGAAATGCTCCAGCCCCAACTCATTTCCCAGAGTAGGAAGAATTTCTGCCTTATTTTAACTAACCTGTGACCCCGGGTTTACACAAATACTTCTCCAGAAAAGGGCATCACCTGACTGTCTGTATTACCAAACCTTCTCCAGAAAAGGGCATCACCTGACTGTGTAACCAAACACACACTCCTGGAGCAAACTGGGTTTTGTGCTTGAAAAATAACTTTCAAAAGCAAGAGATTGAGTGGAAGTCTCATGGTCTGCCAAGGAAAGATAGCAAGGACACTCAAGGTTAAAGACACCTAAGAGAAAAGACCAAAGGCAACCAAGCCATGACCATCTGCTGGAGACATCACCTCCTTTGCAAACTGAACAGCCAGGTTATTCTGGGAGTTCCTGTCAGCCTCCACCATGTCACCATAGGAGATTGAGTAGTTTTGATTTAGATTTATAATATTAAAGATTATAATCTGGCATGGAACAAGGTGGTTCAACAAGCATAGCCTAGACAAAACTGCATGGATCCCATGCAAGCCTAGTTATACATCAAAGACATCACCAGGAGTCAAAAATCTCATTGCAGAAGTGACTGCGAGGGGGCACCTCTGGGCTGATTTTCAAGAGATACCCTACATGGCTACCCCTTCTCTTCTCATGGTGGCCACCTGCACAAGCATTTCTGCATTCCTCACCTGACAGAGCAAAGCGGAGGAAAGGGTCAAGAAAATAACTAGCCAAGCAGATCAGAGAAGCACTTCCATAGGCAAAAAAACAGCAATAATTAGCAGAATAGTCCCCGACCTGTAAATACTACTCCTCCAGTCCAAAGTCCATTTCTTTACATCCATGTCATTGTTTTCCCTTAAACCATTTGACCTTGAACTGGATCATAGCAGACGATGAGCCCCACAGATCCATTTCCTTGTCTGGGAAGGAGCAGCCACAGCCAAGAGATGGGCCTGGTCTGCTGCCTCATTGCTCAGAGCTCACCTCTCTGTGCCCTAGTTTGAGCAAGACAGAGCCCAATCAGGATGCCCCAGGAAGAGGGTAAGGGCATCAACCTCCACCCTAGCCTCCTAGCAGGGCATGTCAGCAGTAAATCGGTACAAGCCTTTGAAACTGGCAAACCTATTAAGACATCTTTTGTAATCCTTCTGCTAGCTGCTGTCAGCAGCAAAAAGGGCTGGGTTCCCCAGGGAAAACATTAAGAAATGGTAGAGTCTCCCACCACAATAAATTCAGCTTCTCTCCCTTGGATGTCCTCTGGCACACAAGGCTTTTCCCACCTGCACGTACAGTTATACAGAGATGCACAGGAAGAGAGACAGAATAAAACACAGAAAGCCAAAGATTTGGGTGAAACTCTCAGCCTGCCCAGGGTCCTTTGGCTCCAACTTAACATCAGGTCCCTGTCCACGTTTGCCAACGCAGCAGTATCTGTGATGTTTCTTCCCTTCACCGCATCCCACTCAGTTCATTACCAGAGGCACTATCACTTCCGACAGCGGGTACAATCACCACCCGATGCCTGGGGAACATGGCGCACAGGCTGCAATTACCTGCCAACTCCAGCCTTCCCAGCCTTGTCACCTGCCTCCACCTCCCTGCCTCAGCACTGCTTGGGCACCACCCCGCTTCCCCTTTTTTGCTTTGAATACGCGCCACTGCTGTAGTTGCGACTCCAGCTCTGCGCACAGCGCTGGGGGTGCCCCAATGCACCTCACTGCTGCCTCCCAGCTAAGCAACCTCAGCCCTCCCTTGCTCTCAACCTGCTCCAGGGAGCCAGGGCACAGCCAGGACCTCCTGCCCTGCTACAGGTCAGCCTTATGCAAACGCTGGAGCCCAACCACCAACACAAGGAGGGAAACCAGTTTCTCACCCCAGGTGCCCCTGCCACAGGGCGCTCAGCCTTTAGTTACCAAACAGGGACTGGATCATTTTATTACCTATTCATTCAAGAACATCCGGGTGATTCAAGAAGTTCCAAAATCATTGCAGAATTGGGGCCCAGACCATTCCTTGGCGCCCCAAGCATCAGTCAATAACACTGATGCTCATTTCCCATGGATCCATCCTAACATCTCAGGAAGCTCCGAGTTTCTCATACACCTGTTCAGTGGCATGTGAAGAGCATTTTCCCTGTTTCATGGGGTTTTGTGCCCTAAGGCTTAAGAAAAGTTGGATGATTAGAGGAACTTTGTGCCTGCCTATGAGATATTATCATAATAGGTGACAGATGCCTAATTTAGCTAACAGAAAACTAACTCCTATAATTTCCTTTAAACTTCTGAATGCCAGTCTGAAGCAGGATGTATTTACTTCATGCATGTGGGGAATTACCCATTTAAATGCACCCTGTGAACAACCCACACGAGGCATGCTGCAGGACATGCCTCCAGCACGAAGATCCACTGCAAGAGCGAGAATCATTTTTAAAGATTAAACTTATCCCAGATGAGAAACTGGGCTCCTGACTATTGCACAAACCAGACTAGAACATTTTTCAAAATATTTCTTAAAGAGTGTAACCTTTTAAGAGAAGGGAAAATGGACCATGGTATAGAGAAAATGGCCTTACTGGAAGCAACAAGAGAAACAAGAAGCATTTCAAAATTCACCATATTTAGATGAATATTCTCATCCCATAATGCAATAATGAACCTAAGATATTAATAAATGCTTCTACTGTCTTAAAAAGACATTGGTAGCTTCTTAGTAAGATACTTGACATTTTTAGTCCTCAGAGCATTTCCCATGAGTAGGCTTTTATATCAAAATGAATAAAATTTGTATTATAAGTAGTTCCATAGAAATCCACTGGCAAAATTTCCTGATTTTACTGACACTTGCTGTTTTGTGGTAACTGCAAGTCTCAACCCATTACATGGAAAGTGCAACTTGAGAGGCCTCAATAATAAACTGCAGTTTATTTCCAAATACACCATTAGCATAACAATAAAGCGTTCCATCTGGCTTTTGAGGTTTGGGGGATTTCTCTTTTGTAGGGAAGGATTTATGCGGTTAAGAATCTGGTTTAATCACCTCGTCTAAGGCTCACTAAGAGTCAATTACACACTATTACAATGTCTGGTCAACTTTGTTTTCCTTACACTTAAGAATAATAATAATGTCACTCCAAAGAGTTACAACTAAGAAATAATCCAGCATTCTCATGTCAGCTTGCAATACTGAATTACACTGTTCCTATAACAAAGTATAATACGCTACATAACATTTCAAACACATACAGCAGCATGGAAAGCTTGTGAAGTGTTTATTATCAATATATTCCTGAAGAAATTCAAAATTCAATGAATGAACATCACCATCCATTTTCACATGCACAGGTTACATTGTTGTAAAACATTAAGCAGAGCAGTAAAGCCAGAAATTTAATTTTTACACTCAAAAATTGCTGCTCTTACATAACACTTGGCTTCAGATTCTTCTTAGTAATACCAACTCTCCATGCACCTCTGCTCTGATGCATTGTATCACTGCTTAGATGGAGAGGTTGAGCCTGAGGACGCCAGGTAAGAGGCAACACACTGTGCCAGAAAAGCCAATATTGAGGAAAGAGCTCCACAGAGCTGAGCAAGACCAGGAACAATGAAAGCAAAGACATGGGCAGCAGTTTCATGAAGGGACAGATACAGCACAGAGGTTGCTGTGGAAAGGAGATGCTTACACAACCCATTGCCAAATCTCTCAAGAATTATCATTGTCCTGAAGCAGACTAAGATCAGCTTGGTGCAGCAGGACAAAGGCAACACACAGACATGCACACACAGAGGCCAATAACACGTTGCAATGTCATGTTTAATGAGAAAGAAACAGATCATACAGAGGCAGGATTATATAGTACAGATTACAAGTTGCCCACAACCTGTGGTTTGATGCAAGATGATTCATGTAATAACTGATGTTGTTTCCCTATTGCGGCTCTACATTGATACTCAGCCCTGATCATAGCAAGACACTGAGCACAGAAAGAGCATAGGCTAGTTGACTCCACAACCCTTTTTTATGCATCAGTAGCCACAGAAAGAGCCTACAAAGGGATCTAAAATGGATGTCATAGCAGACACCTTTACATTGCCACAACGATACCTACAAGCCCCCAAGGAATTGGCAATATAGCCCCATAGCATCAAGAACAGAGCACCTAGAAAGATAGGAAGGCATTAGAAAAAGAAAATCAGGAAGGGTAATCTGAGGAGGATATAAATGGATTTTTCAGAAGGTCTGAGCATCTACAGATGCATTTAATGGCAGCCCCAAATGCTCAACCCTTCCTAAATGCTGTGCCCTGGAGCTCAGCCGCATATCTCCATCCTGCTTGTCATCTCCTGGACATTCTTCTTTCAACAGCAGCTCTCTCTAAGTTTAGCATGGTCTACAGCTTCCAATAGGGTATCCCCGTCCCCATCTGGCACCACCATAAACATATGAGCCCCCAGGAGCATGGGCACCACTAAAGCCCGTTCCAACTTCAGGGGCTCCTGCAGATCCCACGACGCTCTGCTGCGGGAAAGTGCTGAGGATCGGTCCAGGGAAGGTCACAACCACCGGCGGAGGGTAGATCACCACCCTGGAGTCAGGACACTGCCGAACACAGGGCTCATTGCAGCTGTCAGCAATGGGCTGTGGCGCAGCCACCCCACACGGGGAGGCACTGCCGTCAGTGCACGGGCTTAAAGAGTGCACCATTTTTCAGGGATGGTTAATCTGAAGTGCAAGGGAAGAGTATAAAAATAAGGCACAAATTCTTATAAGTTTCACAATCAAACATTATAATAAAAGACTACCAACAGGCTAGAGGAAGAGGCAGAATTTTCATAGCTTGGTTCCTAGAAGACACCTGTAAATCTTGTATTGAACACAATAACATCTGGAAATGAGTTTTCATGGAAAATTAATTGGAGCTAATCATCCAGATCTGCATTTACCAGATCCAATAGCTAAACAATTATAAATTTATTAATTTACATCAAGAAAACTTCAGCTGGATATCAGAATATTTGCACATGATTCACCCTGACTTAAAACTACAAACAAAGGCTTTGTTAGAAAGCGGAATTCAGATGAAACTTACCTACTTCACAAGAGAAATAAGACAAGAGAAAGGGTCATACAAGATCTGATGTTGACCACTTTTATACTCACCCTTAGACCGCCCAAAGCATGAATCACCTATGTGCATAACAACCTAATCAATTACTAAACACATTTCTTTAAAGACTTAACTTTATTAATGAATGCCAATTGTTTTAAATAAATCACTCTTTGTAATTATTAGTTTGTCCTTCTACTCCGTATGACCTGTACTTTATTGCCTTCCAGTCTCTGCTATTTCAAAACTTTATATAGAGGAGATACTCTGCTTCTGCACGTTGGAGAAAGACAAAATGTTTATATGGTTCATGCTTGATGTCCTCCATGAATGGACTTGTTGCTGGGCAAGTGGTAAACAGCCATTTGCTTGGAAGAAAAGGTACTTGACTCAGCCCAGGAACAGTTGCAAAGCTGAGGGATAACCCGTGTTCTTGACCTAAGGGTAGCCAGGTTCATGGCTTTGTGATAAAATTAGGCTAATACAAAGTCTGGTCAAAGCTCTGGCACACTGCAGAAATCCTGAATTTTATAGAGTTATATATCCAAATAAGTCAGTACAGCTCTTCCAATTAGACACCAAGCATGCGTTTCTTTAAACATGCAAGCTTTACCAATAAAAAAGGAAAAAAGGGTAAGGCCACATTTTATATGAAATTAAATGTCCCATACTGTGAAGCTATAAATCATGACCTGATTAGGGGAATGGCAAAAAGGCAATAAATAGGGCGTAGCTTAGGCAAGACCTTGTCAGACATCTTTTCCAGTGAGTCGTCTCTTCAATAAAAGGGCACCTAAAGCCATTATAATAACACACTTTGCACATATAGAACAAGTGGAAGATGCCTTTTGGAATCCCAATTGCTGATGAATTGCAACTGCCAGTGTGGGGTTATTGTCCATGTTAAACAGCAGCACGAGGAGGCGGCTTTCTGACACTCAGCAGTAGTCAGCAACAGATGCCAAGGATGGCAATGGCGTGTGCCATACAGACACTCCCACCAGGCCACGGGGGTAGCAACTTGTCCGTTCTGATTTACACTTCATTTTACTTAAAAACAAAGATATTTTTGCTACTTCTGTAGTAATAGAGGGGACTTGTTTGGCCTGTTCCATTATAGTAAACCTCACCTCAAAGCCTTCTCCCTTTCTCCCAGCAGCAGCATGTTCTTGCAAGGAAAAGCCTTCCTTTGGTGGAGTTAGAGGTGGATGTGGTAACTCTACAGAACAAAGTCCCTCCTTTTCAAGGAATCTCAGGAAAACGTCTTGTATGTCATCAGATTGGCAGGAAAATGACTTTGAAGGGCAGGACTAGCCCTCGTTGCATTATATGCTACTGGGGAGTAGAAACCTCAATCAAGATTTCCACAACACTGGGAAATGGCTGGGATGCTTTCCTACTTTAATTGCATACTGAGATTTATGATCATAGTGTCATAATGTTTGAGGATGACATAAGATATTTGTAATTCCTTTGGAAAATTGGCTCTGCCTTTTCTGTAATTGAAGATAACCACGAGAATTACAACACAGGTCTTTATCTCAGCTTAGATTGGGTAGCAATGTATCCCTAAAGTAATTCCTCAAAGACATTGGAATTAAATATCTAATTATTATTTTCAAGTTAGCCAACTGAAGATAAAAGTAAATATTAAGTCTTATTTTAGAAATGTATTAATAATTCCGTCTTGAAAAGTCAAGATCTTCAATCCAATGTGAGGAATCCACACCGCTGGGACTTGTTTTCTTCTCTGCTGCAGACTGCTTGGGGTTAATTGCACTGCACAGCCCATTTATCTGAACATAAAGGTTAATAACACTGACAGTAGGCATGCCAATGTTTTCTGAAAGCATTTTCAAAGCACATCATAAAAGCTCATTAGTGTTCTACACAACTGGTGTTGTCATAAGTATTCTTTTTTTAACAAGAGTATTACAACTGCCAGCTCAAGCACTGCCAGAGAAGACAAGGAAATAAAAGTGATGAGTCAACTGGTGAACCATAGCCAAAACTCAGTACCTAAAGAGTGCGTCCATAAGGAAGTAATGCAACAAAACAGTGCACATGTCAGCTCAATTTACCAGTTAAAACAAGCTGAAGAAATCAAATTCCAGCACCTTAATAACTAAAGCTACTAGTCACAAAAAACACCATCTTTGTATCCATCAGGAGAAAAAAAAACACCTGAGCTGCAGACAAAAGGAAATAAAAGTGATGAGTCAACTGGTGAACCATAGCCAAAACTCAGTACCTAAAGAGTGCGTCCATAAGGAAGTAATGCAACAAAACAGTGCACATGTCAGCTCAATTTACCAGTTAAAACAAGCTGAAGAATCAAATTCCAGCACCTTAATAACTAAAGCTATAGTCACAAAAAACACCATCTTTGTATCCATCAGGAGAAAAAAAACCACCTGAGCTGCAGACAAGTCATCAACACCTTCAAGCACTCAGAAAGTGCTGCCAGGGCACATTTATTCTGTATTTAACTGAAATGTTAAGATTCTTCAAAATACTTTAATAGTCCTCTATCTGTAAGGATATGCAGGAAAGATGTATAAAACCTTAAAGGACCAAGCTAGAGCTCACCACAAGAGCAGGGAGCTCTCTGAAGACATCCATTTGATTATACTGTTCAAAAGAAGCGGGCAGATATCAAGAATCAAATCCATCCCTGAGACCAGTGAAACACCACAACAAATAAATTTATGAGTTTAAAACAAAAAATGCATGTGTTTAGTGTGCACACCACAGCAGGTGAGGCAGGAATCTTAAAAATAATTACATCAATTACACATTGGCTTTGGCTAATAAGGACTTCGTGCCCAAAAAGCTGTCCTCTCCACCAGGCTGACTAAGAAAGTATATAGAAGTAATTTGAGGCTCAGAGCTTCATCCATTTCTCTTGGTTTCTCCTCCTCAAACCAGGTATGTGTAATCAGCTCAACTGCTTTATACTACATACTGTAACCTTGCAAGGCTTATCACACTTAATTTCATAACAAAGAATACAGACGTGAGAAGCCACTGAGGTTTTTCCCACTTTGTCTTAAAGTTAGCAATACCACAAAGGCTGTGAAGAAACAGCAGTTGCAAGGGGAGCTGAACTTGTTTGTGACTATGAAAGTGTGGAACGAATAGTGTGTAATTTTTAGAAATAAAAACCTACTGAAACCCTGGAATTACATTTATCTTAATTTGCTTTGCTTCAGACAGCAGTTGTGCACTCCACTTTTCCTTTGCATTATAAGATTGCATTTTACTGTTGCATTTCATGTTTTCTCTCAATGGAAAAAAACTTTCATATGAACAAGGCTTTAGATATCCCATGAGCAAAAGTCCAGAGCTATTCTACTTCTGAATGACCAGCCATGCAGTTTAATGCCCAGCTTAAAAAAAAAAAAAACAGGAGAGGCTTGGAGGTGTGCTGCAAACATCCCAAAGACAGCCTTGATGCCTGCTCTCCGCTACACACAACAGCTCCAAAACTGTTGCCCTATGCACTTAATCAAACCTATTGCCACTGGCCCAGCCTCAAACCACCCACCATCACTACATTATTTTGCAGAGAATGACACACTTTCCCATAACTTAGCCTTCCATTAGGTGCTTTGACTTTTATAGATGTAAACAGCTACAGAGACAACATGCTTTGAAGAAAGCCAGCGCTGGGCTCAGCATCACAAGAAGATTTGTAACTGCTTCCAGGAAATGGGGAATTTCCCACCCAGGCACATCCTCCACTACACAGTGCACCACTACAAGGGGCTCTCAATCTTATCAGCTGGTCCTGATTCTTCTCATTGCTCCATGTGATAGTTCATGCATGAACATTAAGCCACAAGCCATAAATTCACCAGGAAGGTTGAGAACCAGAGAAGAAATACCCATTTTTCCATTGCCAAAGGTTATTACCCAGCAGTTAAGGCTCGCCGTGCTGTGTTTAGCCATGCAATGGAAAGGTGAGGAGCAATGATCTGCTACACTCCGGTACTACACCAAGGTAAATGCAGTGATGGAATTACTAATAAAGGCTCCTGCCCCTGAGCATTACCACCGAGTTAATGCAATGTCCAATTAGCTAAGTTTATCTGCATGCCCACTGGGAAAAATATTTTCCCTTGAAGCAGATGGCATTAGCTATTGCTTAACATGTGATATCAAGATGAAACACTGGCCTTACTGCCTGCATCCATCATTTTGTCCCAAAACAAGGGGTTGCAACAAGAGTCAGTATTCAGGGTTATAACTATATTCCCCTTATAATATACAAACTTGTATTATATTTACTAGTTATGTAAAAGAACTAGTAACTCCAGCCAGTAAGACAGCTTCATCAGGGGCCCAGCTTAAATGCCTCTATGCAAACGCACATAGCATGGGGAATAAACAAGAGGAGTTAGAGACACGCGCATGCCTGCAAGGCTACAACCGTATTGGCATCACAGAGACATGGTGGGATGGCTCCTGTGACTGGACTGTTGGGATGGAGGGATACAGGCTCTTTAGGAAGGACAGGCAGGGGAGAC
>NW_008794583.1:586230-607787 GCF_000699145.1 Aptenodytes forsteri | reverse complement strand
GGTTGGACAGGGCTCTGAGCAAGCTGATCTAGTTGAAGATGTCCCTGCCCACGGCAGGGGGGGTGGACGAGATGACCTTTAGTGGTCCCTTCCAACCCAAACTATTCTATGATTCTAAAATCAAGGAGCTAAACCACTAAAATCAGCTAGCCTCTTTCTAAAGAGATCTCTGAGCTGGAAAAAGGAAAAAATGACAAGAACATTGAACTTTAGTGAACCACAGTCATGACTTGTGGCATGACCCATCTCGGAGCCTATTCTTACCCCACCCAACCCAAACTATTCTATGATTCTAAAATCAAGGAGCTAAACCACTAAAATCAGCTAGCCTCTTTCTAAAGAGATCTCTGAGCTGGAAAAAGGAAAAAATGACAAGAACATTGAACTTTAGTGAACCACAGTCATGACTTGTGGCATGACCCATCTCGGAGCCTATTCTTACCCCACACCTCAACTTTGCTCTACTGATAAATTAAGATGGTCCTTCCAGGTACCATGCTTGTGCAGACCTATGTTTATCCATACATAAAACAGTAATAGCACTGAAAGAGGCTATTAAATGGCACCTTCATAACAGGACCTCTTAAAACTCCTTACAAATGCTCATTAATGTTTTACATGAGCCAAGCTCTTCAAGCTGGACTCCATTATAATGAACGCCAGCACATATCCAATTTAAAGGATGCGTCTCAAGACGTCAAAGGCTACTAATTACATCACATGTAGGGAGCAGTTTACCTTCTGATGGACAAGCACAAGGCACACATACAGGCAGCATCTGCCCAGGCACAGCTGAGGTCTAAGTGCAAACCAGCAGCTGTTGGGATGGTCACAGAGGAAGATAATGGGGTCATTAGAAAAGCACTCCCCCCTTTGCTATCACTGGGATGCCATAATCTAGTCCAGCCTGGTAATTCCTTGTTTCTCACCCAAGGAACCCAACCAGATGTCACAAGCACAATTGCTAATCAAGTCTGATCAAATCAGAGTGCCTGTAGGACCACAGCTGCCTGTATAAAGCACCGCCCCCGCAGCCAGCTTCTAAATCCTTGGCAAAGTTATGATTCCTTGCAAGTTTAGCTGTGCCAGTTTCCAAGCAGATTCCAATTTGTCACAGGACAAGCCCCTGGACAGAGCTCCGAGAGTTTTACGCCCCACCAAAAGGTAGTATCAGCTTGCCTGCACGCCTTCCACTGGCCTTGTTTCCAGCCATAAAAAGTAGCCAAATGCAAAGCCTAATAAATTCAGGGTATGACTCTTATTAAGTTTGAAGAACACCAGGATCAGCCATACAATGAGTAGCTGAGTGCCAAGCTTTGGGTGCATGTCTCCCAGCCTCGCTTTGCAAAGCCAGATTCCTCAATGCCCCCAGCTGCCTTCCTGCATTTAAATGAACAAAAGGGAAAATGGAGTAAGGATGATTGTTGCCCACTCCCCCTTGCCACTTCCCGATTGTCAATCTGCTAAAAGGAGCTTTAAGAGGAGAGGGATAGGCATTTTTTACATAACTAATGAGGTCAATGGAATAAAAGGCGGTTTTTACTTCTCCCATAAAGTTTTAAAATTGAAAGAACCCACAGGGTGTGAGGTGCATTTCATGGTATATGGGGATAACAATATACTAATAAACACAAGTGAGTGAAATAATTCCAGCCAATGAAAAAGTTGCGTATAAACAAATTCTGTCTTGTATCTAATTAGGAACCCCCAGCCAATGAAAAAGTTGCGTATAAACAAATTCTGTCTTGTATCTAATTAGGATTTGATACACAGTGGCTCAGATTTTCCATGCAGTCTAAAAGACCATATAAAAACACGCATGTCCAAGCTTACAATCCAGTTCTGACCCTCCGCTGTGAACTCGGTAAGTTATTTGCCTGTTTCTATTTCTAACTAGCAAAATACCCTTTTGTTGGTACTTTGAGCTTGAATCTAGATCCTGCAGAAATACTCCAACACTGCGAATTAAGGGGGTTGTTTCTTTTAAAGGATCTTTCTTGGGTATTATTTTCTTTACAGGCATAGACAGATACGGGCTTTTAAAGTTGAGACTGAGATTTACAGAACCTCACCCAATTTGGGATGTGATGTTTACATTTTGATCTGACCATTTAGGTACCCACATCTTTAATTTGCTTTGAAAAAACTGAATTCTAGGTTTCCCCTATATTAGAGGCCACTTATTTTAGTAGTTCAAGTAACTATTTCTGTTGGCAGCTGACCTTTACCATCCTAATCAGAGACTGATGTAGATTACTTCTATTATACCACAGAGGCTAATTTTTATCTGGAATAACTGAAGGAAAGTTTGGCTTCTGCATATTCAAGACCCCTTTTATACACACTTTTGGGGGGATTCTTCTTTACAAGAGCTAATATTACCTTCCCACTTTCAAAACATAGCAAGAAAACCCTGATCCAATCCTGCCTGGCATTTCTCCTGTGTCTGCAGTTAATTGTTAGCTGACATCTTTGTAAACAAATCATGTTGATCTACAGTAGCTGGGACCTGACCCTTGAGAGCTTCTTCTTGAGTAGTCCGGTATATCTACAAAAGCAACTGCCACCAAATTGCAAAGTACAGACGCCCAGGTGCCATTTGGTAATGCTGAGCAAAGCTGATTTGCAGTCAGATTTTAAATTTTAATTAGGAAATCCAAAGTCTCAGCACTTTTCCATGCTCAATCACATCTTTGGAATGGACACCTCATGTCTTCCAAGTCTGGCAGAGACAGGTCTGACATCCCACAGCTAGGCAATGCCTCTTCCCAGCAGCTGGGACAGACCCTGCACCCTCCTGCCTTCAGGCAGGCCATCTCCATGCCAGGAGCAATTCAGCCCTGGCAGTACAGGGTTCTCCACAGGCTAATTCAGGCAGCTGAGGTACCGATGTGAGCAGACACCTCCTGTGATTCTTGCAGCCCTTTGGTCCCCAGCTTCTACTGGAGCAAACCCAGGAGAGAAAGAACAAGAGACAGCAGAGTACAAAGTAGCCAGTAAAGCAACTACACAGCTGCATCCTGAGATGCAGAGAGTTGCATTTGACTTTTTCTACTCATATGGGACAGTGGCAGCTTGAGCCAGACTTTCAAAAGTTGTTCTGTCCTTAATGAACATTAGGCTTTGAAAAACAGAGCTCTACCACATTGCCCTGCCAGTTACAAAGAAAACAATCCTCTGTTCTGCAATTTAAATCAGCATAAAGAAGGGCAATATTTTCTTTGGCTTTACCTAGTGCCAGCAGAAAGTAATTCCATTTTCAACTGAAGCATCTGGAAGGCAAATAAATGATAGCCCTTGCCACAAAAAGATGAGAACCTCAGCACTAATCCCAGATACATCATTGCCTCGCTAGCTGAAGCATGCAGGTCACTTCACAGCTATGCCTGAAACTCCCCTTCTTCTAGGGATAATAGCTACCTGCTTCACATGGCATCTGAAGCTATGAAAGAGATCATTAGTCAAATGCAATGCTGTGCAGTTTCTGCTACAGAGAGGATGGCTGAGACTCAGAGCAGCAAGCTCAAACAACAGAAAGGCAACTTGTCAGATACAAGCAGTGATCTACAGGGAATTCATTTCTCTTTCTTCCCTACTTTGTTTTTTAGGTTCATCTCCGTCACAGAACAATGGCTTATTATGGGTACCAATACAAGCAGCAGTGCTATATTCCAGGTGGAGTGAAGCACGCCACACCGGTCTTCACGCAGTGCCACAACCCCAGCGCAGTGCAGTGCGTGTCATGCACACCATATGCTTCCAAAGGCACCAAGCTGTGCACTGTGACGAAGACCATGCAGAGCAGCCCCAAGTGCTCCGCACCATGTTCATCACGGTGTGTTGAGACACACATTGTGGAAGGCCACTCTTCCTCCTGTAGCCCCAGGTCTCCTGGTCCATGCACCATGGCATTCCCTCAGTCCCACAGGCAGGGCAGGGAACATCTCTGCGTGCCACACTGTGGACAGCCAGGCATTACGGGATGCCCTCAGATATGTGCTCCAGTTCACGGGTATCAACACAGCTCATATCCTTATTCATACCAGTGGTCCAACAGCTACCACTACAACTGTGGACAACAATAAGCTCCATGGAGATGCCCACAGAACAACCAGGCGATGAAGAGCAAGATGCACACCCATAGCTGAGTTCACAGGCACAGCTTTCAGAAGCACGACTCTTCTGCTGCAATCACCGGGGCTTGTGGACAACCTGACACCTTTACAAACCAGCCTTTATATAATGTTCTCCATGTTATACTCTGCATTAGATTTAGAGGTCTCAGCTTCATACCTACAGTCTCCTATCATCTACAGCAGGCTCAGGTCTCGACTGCATGAAGACAGTTTTTCCATGACTGCCACTGTAAAGGATATGTGAGTTTTACCATGGGCATAATCACTCACATGGATGACGTCGCATCAAAGTGGCCTCAGCTAGCCTAATGCCAACAAAAACTAAGTCCTTCCATGCTAATACTACTAAGAATACACATTGCTTTCTGCTTTCAACTTTGTTCCAGAGGAGATTTGGTAAAGAAACCGGTTTTTAATTCTGTGCTTTGTTCTCTATGCAACCAACAGAAATAAGACAAGTAAATGTAAAATGGTGGAAAACAGGACTTGACTTTTGAGTCAAGGGGGTCTACTGTGTGAAGCAACTCACTCTGGAAGCACTTACTACTTAAATATCCACCTCTGATGTACCAGCTGGAAGCCAGAGTGTACTTGCTCTATAGTCTGCATTACTTTATTCTCTATGGTATATAACCAACATCTCACATAATAAAGCCTCTACTGCATCAAACTACCTGCTTTCTATTTTGGTTTTTTCCTCCATCCCCATTCACACTGGACTTGGAGTTGAAAATCCCCAGTTGTGCAACAGCCATGGAAAGACAGGCAATGCTTCCACCTGTGCTGGTAACAAATACTCAGCTCCCCACATTGGATCTTAAAACAACTTACAGAAAACCTGAGACAGCTGCAAGATGACCACCACAGTGAATCAATAAGCTACCAGCAAACACTGGAATTGTCAGGGCAGTGCTCTAACCACTAGACCACACTGCTGTATGTGGTAGGACATTAAGCCATTCACAAGTTGAGGTGTTATGACCTTATCCACCAATAAATACTAATAAAATTTACCCCAAAACATTCCTTGTGCATTTGTAAACTGTACCCCAGCAATCCCTTGTGCTCCATCATGTGGCCAATGGACTCAGGGAGCACGAAGGAACCACAGCAAGGCGAGCCCCAGGCAGGCACACGCTCCTGCACAGCACAGCAGCCGAGGGCTCAGCACAAAACTGCCAAGATATCAAGGACCCACAGTGCCACAAACACCCAGCCAGAGTAAAGCTTCGGTATCAGAACAAGGCATAGCAGAATTTTAGATTTGCAGTGATTTTTTTTTTTCCTATCAGCCATGACATGCATTGAAATTGATACTCCCAAATGTCACTTGTGACAAGGTTAGGCAGGCTACAGGCTTCCAAATTCAGTTTGATTTGCACAGCAAGGAAGCATCTTTTAAAAGAACAAAAAGTTTGAAGCCAAAAATAAAGCAAGGAGACTGTCTTGGAGCCAAAAAAAAAAATCAGAGACAGAAGCTCTGAAGTGGCACAACTTCCCTGGAGTCAGCAGAGGTGCGGATGACTTACACCTGCTCCAGATCTGCCTACTAGGAGAGAAGTAATAAAGTTGTGCTCTCCACCAAGTAGCCAAAGGGTGCACCTCTAATGTGGTCGCATTCAAAGGAGGACAAAGCTGTTTGGTGATACCCAGCAAGGGGAACGCTCTCCCATTCCCTCTCCTGGCTGCTACGCTACAGCCTATGAATGCAGCACATCAGCAGACTGAGGTTACAGCAGCAACATGAACAAAGGAGCCTTTCTGCATCTCCCTTCATGGTTTTTCATGCACACCTTCGTGCTACACCCAGGCTTTAAGAGGTCCTAGGTAGTCAGAGGTTTCAGTACTATGCGTTCATCTGGGGAACTTCCCTGCTTAAGAGCTTGTTGCCTCAGTTTATCACGCTCTCTACATCACTTGCCTGCAAACACTTCCCATTTGCCCAACTCTTCTGAGCTCCACCACTTCTGGACAATAATATTGCAACAAAAATGCATGTGATTTGTATTTAAATGCATCTGTGCAATACAGCTGCCTGCTCTTCCAAACAAGCTGAGCAGCAACTGCCACATTTTTATTATTCCTAATTAAAAACAGAAAGGGTGAGAAATTAGGAAGGCATTTAAAGTGTCTCTGCCATTCAGAAACCTCTATCAGACTTTCAGAACTGTCTACAGAGGCAGACGGATGCATCAATGTAGTTAAATTCAAAGTGTCATGCAGTCAAGTTAGCCCAGCGAGACAGGGAACATTAGGTCAGAGCTACACTGCAAGCACCACAGCAGTGGTCCAGCAGCAAGGCCAGCCTGCCCCAAGGAGCTCAGCCTGGTCTGCACCAGCCACCCAGCCCTGCCCTTGGATGCCTGTAGGTTGAAAGCAAACAGCAACTCAGTCACCTAACACAAAATTTGCCCTTGACAATGATACATTAGGTCCTCTATAACTAAAGATTCTAGAATTAAAATAATATTTCAAAATGAGAGTGCTTTCACCAGTAGCTGATAACCAGTAGTTTTAACTCAGCAGCATCACAAAGAATAGTTCAAATGAAGACTCTAATAAAAATATTGTGAAAGTAATTAGAATCATAGAATCATTAAGGTTGGAAAAGACCTCTAAGACCATCAAGTCTAACCATCGACCCAACACCACCATGTCCACTAAACCATGTCCCCAAGCACTGCATCTACACATCTTTTAGATCCTTCCAGTTTCAGGTGGGAGAGCTTAGGAACACATTAGAAACCTTTGTCCCATCCCAGATTTAAGTCTTACTCTGTGTACTTGTCCCCAGCCACTGCCCCACAGCAGGAGGGAGCCACCTGACAGTTCTGGGGCTTCTCAGAGGACACACCAAGTTCTCAACAAGAGTCAGCAGGACCTCAAGCATTTGCAGTCTGAAGCTGACTTCACAGGGTGAATTTGTTCTCTCCTGATCTGCTTTGGCTTACCACACACCTACAGTTCAAAACCTAGCAGGAAGAGCAAGAGGAGGGCTGCAAAGAGAAGGACAAAAGTGTGATTTAGTGAACAGTGGCATCATCTCTACCAAGTAAGCGCTGAAGCCACCAGGAGCATTTCATAGCTAGGGAGTTGCTCTTTAGTCCCTTATTTCTGGTGCAGTTCAAAAGCATAGTAGTTGGTGGTTTTACCCCCATACCATAAAAAATCATCCTGCCTCCAACATCAGCAGTAAAGCATCCAAAGCCACTTCTAGCACACAGCAGCCAACAGTTCATAGGAGAGCAGACCCACAGGCTCCTCTTCCAGCCCTGATGTGATGGAAAGCACTTTCTGTGCATGACCAAAACCATCCATTGCATCGGAAGGGATCAGAGGAGACATCCACAGGAAGGCAGTTCCCTGCATGTCTTCCCCAGAGCTGCATTGCCTGACCCCAGACCAGCACCACCTCTGCAGCTGCAGCCCATCTGCTCTCATCATGGCCAGCACCTGCTGCTCAAAGCCTTTCATTTACTGCTGTTTCACATGTGACATTCAGAGTTTATTACTACTTTTCAAACTTTTTTTTATATTTGGAGCCAGCTTTGTGTTAGCTAACCTTACAAAGCACAGTAGCCGCATTTATTTCAGCGCACTGTCAGGGTGTTCATTATTTTAAAAGCCTATCTTGCTGCAGGCAGTAATTTACACTGGAGCATCTCCTTGACATGCTCACAGCTGTCACCTGGTGGATATGTATCTGTACTTCAGCCACTTGCACTAGAAATAAGGCTCAGGATTTCCAACAGCCCAGAGAGCATCCCAGCTATCCCAACACATCTGCAACCACAGCCTGGTTAACGCAGCTTAGCTATGCCCTCCTCTGGGCACCACCAGCTTACACGCTTCCTGCTTTTTACAGGATCTCCAACAACAACGAAGCCATCAGCTGCTCTCTTGCAATTAGCCAAGCTGCATTTTCTTCTGAAGCACATACAGCAGCTTCCTCCCTCCCCAAAATGGGCCAGGCCAAGGACACACTTCACTGCTGACAGCCCAGAACTGAGCAGCTGCCCAGCAGAGACCAATGCTGCACAGCTGCTCAGGACCCAAAATCCTGGTGATAGAGGAGAGCAAGCAAAAGGTCAAGATGTTCTTCTCCAAAACATTAGGGAGGTGCTTTGATGCCACAGAGGGGTTGAAAAGCAGGTAGAAGCCTCTCAGACTTTCTTCCTGCAGTCGATAGCCCAGTAACCAGACAGGATCCTGCAAGCCAGGGCTTTAACTCCTTGAGAAACTACAGAAACAGCCAGTAGAGAAAAACAAGAGCTAGAGCAGCCCCAAGACTATTCCAGCTAGAAACAGCAGCAGTGAAGCACAGTCCTCCATAATAGCACACAGGTTAAAACTATCCAAAACCATTTTTCACCCCAGCTCTTGATATGGGAATTAAATACCTGTGGTCGTCTCAGAGCAGGGCTGCAGAGCAGAGCTGGCTACAGACTTGCAGGTTCTTCTTCACTCATAAGTGTTTTGCTTGGAGAAGTCTCCTGCTTGCTAAGAAAGGCAGTCCTGGGTGGGTTTCAGTAGAGAAGCAGCTTGCAGATAAATAAACTGATACAAATATGAAACCCGTTCTGGAAAAGGAGTCAAAACAGATCTTTGTCTACCATTCAGCCAGCACTCTCTCAATCCATTACAGAGAGGAACAGAGAAGCAGAAAAGAGCTTTCTTCTGTATTCAGAGCAAATCTTCCTATTCCTAAGCTTCAGATACATCTGCCACCTTCATAATACTAGCTCAAATAAAGCACCCCACTAGCAACTAATCCCTACACCAAAAGCTCCCTCAAAAGACCTCCTGCATCAGAAAAAAGCAAAGGCTTGAGGGGGGGACAGTTATATTTAGTGGGTGCCTGGGTCATTGGCTAACAAGCATGGGGCAGCTGAGGGCAATCTGGCTCCAAGCAGATATAAAGGGGGCATGGGTTAGGGCACCAGCTGGTTTTTGCATGTCAGTTTGTAGGTGGGGAGTGCTGGAGCAACACCATTTGTTACTGTTGGATTTACTTCTTGAGGGGCTTTTCTTTTGCAGACTGATATTCTGTGTAGGTTTTCCTTTTGGTTGTTGAAGTGAGAGTTGTGGTCTGGCTTTAGTAACTTACTGAGCACATTAGATAGTGCTAAAACAGGCCCTGTCAAATCTTTGATGCACAGCATTTAGGGAGAGTTCTGTTGCTGGTTTCTCTCTAGCATAGAAACCTGTTCACAGCTCCCACTACTTCAGAAGCTGTTTGCAAATCTAAAACCACATCTTAATGCGGGGCTCTTTTCTGCTCAAAGCTTTTATAAAGTCAGAGCACCCTAGAAGCTGAGCTAACTGTAGGCTTTGGTTTTTTCCTGTTGTGATGCATATACTAAAAAAGGCAGGTGTTTTTGAGCAGGGCTACTGTGCTTTGAAAGACATCTATTGGTTTTGCTAGGTTTGGGAGAAATGATAAAAGCTGGCTGAGAATAGCTTTTAGGGAAAGTCTCTTCATGTGTTTATGTAATTCTTTTAAATTCCAAATCACTCTGGCAAGTGTGGAAACTTCTTAACTCTGTGGGGCTGGAGAGGTCCTGCTTTTTGAGAAAAGTGATACAGTCTTCTTCAAAGCAAAGAGAATGAGCTAGATGGTCCTAGAGCACCATCCTGTGGCAGTGCAGGTGCTGAGCTGGAGGAATGTGCTCCCTCCTGACTCACCACCCCTCCTTCCTGGTAGAGCTGCAGGTGCTTGTTGTAATTAGCTGATGCATAACCAGAGCTCAGCTGATCCCCAGCCCAGATACTGCTGTGGATGCAAACCAGTGAGGAGTGAGACAGGCAGATGAGCTATTTGCACAACACTTGTGGAAGGTCTGGTGTTCTCCAGGGACCTCTGTAGGGCTCAGCCCCTGACTTGTATCGGTAAAAGAGGCAATGTTTCACCTGCAGGTTTGTCAGTTTCTGTTCTTCACTTTGAAGGGAGAATCTGAGGTGTTGCATAAGGTGATGTTGGCAGTTAGAGAATGAATGTGGGTGTGGGAAGGCAAAGCAGCACAGGAATGGTGTGTCTTGCTTTTGAAATTGCAAGTTGCTGCACTGATGACAAACTTCTGGCTGTAAAGTCAGTGATAAAGTGATGCAATACTGGCCAGCAGTGGAGATGTAGAAAAGCAGGTATATGATGCTAGGGGCTCCTATGTGGTGGTACTGGCTTGCCCATGACTAAGTGAAGTGGTGGAGAAATGGGCCAGCTTTAAAAGGAAAGAAGTGGTAAACCTGGTAAATGTTAATAGCAGATTATTATGAGAAACAAAGGGTTTCAGCTGCAAGGGCCAAACTCTAAATCTTCCTCAGCTGTGGAGGCCACAGATCTTGCAAGATCCCTGATCCAAATGTGCCAACTCCTTTCCACTTCTGAGGGACTTGCCATTTGACTTGAGTTTCTGGGAGTTTATACATGGCTGTCCATACTATCAGTTTATGCATGTGCCTGTCTTATCATTGCCCTGCTCATATCCTATGGGAATGTTACCAGCAGCTGGAGGCTTTGAAAGGAGAAAATCCTGTTTCTTTGCTGCACTTGCTTGTGTATATCAAGTCTTTTCACTGCAGGAAGAAGTAATGTCTACTGCAGTCTGAAGAGACTGCATTTCCCCCTCTCCACCCCAACTGCCTTTAGGTTTCTCTGGGTGGTGCTGATAGGATGAGGCTGAGAAGAGTGAGGAAGGCTGACCTGTGTTGCCATACAGCTGTGCTGTATGTGTAATTCTAGGAGGAAAATCTGGGGGGACTCTCCCCTGAAATGTGAGTCATAAGGAGACCTTCATGTGTCCTTACCCCATGCAGAACATCATGTTTCTGATGTGTCCTACTCTGTCCTATAAAACAGGTTTTGCTGTCCTTTACTGACATCCTCATGTAAGTAAGAATCAACTGTAGGTGAAGGAGAAATTCTCCATAATCCTTAAAAATCATGATGCCCTGGAGCCATGAGGCTTCCCCTTGCTCCAAAGTTGTCAACTTAAAATCAGTGTTGGTTCTGATGGACCCTGTGTCTTAATTCAGGGTAGCTGCATGGTCAGTAAATGCCCAAATGCTGCTATGAGCTGGGGTCATTGGAAGGGGTCCCCTGTGTTGGTGGCATTCCTTACTCCAACCATCCTCACCTTACTGTCAGACTAGCTAATCTTGATTTAGTCTAAAAGATCTCTTGTGAAGCCTGTGGGGAGTTCCCAGGCAAATAAATTAACTGTCACATATGACCACTGATGATAATGAATGGTGCAATTAAGACTTTCCATTTGATGACTGTAATTTTAATGGGCTGGTGCAAACCAGCTGAATAATATGGGAAGGAAGCTGCATCAGTGTCATAGGTAAAAACTGGGCAGATGACCCACAAAACAGCTGGGTGGATCATAAAAATAGGAAGCTATGCAGTTAAACTTGCCAGGTGATGAGCAGCTCCAACTGTATTCCCAAGGAGTTTGTCCTGCGCGCAGCCCTTGTCACCGTGGATCCACATGGGACACTAAAACGAGGTTGGCCATGATGCATTTTGAGTGCTGCTGCTGTCTGGGTGACAAATGACGTGTTCTTCAAGCAAGCTCTCCTGGCATCTCAGAAATGCTCCTATTCCCTGTTGGAGGGGAAAGAATGAGAAAAATGCCTGCTGCTGAAGAGGTTCTGCTGGGGAACGAGGTGCTGAGGCAGTGGCCATCACCTCATCACCACCCCAGTCTCCTCTGTAACCCAATCCCATGGGGTGCTGCGCATGGGCTCTGCAAAACTCCTGCATGTGAAGATAAAAGGCTTGGTGCAAAGTAGGATAAAATAAAGACTTGCTCCAATATCTAGTGCTGCAGATAGTGAAACAAGACAAAAACACATGGGTTTCTTGTTGTGTGTGTTCCGTTCCGTCCCCCACCAAACAAGACAAAAACACATGGGTTTCTTGTCGTGTGTGTCCCGTTCCCCCCCCTTTGCAGTGGATGCTGTTCCCTTTTGGAAGATCTTGAAATGTTGAGTTAATGAGGGCATGATCTGCCTGCTTGGGCTTACAGCAGAATTACCTTCCATGATGAGAGCCTGCTGTGTAAATAAGCTGTGAACAGCTGAAAGGCCTGGCTCTTCTCACACTGCCACAACCCAGGAATAGCTTCATTAAAGCCAAAGGACTTTAAAATATTGCTTGCACCCAATGCCAGTAGGTTGGACAGTGGGCAGATGCTTCCCATGAAAGCCCTATCACATGTCCCATTTCCAAAAACATGGATGTCTTTGAGCCGCAGCCCTGAGCTGAATGAATTAGTCATTTCCAGCCTGAATGTCCTGTAATTGCCTGGCAAACCACATTTTCCCTTACCAGGGCAGAAAGCCTGGCCTGGGAGGTGATGTCTCTGAGTTCAGCCGCCCCGCAGGACTCTGGGGTGGGTGCAGGCTGGTGGCCCCTTCTGTATCTCATTCCCCATCTGTAAAGAGAAGGAAATGGTCTTTTCCCACCTAATGAGGTGGTGATGGTCTTGGGGCTCTCTCTCTGGTCACCATCTAACATGTGGGAAGTCCAATACCAGAGATAATGGGCTCATTTGACTGGAACTGGATTTATACAAACAATATGGGCCAAAGATTGATGTTTGAAGGAAGGTAGTGACTGTTTACTGTGGGATTTAGGTTGCTTTATGCCCAGGCTCTGCTGGGTGCTGTGCGTGCACGAGCAAACCAAGAACGAGCTTTCAGAAACCGGGTGCTTCCTATGATGCAGGCTCTCACGCAGGACGCACCGTTGCTTTCCTCATCGCTCTCCGCCGTGAAGTTCGTGCCTGGGTCCATCTCACCCCATGGCTGCCGGCACCAGAGCCGCGGAGGGGAAAGGCAACCGTGGTGTCAGTGGGCACCATGCCCACAACACCGTGGTGCCTTTCATCATTTGTGCTCCAATCTTTGCTGTCATTACAAAACCTCTCAGTGATGAGACTGTGGGTGTGATAAGAGATCTGCATATCTAACGTAGCAGGGCTGTTGCTCAATTTTAACTTCTCCTTTTTGCTTTATCTGCCTGTTGCTGTCTTACTTGGTAAGACTTCTCTCTAGGTTGAGGTATGCCAAAGAAAACAGTAAAGACCCATGTATAATTTTGTTTCAAAATGTTCTTCCACTTTTTCAGAAATGTTAGACAATTCAGTTATTTAAAAGTAATCATTTCTGCTTGCCCACGCTGCCGTTTCTTATCACATTCAGCAAACATTGGTTGAAAAAAGTGAAATAACTGAAAAAATATTTTCCCTCTTTTGTTTGGTAGAGCATTTATCTTGTGCTCTAAGTTTGATATAGGTATGCGGCAAAGTATACCACTTCCATACATAACCTAGAGAGCTAAAAACCATTTGAGGTGATCAGCTTTTTGGTATCCGGCAGACTCCAGGTGCTGGGTAGCATCCAAGCACGCCCACCACCAAATTTTGTCAGGTATTAAACAGAGCAGCTGGAAACATTTTGATGTCAAGGACATTTCTTTGATGTAGCCTCTGTGATATGCTGTGATTTAAAGCCAAAGTTGTGTTAGCGTGAGTTTTGCTTCATGCCATCGCAAAGCTGCAGTGCTGGGCAGGTGTTGCTGCTACCGGTAGGGCAAGCCCAAGTCATCCTATTTCATATCTCCCAAATTCCCATTGTAGCACCGATAATTTCCCAATGAGCTTCGGAAGAATGAGGAACCAAGATGGGAGAAAGAAGAAAATTGAAAACAGGGTGTGCCCATGGCTTTAATGTATGTGGTAAACAGTGGGGACCAGATGAAAGTGAAACCAGGAAAGGAACCCACAGCTGGACAACTGACTGTTCAACTGCCAAAGCCATTATATATTAATTATTGAGGAAAGTTTTTCTTGTTGGGCTACACAAGCCTCATCACCACTGTGTCCACATCCCTTGGCAGAGAGATACAAATCATGCCACTTGTTGAAATTAGGAGAAATACAGAAAGAGCCCTAGCCAAGATCATAGATGGTTAAGTATCGTAATAAGGGCAAAAGGGCAATTTCTCAGTGGACATACCTGGGGAAAGAGCTGGCACTGAGGAGAGGAAAGGATTGAAAGCTTTGATCCCCAAATAGAAGCAGAACCTCAGGGGTGGAGGCAGAAACACTTCCAGATTAAAAATAATCTTTCCATTCCAGTTCCTGCACCCATCTGACACCAAGGATTAAGTGGGTAGAGAGACAAGCTGTGCCTTGTCTGAAGAGATGGGGAGTGAGGAAACAGGCATGAAAAGGAAGCGATACTGTGGGAAGAAGAAAAGCGATTTCTGCTCAGTAGAGGTGGATCCGTGTCCTCAGGACGAGGGTGCTGACTGCACCAGAGCAGGAGCCCTCACCCCGAACAAAGCATGGCATCAATACTGGCCACCGCCGGGGACTGTCAGCCATCAACGACACACATTGCACCTCTCTGTCATACCCAGCAGCAAGTCTTGCATCACCAAGTCGTCTGGCAGCAAGGGCAGGCTGCCTGTAGGGGGGGAGTGGGTAGGTCTTGCTTTGGTGGCAGTGAGGTGATGAAGAGATAAAGCTGTTCCGAATAGTCTTCATGAACCACTGCCCTTCTCGAGGACCACTGAGCCCAGTCCCTAAAGGCTCAGAGCAGATGGGGGCACAAGGGGGACGTCATGCTCCTGTAACTCTGAGAGTTTCCCAAGGTGCAGGACCACTGAGCCCAGTCCCTAAAGGCTCAGAGCAGATGGGGGCGGGGAGGGGACGTCATGCTCCTGTAACTCTGAGAGTTTGCCAAGGCCAGCTCTGTGTCCACCTCACTGGCAAAAGTGTCCCACAGTGCCTCGAGGTATGTCATATGGGGATGCTGGACATGGCAGGTATTTTGTGCATTAGGCCATTTTATTACATGTTTTGCCATATTAACCTACTGAGGGAGAAACTGAAGTCTTAGGGAGAGATGGCTTACATCAAGGAACAGAAGATGATCCTCTATCCCACCAGCCACATTGCCTTTACCTCCCCATCCTTACCCACCAGCCTGCTATGTGCAAAAAGCACAGCTGGAATAGAGAATTAAACAGAAAATAATCCGAGGGCTTCAGAAACTGGCTATATCTCCAGCGTGCCTTGGTCACACCGACATCCAGCCCATCTGTTACCCATCATCCAGCAGAAACATGGCCCTCTCCTACAACCAGGACAGTTGTGAGGATCACACCTCTTTCATAACCCACGTAGAGGATATAATCAGGAGGTATCGAGCAAACGTACCATGAGAACACGTATGCCTCTCTGGCAATTATACTCCACCCTACTGATACAGCTTTGGTAGCTACAAACTGTGCTTCATAGTGAACAAAAATATTCAGTGCACGCAGTGTTCTTTGGGGGGTCTCTGCATTAAACTGCTTAGAGAAAAGAGAGATCTGACCCCCAAATGCTGGGGAGCTCTGCCTCTGCAATGTGATTTTCCTTCCTTAAGGAGGGCTTTATCTGGGGATGAGGCATTACGCTGAGATTTTAAAGCTCTGGTTTAAGTCCCAGGTTTGAGACTTTCCCAAATCACTCTCCCCTGTGCATAAAATGGGGACATAATTCTGCTTTTTCTGATTTCCAGTCTTTGGTACCGAAACTCCCATTTATACGCCTGGGAAAAGGGACCTTCAGTAGTGGGAAGGAGCAGTTGGTTGGAAGCAAAACACTTTTATAATTAACAGATGAAAGACCTCAGCTCAGCTGGGACTGAGACTAGCTGTAAAGCTAATTGCGGTTAATGTGAGCATTTAACTTTGCTGTTGAAATGCAGGAATATAGTGTCAAATTATGATTTTCTTGCTGTCTCTTAACAGTTTGCAAATACTACTGTTTTGCTGCTTGCAATGAATCCTTTAACAAAGTGGCAGCATGTGCCAGCACCTCTGTGTTGCTCTGACCTATTCAGCCAGGCTAACAAGCCTCATTTAGAGCAACTAAATCAAGCTTTGTTATGCCCCACTCCCCAGCACACGTACCTGAAATCCCAGGGCTCATCTTTTATGTGCCAGAACATGCTAAACCTCTTACTACTGCATCCTGACTGCCCTTGATTTTAATAGCAGAGATAAACAAGCTGTTCTAGATATGCTAAGTATATGCTACTACCACAGCCCTTAATTTGGTTTTCAGACAAACAGTGAATCCCTTGACATCTATCTTCCCTGCCCTACTTACCCTCCGCCAGTCCAGGCACACCACAGAGGGGCTTTGACATTACCTGTGATTGTGTCTCCATCACATTAGGAATCGTATGGTCTCAGCTGGGTATTTCTAGATGTAAACATAGCAGTCGTATTGTACGAAATACTGCACCAAACCTCCGTGAAAAACCAGGCGGGAAGGGGAGGTGATTTCTATTTTATTTAACTTTATCTGGCTCTACCCACTTGGATACTCCTCCACATACTCTCAAGCAGCTGGATGTGTATGAGTACCTTGTGCAGGACCACTTGGGAGCGACACACCAGGTACCGAGGTACTGCATCTATGGGCTCCTCTTGACTGGCAGCAATGAACTGTGTTTTGGGCAAGCCTTTTACAAAAATCAATAATTATAGGGGGATATTTTGCCCCAGTCACTCTCCTTGGTTCCTGGACAGGGTTGCAGCCTGCTGTCCAATTTCCTTCTTTTACACATCATACAGTTACCGTCTGTCTCCTTGTCAGGATAAACATTAGTGATATGAATAGTTAAGTGTTCTTGTTTTTTACCCAGAATATGGCTTTGCAAATTGTATGGTTTTACAACTGTTTGAAAGCTCAGGCTGGCTGATAAACTTCCAAAGGTTTTTCTAATAGACAATGGAAATATCTTTTTGGGCCTCCTACAGGTGAAACCCTGCAGCTGTCCCATGAAATCCCTTTCAGACGAGAGCCTTCAACAGAGTGCTACATGCTGGGGAGAGGGTCCTTTGTCCCCCGCCACCAATGGCGATGCCTCTTTCCTCCCAGGAATGGCCATGCAGCAGGGGGGTTCGGCGAGGCTGACGGACACCGCTGATGGAGCATCGTCTGAGAGGCGGAAGTGCAAAGATGAGATAAGGCTGAGCAGGTCTCGTGCTCCAGGGCAGGAAACGCACATGGGCAAAGCAAGGAAGCACTTAGCAGAGACTACGGGTGGCACAGCCTACGGCTTTCTGTCGCGAAGCGTGGCTCTGAAATAATAAAGCAAGCTACGGTTGCCTCAATCAGCTATATGTGAGTGAAAGATCCTTCCAGCACTGCCACTTAAAAGCTTGCCTGAAGCTGGAGGGTTTTACTGGAGGAACTTGCTGCTGCTGTTTGTAATAATTCCGGTTTGGCAGAAGAAAGACATGAAAAGTGTGAGCAAACTGAATATCCAGAGTGAATTCCCCTGCGGCCCTTACAGTTAAGGGATGAGGTGCTACAAGAGGAGAATGGCAAAGATGACCCCTTTTATCTCTTAACCCATGAGTAAATGTAGCAAAATACTGTGTGCAGCCTGCAATAAATGATACTGTCTCAGCAAGAGGGGCTTTCCCTATTCTCATATGCTCCCGAGAGGTTTAAAGAGAGCCTGTTGCATATTTATCTGCCCACTGGATATAAAACTCCCAGTATTGTCCTGATTTTTTTTCAGAACTGCTCCTTTCCTGTCATGTTCACTCTGCCTATGACAATGCAGTCAATGCCCAGAGCATCCGAGCACCTCTCACTGCTATTGTGTATGTAACTACCAGTGAACATAGCAATGAAATAGCGTCTGGACTTTCGTTAAAGCTGAAATTATGTAAGCTGGCCATGTCCCCTGGCTATGTCAGGCACAGACTAAGCAAAAACACCGGGAAGTACCAATGAAGTTATGACAGTCCACCACCCTGAGGGCAAAGATGGCTCTTCCAGTGCCTGCGTGGCTGTGGATGACTCCCATGATGTGACAGGATGTGGTGGCCATGCTCTGGCAGCGCCACCAGCTCACTGCCGTAACTGTCAGGGAGGACAACCGGCCCTTCTGCTCTTGTGCTGAGGTCTCTGCAGGCCAGCATGGCTAAAAATAAAAAGGTCACAGTCCTAACCCAGGTGCTCTTACACCACTGCAAGTCTACATGAAGACCGCTTCACTGCTGCTTTGGTTGTTTGGGTTTCTTTCCTGCATTTCTCCCTAGGTCAAATCCTCCAAGGCTGTAAATCACCTGGAGCCTCCCAGATTTGCATCACTTCAACCTCTGGCTCTACAGGCATGTGTTGTCTTTTGGGGAGCTTAAATTCATTGGACCAGAGTCCAATGTGTGTCCCTACAGCCCCTGGCAATAACGTGGGTGTCATTAGAAACGTATAATACACTCCTACCAGTCTGCCAGTTACAACACAATATAATGACATGGTAGAGCCACGTCTGGGTGTTCAGAAACATTTTCTAGAATGAGAGATAAATTATCTATGTCTATAAAGACAAAAGTTCCCCTTTCCTCCCTCACATTTCCTTTCTGGAATGTTGGACCCCGCTGTAGGGGGGATGTGAAAGTAAATCACTTGTTTTTTCTGAAAATCCAAGAGCATGTCTGCTTTCCCCCATTTCTTCACTCTACTTGTAGTAGGCGGAGCCATCCAATGACTTTAATATAGCTGAAAACAAAAAAGGTGGTAGAAGGGAGATATCAATCAGAGCCCAAGATTATGCCAAGTAAGTGGGTAGTTGTGGTTGGGTTTGGCTGGTAAATAAATCAATCATTGTTTCTTTCCAAGAGGAGGACTAGATACTATATAAAAGTTGTCACACACCAAGTTTCCTCACTTCATTTGACTTCTTTCCACCGGTTCGTGCTGTGGGACACGGTAAGATATTTCATGCTACTGATGCTAACTTTCATGCTAACTTGGCTGATTAGTCTTGGAATGCTAAACTGGAAAAGGTAGGAGTAAATATGGTTTTTGGGTCTCATAGTCCAAAAACACCTCCTTATTTACAGTCAATTTTTTTTTCTAGTGATTCAGTCTGTGGGATTACTTAATCACACAGAAAAGGAGGAGAGCTGGGACATAGAAAATGTGGTCTTTGGAGCCCCTTTGATTTCTCTGGGCCCAACAACACGTGGTACCACTGTATACAGGCAGCTCTTAAATACTATTGGAATATAAATCTTAAGAAAAAAGGCAGGAAAAAGAGTTTTTGCAGGTACTTAGCGAGGGGTGGGAAACAAAGGAACTGACAAAATGGGAGTCTATTCTCATTTTCCAGCCTTTCGTCTAAATTGGAAAGGGTTCTCTTTTGACCACCTTTTTTCTTGGAGGAACCATTTTCTCCTCTGGCATGTTTGGACACCTCAGCCTGCTGACCTGTAGATCCTTTTCATTAGTAGATCTGTCACTTGCCTGATCTGTCACTTTATCTGCCTGAACATAAATTGCTACTGCCAGCAGGCAAGGATGTGGGCTGTGGTGGGGGTTAAGTGCCAAAGAAGTGCTCAAATTTCACGGCATCCCTGTAGGTTTCAGCCTTGGGTACAGGCACCCATCAAGCCCTTGCAAGTGGTGACCTAGAGCATTCTGCTGAAGCTTTGTGCAGCTGCTTTTTTTTTTTTTTGCGTTGCTGATATCTTTTCCACTGGTTGTTCCTCTTTCTTCTCATTTTTAAGAAATAAAACAGTCACTGTGCTCTTTTGAAACCAAGATTGAAAAATTTCAAAGTGCAATGAAATTACTGTTATGCAAATGATGACCCATGTTCTTTGTTTCTTGTATGGCATGGAATATTAATACCTATCCCTGAGCATTACAACCCTTTCAAAATTCCCAAACCACATTTGGATAAGGGTAATTCTGGTGGACCGCGGTCTTCTGTACTTCTTGCAGTGGCATGCCACTCTGGCAACTTGCTGCAAGAAGGAATTATTAAGGAATGATTACGGTTGCACCTGTCCTAGAAAAAAAAAGACCAGTTATATATGGATAAAGGAGGTCCTGTAGAAGACCTGATCACGGGATATGGAATGAGCTGAAAAATTCCCAGGTCCTTCCTGGTAATCGTTTTAATTTATAAATTCCTGAGGTTGACAATACCCTTTTGCATCAGCTATCAGAGGTGGATGGGGGGGCAAATAGGGAACGGAAGACATTTTCATATATCAGCCTGCCTTTGGAAGGGGATGGGGAGGCACAATAACACAAGCTTTCCTCCCTCTGGGTTTGCTAAGGCCTGTTTTTTATTTCTCTTGGAGGACTCCCCGGCGCCTGGGATGATGGGTTCCCACCAGCAGAAGGGCGACGGCCAAGGGATCTCTGAGCAGTCTGGTGGATTCCATTGCAGTGGTGGCGGAGGAGGTTCATGCCATGGGGGTGGTGGAGGAGGATCCTGCTGCAGTAGTGGTGAAGGAGGATCTCTAGGATACCAGACCCAAGGATCGTCCTGCCATGGAGGAGGAGGCAGCGGCGGCTGCAGCGGCGGTGGTGGTGCTATTTACCAGACCCACACGTCATCATCCTCCTTTGGAGGAGGTTCAGGCCACCAGAGCCAAGGATCCATCAGTGGTGGCAGCGGAGGTGGAGGAGGTGGTGGTGGGTCAGGCCACCAGGGACAAGGATCCATCTGCATTATTGGAGGAGGAGGTGGTGGTGGTGGATGTGGAGGCGGTGGTGGTTCAGGCCACCAAAGTCAAGGTCCCATCTGCATTGGTGGTGGTGGAGGAGGGGGAGGTGGGGGTGGTGGTTCAGGCCACCAGGGCCAAGGGCCCATCTGTATTGGTGGAGGTGGAGGAGGAGGAGGTGGTTCCGGCCACCAGGGCCAAGTGCCCATCTGCATCGGAGGTGGCAGCATAGGAGGGGGAGGGGGAGGAGGTGGCGGTTCATGTCATCAAAGCCAAGGCCCCATCTGCATTATCGGTGGAGGAAGCGGTGGTGGTGGTGGTGGTGGAGGTGGTGGAGGTGGTTCATGTCATCAAAGCCAAGTGCCCATCTGCATTGGTGGTGGTGGTGGTGGAGGTGGTGGAGGTGGTTCATGTCATCAAAGCCAAGGTCCCATCTGTATTGGTGGTGGAGGAGGAGGTGGTGGTTCAGGTCATCAAAGCCAAGGCCCCATCTGTATTGGTGGAGGAAGCGGTGGTGGCAGTGGTGGAAGTGGTTCCAGCCACCAGGGCCAAGGCCCCATCTGCATTGGAGGCGGCAGCATAGGAGGAGGAGGAGGAGGAGGAGGTGGTTATGGCCACCAGGGCCAAGGTGTCAGCAAAGCCAAGTGCCCATCTGCATTGGTGGTGGTGGTGGTGGAGGAGGAGGTGGTGGTTCATGTCATCAAAGCCAAGGTCCCATCTGTATTGGTGGTGGAGGAGGAGGTGGTGGTTCAGGTCATCAAAGCCAAGGCCCCATCTGTATTGGTGGTGGAGGGGGAGGGGGTGGTTCAGGTCATCAAAACCAAGGCCCCATGTATTGGTGGAGGAAGCGGTGGGGGGAGTGGGGGGGGTGGGTCCAGCCC
>NW_008794583.1:582904-586210 GCF_000699145.1 Aptenodytes forsteri | reverse complement strand
GCCGGGGCCAAGTTCCCATCTGCATTGGTGGTGGTGGTGGTGGTGGAGGAGGAGGTGGTTCCAGCCACCAGGGCCAAGGTCCCATCTGCATTGGAGGTGGCAGCATAGGAGGAGGAGGGGGAGGTGGTGGTGGTTCAGGCCACCAGGGTCAAGGATCCATCTGCATCATTGGGGGAGGTGGCTCAGGCCACCAGAGCCAGGGATCGTCCTCTTGTGGAGGAGGTGGTGGTGGAGGAGGTTCGTCCAGTTCTGGAGGTCTGTCCATTCAACAGCAGACCCAGCCAATCTCCTGGCCACCGCAGACTAAACACAAGTAATGTCTGCAGAAGGGACTCTCAGATCAAGAAAGCCCAAGATACAAACATGCCTCACATTTCTTTCTCTATTAAATTTAAGAATATTTGCATTATTCCTTTCTCCTCTTCCTTGGGATTTTTCTGTTCAGCTCTCCAGCTGACCAGAGCCTCTGGTGTTGTGTATCAATAACTTCCAACCAGCGTTGTTTCATATGTCTGTTACCTGCCTCAATTTTCTAGTGCTTGCACAAGACAATAAAACTTGCAGTTCTAGAGAGCTTCAGTGTCTGAGTGGTTGGATTTTGCTTTATACCACGACGTTTGCATTATTTCCATTATTTTGTTTTTATTCTGAGCTGATGCTGTGGTAATAAAGCTCCAGAGCACAAGTGTGTTGAAAACCCACCTGTAGAAGAGATGCCGGATTCACTAAATATTCTTAGTTCATCTTTTAATGTCTGTCGCTACTCGTGATCCTGACGTTTGCCCATCAGATAGGGTACCACAAAGTTAAACATTGCAGTCTCTCTCTACCTCATCAAAATGTCATGCAATGCCCAAGGAAGTTTTAAATGGGTTAGGAGAGGAAAGATGCAAAAACTCTAGTACAAAGGATTACAAGGTACTATTACAGGCGTGAAGCTGAGGCCCTTGCATGTGCATGGTGCAGGAGCTTTTGGTGCTCATAGCTGCACCAAGCAGCTGCGGAAGAGAAATGAAGGGTCTCTCCAACCCTTACTCCAGCTCTAGTGGAGCCAGCGGCAGGGACAGGACGTCAGAAAGCCCCTTCCAAAGGCTGAGATGGAACTCAGCCTGGAGTAACTAGGGATCTCCTCATTCCCACAGGAATAAAACACAGCTCCGGGTATGAGTCTTCAGAGAGAGTTTCCCTGTGGGAAGTGATTTCTTTGATGTGGTATATTCTGGCAATTAGCAGGGAAAGGAAAATAAACCTTCTCTGCCTGAACTATTCTATGTGAGGCAGATGACAGATGCCTGGAAGTGTCCCAGAAGAGACAGGAGTGACCCATACCTATAGCGGGTAAAAGAGCTCCACGTTTATGTGTCCCTCTACCTTCTGTCCTCTCCCCCTTGGGGACCCCAGGGATGCAAGCATTCTTAAAACATGTCCGGATGAGCTCCTCCAGCCAGTGCTGCCACTGGAACAGCAGAGTTGCCTGGGATTTTATTATGGAAAGTCATAAGGTGCTAAAATACCAGTGACTGGGAACTACACAAACACTGCCGTTGCCTGCACGGTGCTAACAGAAAGCTTGGGGTCCCACTTCAAGGAGGTGGGAGCATTGCTGTTGAATGTCCCTGCACCCAGAAATGGCCCAGGACCAAGAAAGCAGAGGCTCTCAGGGTGACAGCAGGAGCACAGGGCATCCTCAGCTCTTGTTGCTTCTTCAGAAACAACAGAGCCATGTCCCAAACTGGGGCGAATTCATTCTTTTGGTTAATATCCATCAAGATGCTGATACACAGGGTGGATGTTGGATCTGGTACCCTCTACCTGCAGCACTTCAACTCCTCCGCCCAGAGACAGTGTAAAGCCTGCCTGACCTCTGTACTGTCCATAGTGGTGCACTCAAACAAAAATCATGATCAACACTTCACTGGTGTAGTGGCGAAGTCCAGGCATGTGAGATTCCTTTGCTGCCCCAGCAACAGCAGTCCTACCCAGTGGAGCCCGCTCCATTCCCCTGGGCATCTCCATAGTCTGTAACACACAATAAACACAAGTCTCCACAGCCCCTTCTGCTGTCAGTCACCACCCCAGCAGCATCTCCCAGCTCGAGTGGAGGGTGCTAGCTAGAGTCCCACAGTCCTACCTTGAAAGTCAACCATGGCAGCTGAGCTCACACGTGATACCCGCAGCCAAACTGCAGGTAGCCTAGGAAGTGATGCACTAGAGAGGCATTGATCTGATTCGATGAGTCAGGACCAGTGGGCTGAAGGAGGACAGTTTGTTTAGTAAATAAACTTATCACCATTCCTTTGGATGCCTCACTTCCCACTCAGGAAAACTAGGAACAGTATAAAAGTTGCTGGATCTCACAGTGCTTCATTCGCTCAGCTTTGCTCTGTTGTACGCGTCGTCAGAGCCGAGAAGGGTAAGTCCATTTCTGCCAAAGGGAGCAATTCTTCTCTTACTTTCATGCTTGCAAAACATAAATGCATGGGTGAAGTACACCCGATGGGTGGTGGCTTGAAGGGCGGGAAGGTTGCTTTGATGAAATTAAATTTCCTGTGGATGTCAGAAGAAGCAGGATCATGCCGTGCTACTGAAAGTCATGTGTTTCATCAGTATAGAGACCGAGATGGAACAGCTATGGGATGAAAGACTTTAAATGATGGGTTGACTTCAGCAATCCGGTAATCTCCTGTTAGCAAAAGGCTCTATCTGTGACTGGGATCCATGGACAACAAAGTGCTTAGAAGAAAGGAAGTTCATTGGTTCTGGAGACGGTCTGCCAATGTTGTGGGGCTGTACATGGGTCCTTCTGGCTGGGGGAAATTCTCGTGACGACAGTGCCTGCTCGTGAGTAAAAATCACTGTTTCTTACAGGTTCACTGCTCAAAGATGTGCTCCAGACAGACCTCCGGAGGCTGCCATGAAACATCCTCCCAGTCCAGCGGATGCCACAGCGGGGGCTCCTGCTGCCACGGGGGCAGCTCCTCCAGCTACCAGGCACAGGGCTCCTCCTGCTGTGGCGGCTCAGGCTCGGGCAGCTACGGCGGGGGCAGCGGGGGCTCTGGCAAGATCATTGTCACCTCTGGCGGAGGAGGAGGAGGCTCATCAGGCTGCTGCAGTGGGGGATCCAGTGGTGGGTCTTCAGGAGCAAAGATCATAATTGGAGGTGGAGGTAGTGGGGGATCCTCTGGATGCTGCAGTGGAGGATCCGGTGGTGGGTATTCCGGATCAAAGAGCATAATTGGAGGTGGAGGTAGTGGGGGATCATCCGGATGCTGCAGTGGGGGATCCGGTGGTGGGTCTTCAGGAGGC
>NW_008794583.1:578042-582290 GCF_000699145.1 Aptenodytes forsteri | reverse complement strand
GAGGATCCCGCTATGGCATGGGAGGAGGATCCAGCGGTGGGTATTCCGGATCAAAGAGCATAATTGGAGGTGGAGGTAGTGGGGGATCCTCTGGATGCTGCAGTGGCGGATCCAGTGGTGGGTCTTCAGGAGCAAAGATCATAATTGGAGGTGGAAGCAGTGGAGGGTCATCAGGCTGCTGCTCTGGGAGCTCCTCAGGCTACGGCATGGGAGGAGGGTACAGCAGTGGCAGTGGGGGCTCAGGCCAGAAGATCATTGTGAGCTCAGGTGGTGGGGGAGGTGGCTCATCCGGGTGCTGCAGTGGGGGATCCAGTGGTGGGTCTTCAGGAGGCAAGATCATAATTGGAGGTGGAGGTAGTGGGGAATCCTCTGGATGCTGCAGTGGGGGATCCAGTGGTGGCAGTGGCGGTTCCTCGGGCCACACAATCATCATCAGCTCTGGAGACGGCAGCGGAGGGTCCTGCCAGTCCACACAGCAGAAATGCCCTATTGTCATTCCCAACATCGGGTGCCATCAGACCAAGCAGGCCTGCCACTGGCCCTCCAGCCACCAGAAGTAACAGCCACAGGCGGCCCCGGTTCTCAGCAAGAACAGCCCTGCCTCTGTCTTCCAAGTTTGCTTGTTTCCTCCCAGCATGTCCTCTTCCCTTCTCTTCCCTTGATGCTGTATCCCTGCGTGGTGAACTCCCAGGTGGCCTTTCTCACCCATCTATGTGAAGGGAAATAAAAATTACTCTGTACAGAAAGAACTGGTTTTGCAAGGTTGCTTTTATCCTTTGTCAGTCCCCTGTTTACTTTCAAAACGTGAATAATACGTCAAATACATTCAGCTGTGAAATCTTCAGCCTGCAGTGCTGGAGCAGACGGGTGTTAACAGATCTTGCTTGAGAGACCTTGTTGCTTAAGCAGATGATCTGTGTCCCTCTTCCAAATACTGTCCACCAAGGCTGCAGCTTCAGCCTGGGGAACAGCTCCACCTTGGTTTCCCCTTCCCAGAGAAGGAAGCAGACCACAAGCTCTGGATTTCACTGCAGGGATTTTCAGTGCAGACAGCAGCATCCTTTGGAAATACAGTTAGGTTTTTAGGTACTCCATTTCTCTAGATTTATCACAAGAAAACAATTAATTTTGGTAGGCAACATTCAGCAGCATTTGTGCTGAAGTCCACAGCAAGTCCTCTTTGGAACAGGTGTGGTTACAGTCTTGCATTCAGTAAATTTTAAAGCTAGAAGGACTTTTTGTCCCTTTCACATACACAGCTGGTAGGCAGGAGACAGAATTAGGAGTAAAAGGGATCATCGGCCATGCAAACGCTTGAGGCTCATGACTGACTGGATTCTGCCTTTTGCAGAAAAATTGGAGAGTTCCTCTTACACCAGGAGTATCTTCATCCTGTCCTACGCTATCAACGTTAGCATTGCTGTGCATGAAGGAAGCTGCTGGGAAAAAGGATTGTAGGATCTGGCCAAGATTTTTCTCTCTCTCTCTCAAAACAGTGCACACCAAGGCACCATCCATTGAGGTCTTTGCAGTGATGAGACTGAAAGATAACGTGACATGCCAGCCCATCCTGACTGGACTGCAGGGCAGAAAAGGGCCCAGACAGACCATCAGAAAACAGGCAGCATGGTCCAAATGTGGGGCAGCCGCTGCCAGGAAGCCTTTTGCACCCACCCTTGCCTTTACCAAACAATGGTATTAAAGCTGCTCTTTAACTTGGGGAGGGTTGTGGCGATGCCAACCCCTCCAGCAGCTGTGGCTCCAGCCACGCTCTTCCTCCGCATGGGGCAAGTACCACACATGCACGTGTGCTACAGGTTCGGTGTTTACAGTCCCTGTGGGGTCCAGCCTTGGGGTCTCCGCACACCAGCGCTTGCAGGAGCACCTCTCACCACTCCTGCTGAAAGCCTCCACAGCCTTCCCTCGCACCCTGGGTCCTGATGAGCTGCAAATCCTCGGCCCTGCTTTGTGCAAGTCCCTGCACGTTAAATGCATGGAAGGGATCAAGGTGTTGTGATGCTCGGTAGCACAACACCCACACTTCACGGGTGAGAGCCAGAATTGCAGTGACACCTTAGATTTCCCTTTGGTGATGAGAGTGGAGCTTAGGCCACTGGAGGGAGTCCAAAGCAAAATGAAGGAAGCCCCCTGCACCCACGTTCCTGGTGCTGATGGTCCTGTCCCCATACCAATGGAGTTGCATGCATGCTCAAAATTATGTTCATCATGACAGGGCTGGGCAGCCTGCTGCTGCTGTCATGCATCCTCTCGGCTAAAGCCCCCCAATTATGCTTTCCTCTACTCAATCTCCCATGGGGGTGGATGCTGTTGTCAGCCTCCAAGCATGCATGACGCAGTGACAGGATGAAGCTGCTGCAAAACACAGCAGCCAGTGCTGCGATAACTCTGCTGACAAACTGTCACTCTCCAGCAAGCAAAATACCCAGATGCCTCCCCAGCCTCAGGGGTGGGTGGGCTGGCCAGTGAAGCAGGATCCTCAGAAAATAGGTCCTGCTGAGACAGAGGGAATGTTTAATGCCCTAGAGTCCAAGGGTAGGGTCTCGATGGCCTTCAAATGCACCTTTGCAACCAGAAAGATTTCAAGACTTTCCCCGCCGCAGCCTGGTGATCAGGACCCCTGGGAAGCTGGAGCTGAGCACAGACCTCTCTGCTCAGTCAACAGCAGCATCCACCTTGGGCTCCTAAAAGCTTGAGGAGAAATGTCCCTCATGTCCCTGCCATCCTCACAGGGCCCTCTGAAATGGATCTGGGCTGGGGTGCTCCAAAGCAGTGCACTGCCCCATCAGAGGTGGTACCTTTGGCCTGTTGAGCACATGGTTGCCTTTCCCAGCCGGTTGGATGTACTCCTGCTCCCCATCCACCTCCCCATCTCACCAGTCCGGAGGAAAACCCTCTTTCCCCAAAAACTCCCTGGGACTCTGCTCCAGCGCATCCTTTACCCTTGTCCTTCCATCATGCTCTGGCCCCAAGCCGCTCCAGCCTCCATCACGCAGCATCTGCTCTGTCTCCACTCTCTGCTGAGTACCCGAGAACCTGCAGCCTAGCAGAAATGCATTGGGGAGCCCCCAAGGTAGACCCCCAGAAGCCGTTTGCCCTGAACGTTTCAGAGCAAGACTCCCGGAAATTAATCATTAAGTAGAATTAGCAACTGCAATGCAGAACGTAATTGATACATCTCCTTCCTATCACCTATCTTCTGCAAGTGAGTCAAAGAAGGAGGTAGCTAAAGCCAGGCTCAGTAAATACATCCATCAGCATTCCTTAGGGTGTCTCACTTCCCTTAAGAGCACAATGCCTACAATATAAAAGCTCACCTATCCCAAGGCTCTTCATTCACCTGCCACCGAGCCCTGCACACATTTCCAGTTGCACTGAAGGTAAGCCCGTTGATACGGAAACTTTTTGAACCCCTTTGCAGAGAGGTCGCTCCACCGGTTGGTCTTTGAGCACGCTTTGAATGAGGGAAACATGCTAGCTCAATGTCAGACGGGGTTCTCCAAAAACCAATTTGGTGTGCCAATAGGACTGCCTTCCTTACAGGAGAGAGTTGTAGCTGATATTCTAAGGGCACACAAATATGGCTGAATTTTCAGCTGCTGTGAGTTTCAGCAGTCTATAAATCCAGAAGGATCTACAGTGGGACTAAATTTTTTAGACTGATGGCTCTGAGCGTGTCAGATCACGTGTGCAAATCTCTGGAGGTACTCTCAATGTTCCTGCACGGAGAGTTTTCCTGTTACTGTTATGATCTGCAGACCAGGCCCTGGGAGGTTTTCATTGCAGGTCCTTCCTGCTGTCTAACAAGGGTGAGGGAGTTTATGAAGCTGCCATTCTTGTAGGAGTGCAGCAGATGGGGTAGAAGGGTTATTTCCTGGCCAGCACTCAATTTTTGGTGTGAAGGTTCAAAGGCATCTCCAAGGAGCTCCTTTCTGACAGTCTCCAAGGAGCTCCTTTCTGACAGCACTGTTTCTTACAGGTTCACTGCTCAAAGATGTGCTCCAGACAGACCTCCGGAGGCTGCCATGAAACATCCTCCCAGTCCAGCGGATGCCACAGCGGGGGCTCCTGCTGCCACGGGGGCAGCTCCTCCAGCTACCAGGCACAGGGCTCCTCCTGCTGTGGCGGCTCAGGCTCGGGCAGCTACGGCGGGGGCAGCGGGGGCTCTGGCAAGATCATTGTCACCTCTGGCGGAGGAGGAGGAGGCTCATCAGGCTGCTGCAGTGGGGG
>NW_008794583.1:562396-576838 GCF_000699145.1 Aptenodytes forsteri | reverse complement strand
GTTCTCTCGGGCCACACAATCATCATCAGCTTTGGAGACGGAAGCGGAGGGTCCTGCCAGTCCACGCAGCAGAAATGCCCTATTGTCATTCCCAACATCGGGTGCCATCAGACCAAGCAGGCCTGCCACTGGCCCTCCAGCCACCAGAAGTAACAGCCACAGGCAGCCCCGGTTCTCAGCAAGAACAGCCCTGCCTCTGCCATGTCACCTTTTTCCCTCCAGACCTGGCTCTGTTTGCCTGTTTCTTCCCAGAGTGTCCTCTTCTCTTCCCTTGATGCTGCATCCCTGTGCTGAGAACTGCAGGATTAACAGCTTTGTGCCCTGCTGCTGGTGTTGGGATGCCTTTGATAAGGCTCTGCTGCTTTTCCAAAGAGCACTCATTAGATCTAATAAATGTAATAATATCTCAAAGCTGCCTTTTTGGGGAGTTTGTTTTTTCTTGTATTCTCAACCAGCATCTTATGGTCTTGGAAGCTAGAAGTCTATCTGATGAGACATTTCACTCCCTTCTGTAAAGAAGATGATGGGTTCAATAGTGCATTGCTGTAGATGCAGCTCTAAAGGCACCCATTTTATAGCCCCAGAGAGTTTGCACCTTCATTTTCCCCCTGGGCTCCATGATAGAGTAACAGCACTGCCTAAAACATCAAGCACCCACAGCACCCAACATCCTTTTGGTGCCTGTGCATGGTGCAGCCATCCCAGCTCATGGCTCTAAGTCCTCTGAGGTACCAGCATGCAATGACCATGTCTGTGGAGCAATGAAGTGCTGCTGGGAGACATGACCAAGCCCATCAGGCTCAGTCCTAATGAGCAGAGATTGGGGCTCACCCTCAATAGCAGCTGTTGCTGCCCGGGGTGGCCAATAACACTATGCCAACGTCCACATCCCTGACATCCTTCCAATTCTCTCCCAGCTTTACAAACCTCACAGCAGCTCTACCCAGAGGGTAAATCTCACACTCTGGGTCAGACAAAGCAGCTCTGGGCCAGGCAGAAGGAAGTAAAACCAGCAGCAAGTCCCTCAGGCAGCTCAACACACTCCAAATCATGCCTCCAGGCCTTAAACCCTTCTTGCCCAACCTTTTGAAATCTGCTTTGAAATGCCGAGGGCAGCACCACCACCCCTGTGCACTGCTTTCTTCCTGGTAGACGTGGCCTTTTGCCAAGGCTGGGACTCATTGTCCCCACGTCAAAATTGCTCAGAGCTGAACAGACATAGTCCAGCCTGCAAGAGCTGTGCTGCGGGGCTGAGCTGGAGCACCACAGGCTGCAGCGCGGACATCGTGATGGGCAGCACTACTGGCATGGCCACAGCACATATCCCCTGCAGCCCTCCGGATCAGTCTCTCTGGAGTCCCGGGTGCTTGGTGCTCTTTCCAAGCCAGAGGAAGGACACAGCATATGAAAATGCAGAAGGAAGGCATTTGGAGACATAATCGTTCATTAGAGGAGTAATCCAGCCACAGTGGGTTTAAGTGTTAGGACATTCACACCTCCGCAATTCTCTCCAGGGCCCCTAAGCTTTCTCAGAGCATCTCTAGCACCCTTGCACAATACCCAAGCCAGACGCTTCACTTTTGACAAGCTTCTGGTTGGGATGCAAATGTCTTCCTCAGAAAAATCTCCCACTGGAGCTACCAGTAAGATGCCGGAGGGATCAACATGTTGTGTGGCCACCAGATGCTTTCTGAGCATTTGCCTTCCCCTATCCTGGGTACTCGCTTATCACACACCCCCCTTACAGCGATACCCCGAGCCACAAGCATTGCCACACCGCTGAATCACAGCCTCCCTGCCCCTTCCCTGAGCAGGACCCGGTCACCACCACCCTCTGCCCCACGCTCACTAATCCTCTTTCTTGGCACTTCCCTACACCCAGGCTCCCACCCACCTCCCCCGGTCTCCCCCAGCATTGCCACCTCACTGGGGGCTGAAGCAGTCCTCCATAGCTCAGGGCAGGAGCACAGGAATAGGATCATTAAACAGAAGTAGCAATTACTGCTGCATGCAACGCAACAAGCAGCATGAAGGAAAGATACTGATCAAATGTCATGAGTCAAAGCGAACACTGAAATCAGAATCTGATTGGTAAATAAATCCTTGCCATTCCTTAGGGTGTCTCTCACTTCCCATATATGCTAAACACCATATAAAAGTTCCTGTCTGTTAAAGCTCCTCATTCAGTCGACTTTTATCTTCTAAATGTGTTTCCAATGGCTGAGGAGGGTAAGTCTGCTCTTTTCTGAGACTTTATTATTTCATATTCATGGGAGCCAGCTTCATCTGAGATCTTGACACATGCTTGCAGCAGTACCCATGCTGCCTGAGCATCCATAGCAAAGTTCTCAGGATCTGTACGGTTTCTTGCTATGGTGCAGACCAGATCACTAGGAAGCAAGGTGAAGTCAGGTCACCGGACTGGGAGCCATAGGGCTGAGCAGGCTAAAAACCCAGATGAGTCTGTAGTGGGACCAGCACGTGGTGACTGCATAGTCTTTGCAGTTTTGAACGTCCTTCCAATGTGCGGGACACATTTTTGATATTATTTAATAACAAGACTATGCTGTACTTCATAACGGTTACATACCTCTATGGCTGTGCCAATTACCTTATGTAAAAGACCTCTGGGGATGCTACACAACGATGGCAATAATACAGCCAGCAACGTCATCTTGCATGGAAATTTTGATCCACCACTCTTGCAGCAGTTTAAAAACAGAAGCAAGGATAATCCTTGCTATTTTTACAGCTCTGTGGTTACGGTCATAAAGATGAGTGGGGAAAACCATGGCCGTTATTAGATGTTAAAAAAATATATTTCAGATTTTGATTCTCTGGAAATACACCCTGGAGATAAGAAAGAGAAAAGCTATGCCAGTAAGAGTCAAACCACCCTTGCATTTGAAGAACAGCTGGGCAGTGCCCTGTTTTGAAGCCTGGCATTGCCTTTCTGACCACATTACCTGCAGCCTCCCTACCTGCCATGGTGCAAAAATGAAGCAAAACAGTGCAGGTTTTATTTTTTTTCCTCTTTCAGATTTACCACTGTCTCCGAGGGAGATGTGGCCGCCGGAACAGGGGCTACAGCAATGACATCTCCTCGCACCACAGAGGATGCGGCGGCAGCAGTGGGGGCTCCTCGAGCCTCCAGGGACACGGCTCCTTCTTCTGTGGTGGAGAAGGCTCAGTCATCTACAGCCGGACATCATCATCCTGCCAGCCCATGCCAACATCGTCCACCTATGGCATTGCAGGGGGGTACAGATGTGGCGGTGATGGATCTGTTGTAATAACCAGTGGTGACAGCGAGGGGACGTCTGGCTGGGCCATTGCAGGGGGGACAGCCCCAGTCTACGACACCAGGGGGGCAATAGGGTGCAGCAGTGAGGACTCAGGCCAGAACATCATTGGCAGCTCAGGGGGTGGTGGAGGATCCAGCTGCCACAGTGGGAGACTGGGCATCACTGCGGGAGGAGGCTCTGGATACGGATATGATGCATCACCGAGAGAAAAGGCCTTAACAACAGGTGGGGGCAGTGGTGGATCAGGGTACTACAGCAGAGGATTGGGCTACGGCATTGGGCCATGCTCAGGCCCAGAGCTCAGCTCGGGGGGGGGGGGGGGGGGGGGGGGCCACCTATGGCATTGCAGGGGGGTACAGATGTGGCGGTGATGGATCTGTTGTAATAACCAGTGGTGACAGCGAGGGGACGTCTGGCTGGGCCATTGCAGGGGGGACAGCCCCAGTCTACGACACCAGGGGGGCAATAGGGTGCAGCAGTGAGGACTCAGGCCAGAACATCATTGGCAGCTCAGGGGGTGGTGGAGGATCCAGCTGCCACAGTGGGAGACTGGGCATCACTGCGGGAGGAGGCTCTGGATACGGATATGATGCATCACCGAGAGAAAAGGCCTTAACAACAGGTGGGGGCAGTGGTGGATCAGGGTACTACAGCAGAGGATTGGGCTACGGCATTGGGCCATGCTCAGGCCCAGAGCTCAGCTCTGGAGGCGGTGGATCCTCCCAGGCCATGCAGCAGAAATGCCCCGTGGTCATTCCCAACATAGAGGCTCACCAGAGCAAGCAGACCAGCCACTGGCCCCCCAGCCAAAAGAAGTGACTGACCCAGTAGCCACCCCGGCTCAAGCAAAAGTGTCCTGGATGTGCCACAATGCTGCTTTTCCCCAACCGTGTCATTACGGTCAGGAAACTTCGCATTCCTCACATTGGGCTGTGCTAGCAACGTTGCTGCAAGCACTGCTGGGAAAAGTGATTTGTGCTTTGGTGACAGGAAAAGATTCTTCTCTCCATCTCCTTTTGCTCATAGGTTGGAAAATAAAACTTCATAGTCTGTGGGAAATTCCAGTATCTGAATGATTTCTTTAATTTCTGGCTCCTTCACTCAAAATACAGATAGATACTCAAGGAGTCTACTTCACAACGCAAGATTTATCTTCCAACATTTTATATATATATTTTACAACCATACTCAAATGTA
This sequence comes from Aptenodytes forsteri, assembly GCF_000699145.1. Taxonomy (NCBI): domain Eukaryota; kingdom Metazoa; phylum Chordata; class Aves; order Sphenisciformes; family Spheniscidae; genus Aptenodytes; species Aptenodytes forsteri. The sequence goes on along the minus strand of NW_008794583.1, from coordinate 572,336 downwards.
ATATTTATTTTAATAGAATTGCAATACATTGTTTTCAAGAGCAAGAGAAGGTTCTTAATTTTGCTCTTGCTGAAGTCAGAGCTTCCCCCATGCTGTTCCCATCAAATGGAAACGCTGTGACCTGCTGAGACCCTCTGCATGGGTACGCAGGCCAGGCTGCGAGTTACGTTAAGGAGATCTGCAAAACTCCCAGGTGATTTCCGACTGATTATTATTTACAGCGTGACCTTGGGAGTGCAATGTTGTTTACCTGGAAACAATTACACGCCAGGCTCCTGTCCCAGAGAGATTGCAGGTGATGTTGTAAGCCAGAACACGTATACCTTATGCTTGCACCAGTGGCATGAGGCAACTCAAACAAGCTCATTTGCTTCTTCGCAGAAACCTGCTTCATGACATTTTTTGATGGGATCAGGCCCTAAATTAGGCACAGGGAGAAGATAGTTCCTCTATGCTGTGCTGATGGGACAATGCGGGGGAGGCTTGAACATCCAGTGCCGGTTGTTACGTGGTATTTGCCAAACATTTAGTGTTTTGGGACTGTTCTCTGGGGTTTTTTGACTCCTTCAAATACTGGTAATAAAGGAAAAAAACACCCATAGATCTGTGCCCATTTAAAAGGGAGACAAAAGAGCATAAGATTACACTTTAAAACATTTTTTACCATTGCTGCTTTCACCCACCTGTGGGGATTTTGACCCTTTCAGCTCAATAAAAATCCAGAAAACTTTGCCCTGATATTTGTAAAACACCACAGCTCACAAAAAGCAAAATCCTCTGAGCTCTAGCCCTGTGTTTGGTGCCACAATGGGTATCTTTCACGCTGTAAAATGTTGTAAGACTGTGGCGCAGGGAACATTACACGAGGTTTTGTCACCAGCCATATTAAAATCCATTCTAAAATTAGACAGCGTTATCATTTATTTGCATCTACTTATATTTCTAAAATCTACCACTTCATTATTGACTTCTGTTATTTTCCCTACTTCATCTGATAGCATCAAAGGTAGCAAAAGAATTCAGAAAGCTCAAACAGCTTCCAAGAGACTTCCAGAAAACCAATTAGAGTTTGGAGCATTCAAAAACTTCTTGTCTATTCAACTAACTGACCAAAAACCACCCGAAAATTTCAGTCCTGTCCCCCTCAAAAAGAAAAGAAAATAGAAAACACTTTTAAAAGTACATTTCTTATTCACTGTCCCACCTGGCTGGTTCTTTGAGGCTTGTATCAAAAAGCACTCCACAAACTTAGATATTAACCGAGCTAGATGATATAATAATATAATAGACCCAGGGGAGAAGGAAGATGCTCTTGCATCCAGAGCTTGAACACGAGGAGCTGGGGCTGCATCCCACTGCCTTTCTCTGCACACTGGAGCGGCTGCAGCTCACCTCCAGCATGAGGCTGGGAGCAGGCGGGAGGCCGGATTTTACACACATGCACACACATGCGCACTTGCGCATGCAGATTTCCTCCCCACTCATTGTGCAACAGGGGAGGAACGAGTCATCCTTCATGGCTGACGAACTGTGATAATGCAGGACTCTTGCCCACGTGCGTGTCGGTGCTTGCAAAAGCCGTGGCCCCTCTGCTTCGGCTGTTTGTAAACAGGCAGGCTGAACGGTAAACATGAATCTGGCTTCTTGATGAAAGTCACTAACTGGCGCCTCTGGATAGAAACTAAAGAAAAGGTTTTAGAGATAGCAAGTGGGAGCCACCCCTCAGCTTCTGATGTTCAGTCAATCTCTGCCCAACAAAACTTTGTGACTCCCATGTTTGCAGAGGGAGTTAAGATGCAAAATGAGTAAAAACACAGAGTGAGCCCTGCTGAAATTGCACGGTCAAGCTGCTAAAAGGAGGGAAAAGGAAAAAACGGGGCTGTTGCAAAGCCATGGTTGCACAGCTCATTGAACCAGGGCCAGGCGAGCGCCCCAGGGTTGCAGCAGTCTGCTGCTTTGCACCCAGGGTGCACCCATCCCGCCGCAGGGAAGAGCTGTGTGAGCTCAAGATGCGTGGTGAGCTCGGGTACGTGGTCTCTGAGCCAGCACTTTACTCACAGCTTACTCATGAATGCAAGGTTTGCCCAAGCGGCTTCTGTAGGCACGCATTTCCCATCACAGACAATGGCTGCTTCAGAGGCAGGCAAAGAAAAAAAAATTAAAATATTAGAAAAACAGAAATTGTAAAAGAGCAATTCTGTTTGGGGCTTTTTGGTGTTGGCCAGGAAAAATGTCAGCAATGAAAATTAGTGGTAACTATGTCAATATCAGTGAAACAGCTATAAAATCAGACATGATGGACGCAGGTAGAGAAGCCACACTACATTTTTGGGGTATTCAGACGTATAAGCCAAGACTTCCAAAAGTGGCCTGTACCGCTACCTGGCTTTGACAGGTCACTTTCCAGTCATAGCCCTTGGAGCCTGCCTCAGTGGTCACAGACTTCATTACCCTGGTTTTATTGCTCTGGGAAATGACACAGTCAGAGAGAGGAGATCGAGAGGGGACCCTCGGCTGCTAAGCTTCTGGCACCTGCAGGTGTCTTACAGGGTGAAGACAACTTTAAAGATGTTTTCAGAGGACGTGTGATGAGGATATTCTAAAAACTTGCCATTTTTTATAGCGAGGACCTGAAAGCGGTGGTTCTTGTCCACTGCACAAGACCCCAGGCCTGCCAAGAGCAGTTAGAGGTGACCGGGCATCGTGACCTCTCCTCCCTGCCGGACTTTGGGTGAGAGGTTTCAGGAGGATAGAAACCCAAAAAAGCGCCACCTTTGCCATCCATTTTGCAATATAAAACTCATCCTGGCATGACGGTGAGACAGTCGAGCCACCCACACGGTTTTCACTCTTCGTGCATTACAACCTGCGTAGGGCAGGGTGGCAATTAAAGCTGTGTAACACAAGGAAGACAATCTACTGTATGACAAGTCAATCAAAGAAACCAGGTTGAATAAGCTTTTGAAGGTGGTGGATAATTAGAGGTGTGGCTGTTTTGTAAATACGTTGGTCATTTTTCCCCAGGGGTTTATTGCATTTTCAGGAAGAGAGTTAGGAACCGTATAAAAGTTCTCGGATGGGAGAGCAGTTCATTCGCTTAGCTCCTCTCCTTCTTCAGAGCCTTCACAGCCAAGGTAAGGTGCTACTACACCGCTAACATTTCATTCCTATGAAAGTTTGCTGAGCTGAGCTGAGCTATGGTCTTACAAAGACGGGTCTGTCTGCAGGTGCTGGGATTGTTGAGAGCCAAGTTCTTGCCTCAGTGGCTGGGGTAATTTTGCGCTATCAAAATTGGTCTCAAGACTACCTGTGCTAAGAAGCAAAATTTATTGTTCTTATCACATGTAGATATATTTGGATTACTTCAGTGCTCAGGATTCCTAGTTTCCAAAGGACATGAAGGAAATAAAAAAAGTAAAGAATGGCATTTGGGAATGAATGGGAGACAGCAGGCTGATCTTTCGTAAGAAACCTTGGGTTTAAGCTGGGAATTTTAATTGCACTTATGAGCCTGACTCCTTTACTAAGCTCCTTTGGAAAATACAAGTCTTCAGGAGCTGAAGGTTTTAAGCTGTCCTTGAAGAAATTTAGGAAAGAACTGAGAAGGCAGATTTAAACTACGAGAGGAAGGCATAGCATGAACAGCCTTCAGCTCAGCTGGCTGCATCCTGGATGCCTTCTGCCTCCTTGAAATCTCATCTCTCCTCAGAAAGGGGTTTAGATGCGCACATAGGATTTTCCTCATGCCTCAGGAAATTGGGCACTGGCCAGCCAAGCGTCCGCAGGGCATGGAGGGAGCAGAGGACACGAGGAGGGAGGAAGGCACAGGAGTCTCGTCATTTTGAGCACCTGGCTTTGAAAGTGTATTTCGCTGAGGCTCTAATAGCACCGGTCCTGGCTGTAAATTCACCGGCTGTGCCAAGGCCCCTCTAGGCTGCAAGTTTTTCAGACCCTTGCCAAGATGCCTCTTGCCAGTGCAGCATAAACTGGCAGCCCACAGTGCATCTGCTTCTCCGTTACACGGCCCTGAGATAATCCCAAGGTGTCTTGCACGAGTGCTCGTGAGATGCAGCAAGGGAGAGCAGGGAAATGGCTCACAGAGCCCAGCAGAAATGGAGATCAGGGCTGCTGCGGGGGCTTGTGAGGGCGTTCAGATGGTGCGGGCTGATCCGGCACTGCGGGAACGAAGCCCCAAGCCAGGAAAATGGGACGGGCAGACAGGCAAATCCTGCCGAGCCCCGGCAGGCTCATAAACACATCAAGGAAATCTGAACCCAAAGCAGAGTGGGGAAAGAACACTGCCCTTCGTGCATCTAATGACAAAGGTCTCTCCTTCCCAGAGTTCACCTCACCAACTGAAAAATGTGCTCCCGTGGAGACAGAGGCTGCCACAGCACCGAGAGCTCCTCCTGCCACAGCGGAGGCTCCTCCTGCCACGACAACGAGAGGTCCTGCCATGGCTCCGAGGAGGTCATCTGCCACGAAGTGAGCGCCGTGCAGGATGTGACGCCGGTGGTGGTCCTCCCTCCCCAGTGCCCCGGGCAGGTGCCAGTGGTCCCAGCTCCCTGCCAGCAGCAGCAGATCAAGCAGCCAGTGCAGTGGCCCCCACAGCAACAGAAGTGAAGGGGCAAGGACGAGCCGACAGTCAGCACACACCGTGGGGCTGCGCCACTCCTCTCTCCTCCGCAAGATGCAGCCCTGAGCTTGGGCAGGTCCTGCCCCTTCCCTCCAGCACATATTACCTCTCCCCACTCCTGATAACGCAAAGTGGCATTAGCATGGCGAAACGTGATTTGCCCTCGCACGCGCAAGAATTTGAATGCATTAATTTCCTGCTTCTGTCTCCAGTAACAAAGATGTGATATTAAAACCTAAAGCTCAAAAAACATGCTTGTGTCCTAGTGTTTTTCCACCGTTACCCTCCTCCTTCTCTTTAGTACCATTCCCAAGCCCACCTTTATTAACGAGAGCTGCTTTTCACAGCTTCCTCCACTTCTCATTGCACTTCAGTGGCAGCGATGTGTCAAAGCTCAGTTCTCCAGTCCCCACACCTTGTGCATCTGCCAGATAAATCCAGACGCTGGGTTTGGAAAAGCTGTCTGGGGTTGAAGGTGCAGGTCAGCACCTCTCGTTAATCCCAGCCCTTGGCTCTGCGACAACTGGCCCTGAGCCTCAGACCCTCACAGGCACTAAGGAGGAGCTAAAAGCGAAGCTTCGGCTTTGTAATACGTACATGGCTGGTGAGCACAAAAGCAGACTCCATCTAGGAAGTCTGAAAATCACTGATCACCGTAAACAAGAGAGTATAAGCAGAGGAAGGACTACATCGTACTTAATCTTCCTTCTGACCTGTTTTAAATAGAGAATATGGGGTTAGATATGTATTTTGTGCAAGGTCACTCTACCTTCTTTGAAAATCCCAGCAAGAGTCCATATAGCCTAGAGGAAATACAGGCTGATGCAAAATAAAACTGGGTTTAAGTCAGGCCATGCACTGCAGCGTTGACTCCCACTGTGAACTCTAGTCCTGTAAACATGCATGTCTGGAAAAGAAGAGAAAGACTGTGAAAGAAAAACATGTTCCCAGTTCCTACCAAGGTTTAAGCTAACTTTTCTCAGCAGAAACCATAAAAGTTCTGAGCTTCCCTTGTAGATGTAGAAAAAAGGAATATCAAATGGACAGATGGCCATAAAAATCAGCAGTTGTATTTCCCATTGCACTAGATTCATTCCCAGGTTCTCCTCCAGTGTCCACTAGCATGCAGGCAGATGGCTGCAGGAATTCATGCCTCTGTGGAATGAGAGCACTATTGTGTGTAATGCGCTAGATATATAATTAGCAAAAGGTTTGCACTGAATCTTTGAAAAGAACAAGAAACTTATTATTAGCACTTATTTTATTATTACTGTTAATTAAAATAACAAGGAGCATAATTCCCATATGTAAGGTACATGATTGCAGGTGCAAGGAATGAACGTCAGGGTCAGAGACGTGCAGCTCTGACTGTGCATGAAGGCATTGCGTAGTGCCACTGACGGTCCCTGTCCCCCCAGACACCCAGGTACCCCTCTGCCAGTGCCAAACCCATCCTGTGCCAAACAAGAGGTTGACACCAAGCCAGACTGGAGGCTCCAAGCTGGGTTTGAGTCTGACTGAAAGTGTCTGGGGAAGGGGAGATAAAATCTCCTACCTTAATTCTTTCGAAGCAGTCCAAGTTTTCACCTACGCTCTTGCTCTCAGCTAAGCTGAAGCGCTGCAGGTTGTGTCATTCATTTAAGGAGAGACTTAGGAAGAGCCTGAGGAATAGAGACAGCAAATCTCTCCTCAGATGGAGTTTTGTTATCTCAGCACACATGCCTGGGAAGTGAAGCAGGAACGCGAAATGCATAAATTCAGCAGGAATTTGTCCCCACCTTCCCCCTGCCATGAAGGCCACAGCAGCAATGATGCCTGTGCTGAGGGCAACCTCTGCAGAGGACATTTTCTGGACAGTGCCTCAATCAAGTCAGCAGGAGAAGAGCAGGCAAGAAACAGACTGCAAAAAGCGTGATAAACCCAAGGCAAACATCACAAAAGTGAGAGGCAAGGGGGCCCAGCATGCAGAGCACATTTCTCAGCACTAAACGAGTGTCGGGCAAGTGTTGGGCTCCTACACAGCACTTCTGGCTGTCCCATTGTGGTTGCATACAGCGATGCTGCAACACGAGAGTCCCAGACCACGCCAGGCTGAGGGTCCCACACAACCTGGTCTCCCGTTAATTGCAGCACCCCCTGTAACACCCCTCCGAGCATACCCCATAGCTGTGGCATGCCCCACACACCTCGTAGCTGCTCACCAGCTCCCCACCACAGGCAGAAGACCTGCTTCCCTGGCACGGTGCTGGCTCAGAGCAGACTGAGCAGCGGTAGCCATAGTGCCGATAGTCGTGGCCGCCACGGCATGAGTCTCTGCCACTGGCACAGCCAGGGCTGTAGGCATAGAGGAGGGGTGTGCGCCGGGTGTCCAACCAGGAGCCTGCAGGATCATACCATGTTGAGTTCAGGTTGAAGAAGGATTCCCTCCCAGAAAAGCATGCCATTTTGGGCAGTGGAGTACACCTAAAGGAAAGGTAGCTCAGTGATGGAAGCAAGACAATATCTTTTTATGCAATTTTTTTATCTACTGCACTTCAAGATAAGCAGGGCCAACCAGAAATAGAAGGCTTACTACAGCAAATTTGGACTTTTTTTTTTCCCCTGTTTTATCATTGTGTATAAGATATCTTCTGTATGACGTATTAGATACTGTGATATTTTTCGTGCAAGTGAAATATTTATTCCAAAAACCTAATTTTTATTGTTATTTTCAATAATTAGATGTCATTTATCAATTAAATACAAGAAATATTCCATAGAAAGTATCTCTCTCTCGCACTATTTACAATAAACAAGCAGTTTGGTTTTAGGCAGAGCCAAGTCAAGTGGGTAAACACAGAGCTACAGTCTATAAATAAGTTTCCATAAATGTTCCAGATCATCAGTCAAATCACGTACCTTAGTCGACAACAGGGGAGAGACAGGAGAAGAAAAGTCAAACTGAAGGGAATGGCCTGAAACAGGGGAACTTTATAGAGCTGGAGGCTTCAGCAGTGAGACACCCCTGGAGAATGGGGCTTTGCTCCCCCCTGACCACAGCCTGGTTTGTTTGCTGCCCTTGGTTCCCCGTATTTACATCTGACACACTTTTTTCATTTTTACCATGTTCTCTCTTTCATATGACAATCAAAGATTTCTAAAGGCGCTGTCTAACTACAGCCTAAATAAAACTTTGCAGCAAAGTATTTATAGGTTTGTTCTGTACATTGTGATACTGAAGCACAGATGTGAATGGACCTGTTTGAGGGATCCCCGTGAGTCAGTAGAGCATCACCCAAAATCAATTGTGCCTGACGTCTAATCCACAATCCATCCCAGTGTTGACACATTCTTGCCTTTTATGGGACAAGAAAATGTAATTGCTGCGTTAGATGGGCATGACCTGTACGTAGTCACAGAAAGGAAGACCGAAGTTCATCTGTGATTCACGGGAAAATCCAGGCTCAGAAGCATCTACCTCTACCACATTACGCTGTTTTGTTTATTTTTTCTTGAGCTACAGCCCTGTCTAATGCATATTTCCGTAAGAGCTGCAGAGATGTCATGGCTGAGTACTGAAAGCAGGACAGCAATACTTAGCGCTCTGTCCCAGCTAATAGTCCAAATATCATCTTCAACATTATTGTGAAATTAAAGATTTCACCTTACTATGGAGGGAGGCACATGGCCCACCTTCTCACAACGTCAACTGCTAAAAATTTCTAGAAAGTAAACTAAAGACAGGTTTTATTTAAAATCCTGGGGAAAAGAATTAGAAGTACATTAAAGAAGGACAGAGGAAAAGAGGAACAAAGAATAACTGCACCTCTGGGAGTGCGAGCAGGACTTAGGCTGGTGGGTTCACCTCAAACCATTCTGCTCTGGGATTTGATGTCACTACCATCAACACCATATTGCAGAATGAGACTAAAACACCATCTATAACAAGAATAAAAGAAATCCTTGATAGGACACACCATGCAGACAGGTTGAAATTATCAGTGAAGGACATCTTTGGGCTAATGCCGAATGTCTCTTTAAAATACCCAGTACCATTGGGTAATTCAGCTAGAGTATTCCTGCGCTAAACATAATCCGCATGAGTTAACATTAGTAAACATTTTTCTTTCACATGGAGGTGTTGATCATATTTAGCTCTTGGTCCATGTGACATCCCGGAACAGCTTGAGGAATTGGTACTTCTGAATTACAAACGTCTCTTCCGCTTGATACTTGTTGTCCATGACCAGATGCATTAGTTTCTTAGGTATTGGCGTCACTTTGCGTGAAATACCTTCCAATCTCTTTCATAGGGAGGTGAGGGAATTAGAGTGCTATTAATAACCTATGGGACAATTACAGTGCTAAAAGCACAGTGCATCAAAGGGAAAATGTCGGAAGCTGAATACAGCGGATAGAAATGGGCTGGGATATGTAATTAGGTTACACTTGCCAAGAGATGTCTCATGTCCCAGATAACCCTTTGGAAGAGTATAAAAGGTCTCTCATCCCAGTTTCCTTCATTCGCTTCTCTGCTTCTATACACCTTCCTTCCTGTTGCTGAAGGGGTAAGTGCAATTTTTCTATTTCTCTTGAGTTTCTTTATGAAACCAGCTGCTTTCATACAAGCTTTGGTAGAGTTGGAGTATGATACTCACTCCTCACCTCTGGACCTCGGTCATGCCAGAGACCAAGCTCTTGTTACCCAAAAGCTGTTTTATTAACGCAAATGACAAGTGGGATATATACTTAGCAGGCAGAGGCTCAAGCCGAACCAAAACAGCAGAAAGATTGGAAAATACAGAGAGAGGACAGTCAGAGGACTTAATGGAAAAGACACTTCGAAGTGTTTGAGTAGAAGGCACTGGAGGGTCCGGGGCTGCATATGGGCAATTTTGAGTAATTTTCCTCTGAAAAGCAAATTGCATCTGTAAAAGGTCATGTTTTTAGTGGGGGATATAAATCATCTCCCAATAGCTAATCAGCATTGAAATCGCTTTCTTATCCCTGAAGAACTAGACATTAAGAAGAAAATAGGGAATTCCAGAGCAAATTAGAGAATGCAGGTATGCTCACGTACATTGGGGCCGCTGTACTAGCATGACCATTTCTCTCTTCCCTACAGCTTTGCCGATACTCCAGAAAGAGGTGCCCCCCCGCGGTCCCCCCACAAGCCATAAACCCCCCTGCCACGACTCGGGGCCCTCCTGCCATTACACCATCCAGAGGCAGCCTGTGCAGAAGTACAACTACGTGACGCCCTGCAGCCCCCCTGTGCAGCCCTGCTGCCCCCCCGTGCAGCCCTACTGCCCCCCCGCGCAGCGC